>NC_137958.1:11962786-12154849 GCF_963924665.1 Micromys minutus | reverse complement strand
AAGTAGTTTCATTGATGTATAATTTGACATAACTTTATTCTTAATTGCTGTTTAATAGTATCTTAGCAAATGTGTACAATTGTGACAAACATTACCACACACCGGTTTTAGTATAGAAATGCCCTGTTGTGCCACTTGGAGTCAATCTGTGCTCTAGCTCCTGGCATTCACTGATCCACTTTCTTTGCAAATCTTCCTAATTTTAGAAATGTCATAAAACACAATCATAAAATTTTATTTTGGAGTCCTCAGCTTAGCACAATGCTTTGAGTCTACTTTAAAAAATCACTTTCTTTTTAGCATTTTCTTTTTGTGTTGGGCCAATCAATTGTACTCACTGACATTTTGTTTGTCTATTTCTAGCTGAGGAATAGTTTAGAGTTTTTCTCCCTTGGCAGTTTGAAAAATCTTTGATTTTAGTTTAATGTATCTGGTGCATTCATTTCCTCAGAAGTTACAATGTCTGCGCATTTTTGTTTTGTATAATTTTAGAACTCACCCTTTTATTTGAGATAATTGTAAATTTCCATGAAATTATATAACAGATAATTTTATGTGGGGATCCTTGGGCATCTTTTACTCAGTTTTCTCCTGTTAGTAATGCTTTGCAAAACTCTGCTACAGCAGAACTATTGATCTGTCCAACATATAGACTAGCTTCACGAACCCGGGGGCATCCTTAAAACCACCCTTTTGTGGTCACAATCACCGTCTTCCAAGCCTCACCACTTAATGCCCCTGCTAATAACTATGTATTGATCACCCATTTCTGTAATTTGTCATTTTAACAATGTTGTACTTAACAGTACAGAATCAACTAGGATTGGCTTTTTCATTCAGCAGAATTAGAGAGCCATCCAGGTTCTTCCTTGCAAGAATAGAAAATAATTGTGTGTGTGTGTGTGTGTGTGTGTGTGTGTGTGTGTGTGTGTTATGCATACATACACATGTGTGTGCCTTTATGTCTTTTTTCTCCATTGGATAATTTCTACTGATTTTTTAACTACAGAAGTTCTATGTTCTTTCTTTCCTTTTTCTTTTCATTTCATAGTTTTAGTTTCTCTGCTGTGATCTCCTATTTACTGAATGATAGTTGTCATGTTTTCTTTCAAGCCTTTAGTTATGGTTTCTTTTCTTTTTGAGTGTAATCTAAGTAGCTGCTTCAAAGTTCTGTCTCAGCAAGCTACACAGGTCGACTCAGAATCACTTCACACAGAATGAATCTTTTCCTCCCGATGAAAGGTGACACTTTCTTGATATTCTTGTGTGTCTCATAATGTTTTGTTAAAAACTGAACATTTTAGGAAAGAAATAAAAGCAGTTCCAGAGTCTAATTTTCTCTCTTGAAGATTATTTTTCCCAGAAAATTGATTGAACTTTAACTGATTGTGCTGCTGATATGTGTGCTTGTTTTTAGTTATTACATTTTGTTTTCGTTTTATGTGCAGTGGTGTTTTGCCTGCACATATATCTGTGTAGATCTGGAGATACAGACAGTTGTGTGCTGCCATGTGATTGCTGGAATTGAACTCAGGACCTCTAGAAGAGCACTCAGTGCTCTTAACCTCCGAGCCATCTCTTCAGCCCCTATAGGTATTATCTTAAACCTTAGCCTGGTAAAGACTCCAGGTCTTCATACTGTAGTGGTCAGGCAACGATCTATGCACATTATGCTCCAACATACCAAACCCCTGAGGTCACCATCCTGACATCCCTCAAGGCACCCCTTAACTCTGTTCAGGGTTTACTTTTTAACACCAACTCCTCTTTGACTCTCATTCCTAAGTTGGCCAGAGCTTTGTGGAGGCTTAGCAAACACATGTCACTTCCAGGCCATCCCTGTTAGATTTTTTCATTGCTGATAGAATGGTGAGTTTCTGTGCTCATTTCCCATGAGCTTCCCATTTCCAAGGATACTCATGTCTGAATCTTTGTCCTGAGACTTCTCCCTCCTTTTAGCAAAAGCTTCTCATTTCTCACTTTTTGGCCCTGTCCTAGTAAAACTGATCTGCCGATTGAGCACATTAGGTAGGTATAAAAAGAAGCCATCCAAGCAAGAGGCCACAGACTCCCACCTTTTAGAAACTTTTATGTTGTATTAATTAAATATATTAACAACTAGACACATATACAAAAATACATTCTGATTATTCTTGCCACCTATGTTTTCTTGTCTCTTTCCTGTCTTTTTGTTTTGTTTTGCGACTTGCTGAGTTTAATCAAGGCCTTCTGCATGTATGCCCGTGGGTCTGGAATGATCCATTGGAGTATAGTGAGCTCACCAATGGCTACCCATCCTCAGGCAATGACTCGTACTTTCCAGAATCTTCCAGTAGCTTGTAGCTTATCGGGGACAGGTAGGGCTCTCTGAGCCATGAAGATTGACAAGCATGAGTCTTGTGCTGCCCAGTGCAGGTAGCTGAAGGTGCTGAGTCATGATTACAGTGACTGTGCTGTACCCAGACAGTGGTATCCAGAAGCTCCTCCCCCTCCCCCTCCCCTCCTTGCTCTTACATTCTTTTTGTCATTCCACTCCTCTTGGAGATGTTCCCTGGACCTTAGAGGGGATGGTATAAGAGTCTTGTTTGGTGACAGGTGGCGATCCAGCACTGTTCTCGGCACCCTGAGCAGCCCCCCAGTCCCTGTATCCACCGCCATTCATGAGACAACTCTGGCCTCTATATAAACTCTAGCAGTTCTTCATAAACACATGCCTCTCAATTTATTGTTCCTTTGATCAGTCTTAGGAAACCAGAGATGACTTTCCTCCCCAGTTAGTTTATTTTTCAGGAAAGATTCATTGAGTTTTTCATGCCTCCATGAGTGGGTGCTGATTAAACTAAGTTCCATGTCATATCATATTTAGCCTGCAGATTTACATAGCTCTAAAGTAATACTTTTGTAAGTTATTCATATAGGTCCACTAGTTTTGAGGGACTTTCCTTTTGCTTTTAAAATAATATATGCCCAAGTTTGAAACACATTGTAAATTCCTTTTTAATTTTTAAATTTTGAGGTTATAATACAACTTCATTTCTCCCCCGCCCCTTTTCCTCCTTTCAAATCCTTCCATCTACCTCACCTCATTTTCTTTCAAGTTCATGACCCATTTTCATGAAACTTTGTAAATGAATGTATGTGTATATATTCTCATCCACACACACACACACACACACACACACACACACACACTGCAAGTATGATGCTATTTGTATATATGTTTTCAGGGCTGACCATTTGGTATTGGATAACCCATTAGCATGATCGTTCCTGGGGAAGGCTGTTTCCTCTACTCTTCTCATTCAGTAGTTGACTGCAGTCCTTTGTGTAGGTCTGAGGCCTCCTGGGCTCTCCCATGCCCATCTTGGCATGTTGATTGTTGTTGTCCTTGTTCAGCTCATGTTTAAGCACTTATGTTGGTGAAACTTCATAGGTGTTTCAGTCTCACAGCAAACTCCCTGATTGTCTGCCTCTTACAGTCTCTCTGCCCTCTCTTCCTCAGTGTTCTTTAGTCCTAGGAGCAGGAACCTTCTGTAGATGTATCCTTGTGAACTGAGCTCCCCAACTGTACATTTTAATTTCTTGTGGTTTTCTATGGTGGTCTCAATCTGCTGCAAGGAGAACATCCTTGAGGAAGGGTGAAGATCACATCTCCCTGTAGGAACAAGGACACATGTTTAGACTGCTGTTAGGAATTGTTCTGGTTTGGTAAAGTACTGATTGCAGGCTCTCCTCCAAGATCCATGGCTTCACTAGTACTCCTGGAAAGCCATAAAAAACATGTGTTTTCACTCTGAAACTAAATTCCACTTAAAATAAGTTATTTTTAAAAATATAATTATTGGGAAGCAGGCAGCCAGCATAACTTCAATCTTCACCTCTCTCTCCTTTCTAAATCTAGTTCTGTGGTCTCATCCTCAGCTCTGTAGCAGACCACCTGCAGGAGCCTCCCTTCCTTGCTGTCCCCATCTTTGGTGGCACACACATAAACCAAACTTCCTGCTCCACAGCCTTCAACTCTGGGATCCTGGGAACCTGCCAGCCGAGGCTGCCAGGGTGGCTGGTAGGCGAGCTTAGGATCTTCTCCTCTCTATACACAGTTTTCCAGTCTCATCCCCAAATCTGTAGCAGAATACTGTAGGCTCTCCTACTCACTCTCAGATGCTATTCCCAGGGGACAAGCAGATTTTGGTGGTGTATCCTGTTTCCCATTCTACTCCATCCTCATTCTGAAGTGCCAAACATTAATACTTAGATATACATTCTGCTTTTCACAAACTGACCAAACGGCCACATTGCAGAAGCCAACACCTACGGAACTCATTGAACATGGAAAAGTTGAGCAGGTACCCATATAGAGACTTCATCTAATTATTCTAATGTCTTTGGTAAAGAAAGGTAACCTGCACACACCAAAGGAGTAACATAAACACCAACTCAACTACAAACCCTTTGATCTACTATCGTGTGTGGCCTGCAAGATAATGCTAGTGCAGTGGCAGAGCGAGTTTATGATAACCAATACCTGATGTAAAGTTAGGCCTACTCCACAAGATGGAACCCTTATCTAATTCTATTTGAGTGACTAAGAACTTGATACTAGACTGCCCAGGGACCTTGGGTAAAACCAAATAGTTCTGGTCTACTACAAAATCATAATAATAAACGGGATCCTAATGTCATTCAGCTGTGCCCATAGATCAGTCCCTTTCCCAGTCATCATCAGAGTAGCTTCTGCCTATAGCAGATGGGAACAGATACAGAGACTTAGCCAGACATTACACAGAGAATAAGAGACCTGGAAACACTCTGTCCTAAACAGGATATCTCCATCAAATCCCTTCCCCGAGGAACCCTCAGGTAGAAAGAATGTAAAACCCAGAGGGGATGGAAACACCAAGAAATCAAGACTCTAGATCACAGGGATTGATGCACACATGAACTCACAAGAGACGGGCAGCAGGCGCAGGGCCTGAATGGGCACCAGATGGGACCCTACATGAACTCACAAGAGACGGGCAGCAGGCGCAGGGCCTGGACGGGCACCAGATGGGACCCTAGACCGAAATGTGAAGCGGACACAAGCCCTCTTCCCTGACCCAGAAGCTCTCAATCCCTTAGAAGCTTGTTTGTTTTCTAATGAAAGGCAGTAAGGGGGTGGATCCTGGAGGGGAGGTGGGGAATGACTGTGAGGAATAGAAGGGGAGAAGCTGTAATCAGGGTGAACTATGTGAGGAAAAAGCCAACTACAATAAAAAAATTAAACAAAATTATAATAGGGCTAATCATACAGCATGTTGAATATTGTCCTTTTATCACCCTGTCAATATATATACATATATATATATATATATATATATATATATATATATATATATATATAATAAACTGGGATATAATGGTTATTTAAAATAGCCCACAGAATTGAAATAAAGCTCTTATATGGATGCAAGTTTAGGAAATGCTTGGAAAGTAAGTTAAAACTAAAGTTCTGTTAGAATTGAAAATAAATATAGTGGATTTTATTAAACATCTTCATTTTTCATTCAGCTCTTTGGTGTGATAGGCTACAGTTTTATTTCTAGGCTCACAATTTGCCTGAGCCATTTCCACCTCTGTTCTCTTCCTGAAAACAGCATGGATCAAGTAAGAGCTCCTCTTTCAACGCAAATCCGGGGGATGTCAAGACAAATGCACTGTCAGGGCCGCTGCATGGGACAGAGCCACAGCGGCCACTGATGATCCTGTGTAGATCAGAAGAAAATGGCCGTGGTTACAAGCTGCCAAGAGTACTGAATCTTTAATGCTAACATTTGCGTACGACTATGGTGAGAAACACAGCCTTATGAATAGGTTTTCTTATTATTTAGAAGGGCAATGGGACTGTAAGATTTTAACGTATGGGCTATGTTATTTGGAGAGATTCTTAAAAATCTGAACCTAAGATTTCAGAGACCTAAATGGCTGCAGAGCAGAAAGACAAGATGTGTATTTAAAGATGCTCATAGCAGAGAATTCGCATAGTAGTGTTTTTCAGTATGATCTCCAAATTGAAGGTGTATGTTTTCAGTAAACTTTACCTTTTCTGGAAAACTCCTTAAGATGGTTTCAGACTGAAGAGTGGATTTTTTTTTTTTTTTTTTTTTTTTTTTTTTTTTTTTTTTTTTTTTTTTTTTAGCATTTGCTTTATGTATGTTTGTTTGTTTAAGTAGGGTGGACACACTCATATCCAATGGGTGCACATGTCAAGGTCAGAGTACACCTTTCAGGGACCTACTTTTTCCTTCCACTATGTGGATTATGGGAGCCAACTCAGGCCACGAAGCCTCTTTATCTGCAGAACCATCTTACCTACACCTCAATGCATTCTTGACTCCCGAGAATGCTGAAACACTCAAGCCATCCGATTGCAGCTGCTGGCCCCAGTGATTGAGTAGCTAAGTGGTGGTTCTCATTTCTAATTCCCAAAGGAAACTAAAGGGCCAAGGGGAGAGAGGAGAGAGCGTTAGGAGTAAAGAGAGCTTAATCATTAGACTCTTTGTATTCTGTGATGAGATCTAATGACCTTGAGCATAACTCTAAAAATCAATTAGCCAACACAATTTAGCAATCCTCACTTTCTTTATGACCTTGATCATAAGCAATGACTCAACTGAAAACCCTAAGCACCCTTTGCTTACAAAATTATACCTAAGCAACTTCAGGAAGGGCTTTCAGTCTTAAATAAAATGTCTGCCTTGTCATGATCTGATAAGTCTCCTATTTTTTTTTCAGATAATAGTTTCTCTCTTTTAAATTTTCTAAAGAAGTCACTTTAGTCTTTATAAAATAGAATTTTCTATTGTAGGGACCTTAGGATGTATCTTCTTTGTTTCTCACCAAATTCCAGAGAAGGGAAACTGAGCGCCCAAGAGCCTGGCCTTTCAGTAGCAAAGCTACATACACCTCCTGTGCTGCATCAGGGTAGTTTGCAATTAAAGAACTTAGCTCTTTATTCACATCGGACCTTAGAAAGGCCATGCAACCCAACTATTGTTCAGGTTCTTCATTTTTTATAGTCCTAACTAGCATGTCCTGAGACAGTTTGTGAAGACTGTTTCACTCCTGACCCTTTTCAGCTGTAAGCATTTTCAACAGTAATATTTGAGCACTCAGTGTTTCAAATTCTATGTGGTCAATGACAGACTTCTACCCATTCTTTATCACCCATGAATCATACTATAGTTTCAAAAATACCTTTCTATAAGTAGCAACTACGTACCATGAAACAGGCTAGTTTTGTTATTTGCACCAGCCCCAAACAGCTATCCTGGTGACAGAGGATGAGTCCAGTCTCACATATGTTTCTCTGTTCAAACTCTTGAAGTCTATTTATATCAGAGGTTTCCAGCCAATAGGTTGTGACCACACGGGGACTGAATGACTCTCATGGGTTGCATATAAGATATCCTACATATCAGATATTTACATTATGATTCATAACAGTAGCAAGATTACAGTTAGGAAATAGCAACAGGAATGATTTTATGGCTGGTGGCCACTGAACCCTGAGGAACTGTATTAAAAGGGTTGCAGCAGTAGGAAGTTTGAGAACCACTGATCTATATGGTCCAAGTCGATAATTTTAAATGAAGAATGGGACCAATCTTACCTATGGGGTTTCTAGGTGCAAAGGTCAGGATTCAAACGCTAGTGGTAAGGCAGGTTGAAGAATGGTAGAGAACTCATTCATGGATGGCACAGTCTACAGTACAATTTATCATTCTGGCTCATCCATGGTTCTTAGAGTCCTGGAGGACCCTACTTTAAGCCCGAAATATCTGCTATAGTACAAGATGCTGGGGAAGTCTATTGACATGTCGTATTGATCCTAACTTAAAGGGGAAAATGATGAATTCGTAGGGGGAATGCACAGGGACACTTTACACGACCAGCATGCCAACTCTAAACTGCTCTTGGTGGTGGTTGGCGAGAGCTGACACCATTGAATGTGCCTGTCGGTATACAGATTCTGAGCACGAATCTGGAGGCAATTCCAAACCTGGAACAACAAGAAGGCTTTCCTTTGGCATGCCTCATATAGAAAAGCTCTTTGACTCACAACCTTTGAGTCAGAGTCCTTCGCCAGTCTTTTCTTTGTCCTGGAAGGCAATTTAAGCATCAAGATACAAACAGCCTTTTGATTTGCAGTTTTCTCTTCTCAGCAACCTCCAAACTCACTCTCAGGAACAGTAAGTTTTTTTTTAAGGCATTGATTTCAAAGAAAGACCACTTTTTATAAGCAGTGTTAGGAGAGTTGAGGGCTTAGGAGAGCCGCTAGAAATTACTGTCTGTTCTTGCCTTGAAGCTCTCTCTGCCCTAGGACATGCTGCCTGCCAACTGGCCCTACAAATATTATTACCATCTTCTTTGCTTCCTCCCAAGTTAAAATGCTGGTTTATCAACAGCCTTAGGGGAGTTCAGAAATGATACCTAACAGAAGTTCTGACCCCTCATTACCACCAAACACACAGAAGATTTATCTATCTTCTTGAGTTATATTTTTAAAGATATAACATGTCCTCATCTAGGTCACCCTCTGGATCTGTCCTAAATCGCTTTGATATTTTAAGGACTTTCTGAAAGGTTATAGCCACACCTGATAGGAATTTTGGCTTACCTCAGCAACCACATCCCCTGATCTGTCTAACAATGTTCTCTTTTCAAAACCCTGCTTCACGGATCTTGAACTGTAATACCGCAGCCGGACGCATAGGAAACGCTCCTGCTTTCAAATCTTTCATGGTTGCAGCAGAAGCTCCTTCATTACCTTCTGTGTCACTTATTCTAAGTCCCTTCACCTTCGCATAATTGCACATCCTCAGGGTATCAGATCAAGCACATAATTAATCTCCATCATTTAGACTTTGGGCCCATTTTTACTGAAGGGTCATTTGCATAATTTACATAGTACAGATTTCTGGATGGAAGTCTATGGGTACATTTTTCCGTCTGCTCAAAGAATCCAGCATTCGTGAAGTTTAAAATTATTCGGACCAAAATCTATGCCTGCTAATTGCGCATCCTGGGTTCACCGTTCGGTTCAGAAGGAACAAAACAGTAACTGACAGCAGTAGAAGAAATAGAGATGGGAATGAGCAACTCACTTCGAAAGGACTCTTAAAGGCAGCAGTGGCAAGAATGCAGAAAGTAAATGAAAGACGAGGACAGTACATAGCACACATTAGCTGTGCAAGGGATTGTTTGCAAATGATTCCGGGAAATTCCACTAAAACCAATGCTCTGGTTAACTGGAGCTTTCGGTTGCGGGAGAGGTGGAAATACTTCCGAGGTTAAGACGCTCGTCCCTTGTCACCCTCTTTATTTTAAGCACACGCTAGCTGCTAGTGAGTATTTGTGTAATAAATAGAACACCTGCCAAATTATCCAATGCTTTCAAACAAACTCAAAAATTCTATGACAGTGACTTCTGTGTATGCAGGCCCCATCTATTGCAGGCTCCGTGGGAAAGAAGCTTGGAGCTTCGATTGGCCACAGTTCATGTGATTGCATAGTGGAAACGTGGGACTAGAAACAATAGAGGATCATCCTCCAGGTGTGACTTCTACTACGTTATTGTGTGACAGACTTCTGCCCAACTTATCTCCATCTGTCAACCTGAGGCCACCTAAGAGTTAGCCAGGGGCAATTCTGTAGGTTTGACAGGGACACCTCCCTGGGGCACCACATCTCCCTCCCTTTCTCGCCTACACCTGCCCTACCGCTGCCACTTTTTCTTTTCTCTGCAGACATGCAGAGGTCAAAGCACGTTGCTGTGCAGTGATGAAAAGCTCCCGGGATCAGCCTCATAGCCAGCAGCACACCCTCCAGGATCCAGGGAGTACTCGCCTCTAGGATTCCTGTGGGCGCGCTCTTAGATTTCCCCAACTCCAGGGTTCCTTCTCTGGCTCCTGCCTAACACTTAGGGAGCATCTCCCGGTAGTCCGCGATCCTTTGCGCCCTGGGGCACCAGCAGAGCCCGCAGGAAATAGTACCAAAGGCGGGAAGAAGAGTGGGGGGCGTGAGGGCTCACAGGCTTCAGCTGCAGCAGCTGCAGCAGCGGGCAGAGGAGTGGAGGGTGCCGAGCAGGGCTGGAGCCGGGGCCAGGAGGGAGGGAAGAGGGGGGCGGGAGGCTGTGCCTGGCGAACCGGAGGGGTGCTCCACGCTCCCCCGCCCTCCTTCCGGGAGCGAGGATGCAGACTCTAGAACTGGTGCTGCTGGGCTGAGGCGGAGGCAGGGGAATTGCAACGCGCGCGCCTCTCGGCGAGTGTGTCTCCTGCGCGCCGAGAGGCGGGGGAGGCGGAGGACTGGGAGGCGGAGGAGGAGGGGGAGAATGCCCGGAGCCGCCGCCGCTGCCGCCGCGATGCTCCCGGCTCAGGAGGCTGCCAAGCTGTACCACACCAACTATGTGCGGAACTCGCGGGCCATCGGCGTGCTATGGGCCATCTTCACCATCTGCTTTGCCATCGTCAACGTGGTGTGCTTCATCCAGCCCTACTGGATCGGCGACGGCGTGGACACCCCGCAAGCCGGCTATTTCGGGCTCTTCCACTACTGCATCGGCAACGGCTTCTCCCGGGAGCTGACCTGCAGGGGTAGCTTCACGGACTTCTCTACGCTGCCCTCCGGCGCCTTCAAAGCCGCCTCCTTCTTCATCGGCCTCTCCATGATGCTCATCATCGCCTGCATCGTCTGCTTTACCCTCTTCTTCTTCTGCAACACAGCCACCGTGTACAAGATCTGTGCTTGGATGCAGCTCACCTCCGGTGAGTGCGCGCTCACCTCCACGGAGGCTGGGGACCCCTGGGTGTCTGAGCTCCAGAGAGGCTGGAGTGGGAGGGACCGTTTCCTGAGCTCTGCCTGTCCCGGACAACTTAATCCTCTCTCAGGCTGAGGGTGTGGAAGGAGGAACCCCGAGGTTCCTTAACCTTGGCGCTGGCACCAGGTCCCTAGGCGTTTTCGAACCTCTTGGATGTTAGGGACGCCACCCAGAGGGACGCCCTAGAGGCTGAGCGGTTGTTGGGCAGAGTCCGCTCAGAACTAATGATGGGGTAGGAGGGCGGAGAAGTGGCCGCTTAGAGGCCGGGCTCCTGTGTGTGTGTGTGTGTGTGTGTGTGTGTGTGTGTGTGTGTGTGTTTGTGCGGGCTGGGGACTAGGGGGTACTGGTACAAGCGTGTGAAAAGAGGATTTAGAGACATTGTAGTAGAAGAAGCAAGCCAACCTGTTCGGTCTTTCCCTGGGATTATTTCCGTCTTTGCTTCAGGGTGTGTGCGTGTTGGGAGGGAGGGGGGCGTGTAAATTTGTCTTGAGCAACCATAAATATTTTATCATCCATCTGGTGATGAGTAAATCCTAATTTTGTTTAGGCACTCCCCCCACCCCCGGTTTTCTTAAAAAGAAAAAAAAAAATGTAGCTTAGAGTGTTCCTTAGCAGTTCCCCAATGCCACACCTCCAGCGTCTCCTTGTCAGCCAAGGTCCTTCCATTTCATTTCTAAACAGACAGAGAGGTCTTGAGGGAATCGGGATTTCTTAAGCTCTCATTTTGGGGAAGTGGTGTAAGGAAAGCAGGTGAAAAGAAAGCGGTTTCATTGGCATGGGCAATCTCTCCTCTGTTTCCTTATCAGAGATAACAGATTGTTATCAGCTGAGGACTCTGAAGGGACACCCCTTCCCCACCTCCTCCAGGATCAAAGTTACTTTCAATTAAGAAAGAATGCTGCGGAGTGCCTTTTCTGGTGGCTTCCAAGAGTCTGGGAAACAAAACCTGCTCTTACTGCGCTTCTGTTGCTCTGTCTTCTCACCGGCCTTCCAGTCTAAAGTCAAGGGTCCTTGGTTTTTGACACATTGATGAGGCCCTTTGAAATGGAGGGATCTTGAATGTCTCCATCTTTGTTTATGATTTATTATTATCACTATTTAATTCTCTTAGTCTTAAGGGATTTTTTTTTTTTTAAATTCTAGTTTTTGGAAGCTTCCGGGAGAGGAGGGCTTTAATTACAGAGCTTCTCAGAATGTGTAAGATGAGGAAATGCTTAATGATGCTGGGCCGTGCTAAAGTTCCTGTTATTCTGGGAGGTGAGGCTGGGTCCCTCTGTGCAGCGGAAGCTGGCCTCTAACTACTGGCACGCTCACCTCAGCCTTTCAGTGCTGGGGTCTCAGGCTCTATATTTGTATCTGGAAAGGTTCTTGATCGGGTTAGTTTCACCTAAGAAGTGAAGCTTATGGGAGCTTAACACGGGCTGAAGGGTTTGTCTGAGGTCTGTCTTGCTGAATTGCATTTGCATTTATTGTGAAAATTGGTGTGCGAGAAGCAGGAACAAGCATCCTGTTATCCTCCTGCATGTAATGAGATATGTACCTTCAATCACTCTCCCCTCCCCAACTTGAACAAATGCCCTGCTCTGTGTCTTTTTACTCTTTTTAATTTGATTGGTGTTTCGGGGGCAGAATAACAGGTTTGCAGTAGACTTCTTCCTGATGCTTTCCTCTGGCTTGACTTTGAAGAGAACAGGACACACAGACTGTGTGTGTTTCAGGGAAACACTTGACCCTACACTGCTAATTTTAATTCTTCTCGGTTAAATGACCTATTTAGACGGGTGCTTCGAATTAGATTCGTTTTCACAGGTCTGAGAGTTGTTTGTGGGTACTTCTCCAGAAGCACATAGTTGAGTCTTCTATTTTGATGAGATTTATATTCTAAAACTGCGTTTTTAAGTAAAAATAAAGAAAATTGCCTTTGGTGAAAATGATCACTTTTGAAAGAGCATAAACTTCAGACCTTATACTATGGCCTTTTTGCTTTTTCTTCAGTAGATCACACAGAGCATGACATGTTTATAGTTTAGTTACCCAGAATAATCTAAGGATAAATTTTCTAAATATGAAAGGTGAGACTTACTGTAGTATTTGATTATTGGATACATTTTAACCTTAATTTGAAGCTAGCTAACTAGCCTGTGTGTGTGTGTGTGTGTGTGTGTGTGTGTGTGTGTGTGTGTGTGTGTGGTTATCTAATCATTTTAATGTGGTAGCATTGGAAGTCAGGTAGGGTATCAGATCCTACATGAAGTGACACACTAGGATGATGGATGTAGACTGTTTTGGAGCAGTGTGATACCTAGAACATTTTAAGGAGCCTGGTGTAGTGATAGACACCTATAAGACAAACACTGAAGATGCAGAGACAGGTGGATATATCTGTGAGTTTGAAGCCAGCCAGAGCTACATAGTAAGTCTCAGGATAGCTAGGAGTATGACGAGAGTTCCTGTCTCAAAACAAAACAAAACACCAAAAACAGATAAATCAAACCAAAACAAAATAACCAAGAAGACAAAGAAGAGGAAGAAGAAGGAGAAAGAGAAGGAGAGAGAGAGGGAAAGGGAGGAGGAGGAGGAGATCATCATAAGCAACAACAACAACTTTATAATGGTTCTGGTAAAGGAACTAGAAACATACTTAATTCATTAGATCTGAAAAGTGGTAATTTTCACTTGTCTCTATGAGGAATGCTCACATCAGCAAGGTGAAAAGCTCGTGCCTTCCCACATCCCTTTAAACTATTGCCAATCAGAAGCCAGAGAGCAGCAAATGCCGAGTAAGTGATGAATGACAATCAGCCTTTGGGAGTAATCTTAGACAGATGGACTATATCTAGTTCAAAGACTGGGGACATAAAATAATGTATGAAGTAAATACTGATAACCAGAGATGCAGCCCTTCCCGGAGTCTCAGACAAGAAACTCATTGAAAGGAAAAGATAACCTTTTTTTCTTTTTCTTTTTCTTTCTTTCTTTCTTTCTTTCTTTCTTTTTTTTTTTTTTTTTTTTTTTTTTTTTTTTTGTGATTTCTGTAACACCATAAGGTGAAAGAATATATCTGTAACTGCGGTGTGAGAAAATAAAATCCCGTTTCTTCCTTAAATCAACAGGGAAGGGAACTTTGCTCCTCAGAATCTCCATTCTCTGTTTTTGTATCTATGGGAGAGTGTTCCAATGTTTCCAAGTCCAGCAGCAGTGGAATCTTACAGAGATGTTTTGTTTGCTGGTTTCACTGACTGCAGATCTTATCTTAAATTGTTTCTAGAAGCTTATGTGGCCAAAGGAATATTTTCTTTTTCATCAACTAAGATATGATAGAATTTAAGGCTTTGGCTCTGCCATAGACTTCTGGGCGGAAGACAGCTAACAAGACAGTATTCACTTTTATCCAGGATGTGGAGAGATCTTACCCAGGGTGGGTTTTCTTACTCAGCAGACATGTGACTAGAAGTGGGTTTCGTTTCTCCCAGCCCATCCCGGGCTTATCACTCTTGAGTGTCGGAGGATGGATCAGCACAGTGGCGAGGCTGTGTCGTGAGGTGCTGGGTTGCTTGCTCCATCCTCCCAGCTTTTCTGCCTAAGTTTCCTCAAAAGCATAGGTGTGACAAGAGTCACCAAAGATCGTTAGTATCATCCGAAGTCTAAGAGGGCAAAGCCTTTGCTATGTTATCTGTCATTAGTATGACTTCCTATTCATTTTCTCTAGCTTTCACCAGCGTTTGAAATTAAAGATTGCCTGTGTGTTTACTCCCTGTCTGCCTTCCCCAGAGCACTGAACAACAAACCTCACTTTTTCCTTCATATGATAGAGAAGCCAAGAACTGTATGTTGGGATTCATGGTCACAGTCTGGTTCTGGAACTTAATTCATTAGCAAGTAAACTTGTTTATGTGCCTCAGTTGCTCACCTGCAAAGAGCTGTACCCACTTTGGAGGTCCAATGTCTTCCAAATTGAATGAACTGTTTGTAATCACAGTCTGGCTCGTGAAAAACCAAAACAACACTCTGTGACTGTTAGAGGTGGTTGTCATTAATACTATAAATGGCACATATTATATATTCAGTAGATTTTTTTTCGAGTTAATTAGTGAAGAGAAAAATGATTATTGTATTGAAGAAAAGAGGAGGGGGTGTGAGATTTCTCACATGTTGCAATGAGAAGAAAATAGATGTGAGAGTCATGACAGTCATCTTCCTCTGTGGCCTCAGCAGCAAGTTCACTGAAAGGATGCTCTTCCCATCTTTAATGGCTATCATTGTGCCTTGCTGGCCTGTTTCCTGATAAGATTTTTCCCCCAAATGCTCAGGTACTGCTCTTTATTAAAACACCAGAAAGCACTCAATCATATCTCAATCTTCGGCCCATTTTCTTTTACTACCATTTAGTCCCTCATGAAGAAAAACAGCAGCAAAAACAGCTGCAGGAAATACCCCCGTTCAGAATGGCAGAGTTACGTGAGAGTCTGCAGATCTGGCTGTCTCTGAAGAGCAAGATATGTTCTGGGTGGGTTTCATAGGAACTCCAGGAACTTGCAGAAGAGAGCATGCTCCCCGGACTTTTGAGTTTCTTCGTCCAGGACGTTGAAGTATACTTACTCATTCTGGACTCTGACGGAGCTTGTAGGACCTGCTCACGCCTTTTCAGATGTGGTATGTGCGGTTGGAAGGGGCTGCTCCCAAGAGGGGACAAGCTTGGCATTTTCTCGAGTGCAAGCTCAGTGTTCAGGGCAGTCAGGAACCTTGCTATTTGGCTAGTGCTAAGCAGCTGAAAGGAGAAAGTTCTTGCCTCAAGGAGAAGCTAATCCATCCGAAATTCAGTGTCAGGAAATTTCTCCAAAGGTACACCTTCCCCCAACGGAGCACTGGAAATATCCTTGTAGGGAGGGAGGGAAGGGTGTGTGCTTCAAAAAAGGGACATCTTTATTTCTTAACAATGCCTTCTAGTTACATTTTATGTAGTGAAGACGTACAATTTTATCTGTCCATTAAAAAAAAATTAATACCCTATAAAAAAACTTTCTATTCACCACTCCAAACAGGCAAGAAAATGATTTGAAATAATTTTAGAAACTGTTTTGTTCTTTCTATGTAGTATGACAAGGAAAGTGACAGTTGAATGAGGTTGTAAAAGATATTAATACATATGTCAAAACAAACAATTTTTGTAACAGCAGGAGTCTAAGTGAAGATGTGAGAAACATAACAGGTCCCATATAAGCCATATGACAGATCTTCTGTCACGAGGTCCGCCACTCTTGGCAAAAGATGCACATTAGCGTTTCTACAGTAAAAATACCAACAATCTGCTTATATGTTCATAAGTAATTAATAAATATAACAAAAGCCTTACTAGATGTAGAGTCACAGAAGCTCAGCATGAAAACACCTATCTAGCAGTTGCTGCTTTAGAACGATATTACGACCTGGGAAAGAGTCCTGGTAGATAGATCAGCATGCTACACTGTTCATACCTTGGAAAAATTTCAAAGCAAACCGTTTTTAAAGGAAAAGATAAGCACAGAGCCTTTGGCTAGGCTTGTGCACAGTGTGTGATTCAGACCACCTAACTGTGGTGAGAAGAAACAAGTGTGCATAGAGAGAAGTTTGGAACACACTTGTGTGATGCAAAGAATATTCCAGAAGGATTCCAATTTAAGGGTTTAACAGCATGATAACTAGAGCAATTTTAAAGTAGGATTTCTATAATGTAGTTGAACTTCTGGGGTCAGTGCCATCCTTAATTAATGCAAAATTTCCTTATCATAATGAGTCAACTGGAATTTTTATTTGATAGGGTGAAAGACTGATAGGCAACCTTTCCTCTTAATAGTGTCAGGCAGATATCAGTGCTGACAGAAAGGGACTGTCAGCATCACGCAGATACAAGGAGTAGATAAGCTATTTACTGACATAAAGATACCACTGTTTCGATTGCTCACTAGAGCATTTGGAAGCTATATAAGAACAACCCTCAATAAACTGAATTTTTCCATAAGTTACATTGTAATTAAACTCAATTTGATATCGTGACTGTTTCTGCTCCGTTTTGTGCCTATAATCCAGAGTCCTAGCTATTCGAAGTTTTTTTTTTTTTTTTAAATTGGATATTCTCTGTATTTATTTCAGATGTTATCCCCTTTCTGCCAATCTCATCTCCTCTCCTCTCACTGCTTTCGTGAACGTGCTCCCTCTCCCAACCTCCCTCTTTCACTTCAGTGCCTTGGCATTCCCCAGCACTGGGGAAAAGAGCCTTCACTGGACCAAAGTCCTCTCTTCTCATTGATGCCAGACAATGCTATCCTCTGCTATATATGCACCTGGGGCCATAGGTCTCTCCATGCAAACTCATTGGTTGGTGTTTTAGTCCCTGGGAGCTATGGTGGATTTGGTTAGTTAATAATTTTGTTCTTCCCACAAGGTTGCAGACCCTTTCAGTCCTTTCTCTAGCTTCTTCACTGGGCTCTCCATGTTCAGTCCAATGGTTGGCTGCAGTCATCCTCCTCTGTATCAGTATGGCTCTGGCAGAGCCTCTGGGGAGGCACCCATATCAGGTTCCTGCCAGTAAGCACTACTTGGAATCAGAAATAGTGTGTGGGTTTAGTGGCTGCATATGGGATGGATTACCAGGTGAGACAGTCTCTGGATGATCTTTTCTCCAATCCCTGCTCCTCTATTTGTCCCATTATTTCCTCCAATGAGTTTTTTGTTTTCCCCTCTAAGAAGGACTGAGGCATCCACCTTCTGGCCTTTCCTCTCCTTGAGCTTCATAATTTCTGTGAATTGTTTCTTGAGTATTCTGAGCATTTTGGGGTAGTATCTCCTTATCAGTGAGTACATACCATGTATGTTCTTTTGTGACTGGGTTACCTCACTCAAAATGATAACTTCAAGTTTCATCCATTTGCTTAGGAATTTCATGAAGTTGTTTTTAATAGCTGAGCAGTACTCCATTGTGTATATGTACCACAATTTCTGTATCCATTCCTAAGATGAAGGACATCTGGGTTCTTGACAGCTTCTGGCTATTATAAATAAGGCTGCTATGAACATGGTAGAACATGTGTCCTTGTTAGATGTTAGAGCTTTGTTTGAGTATATGCCCAAAGTGTTAGAGCTGAGTCCTCAGGTAGTACTGTGTCCAATTTTCTGAGGAACCTCCAGACTGATTTCCAGAGTACTTATACCAGCTTGCAATCCCACTAAAAATGGAGGAGAATTTTTCTTTCTCCACATGCTCACCAGCATCTGCTGTTACCTGTTTTATCTTAGCCATTCTGACTGGTGTGAGGCAAAATCTCAGGGTTGTTTGGATTCACATCTGATGACTAGAAATGTTGAGCATTTCTTTAGGTGCTTCTCGGCCATTTGATATTCCTAAGTTGAGAATTTTTTGTTTAGTTCTGTACTCCATTTTTAAAAATAGGATTATTTGATTCTCTAGAGTCTAATTTCTTGAGTTCTTTGTATATATTTGATACTAGCCCTGTCAGATGTAGGATTGGTAAAGATCTTTTGCCAAGCTGTTGGTTGCCATTCAGTCTTTTTGACACTGTCCTTTACATCACAGAAGCTTTGCAATTTCATGAACTCCCATTTGTCAATTCTTGATTTTAGAGCATAAGCCATTGGTGTTCTGTTCAGGAAAATTTCCCTTGTGCCTATGTATTCTAAGCTTTTCCTCACTTTCTGTTCTATTAGTTTCAGTTGTACCTGGTTTTATGTGGAGATCTTTGATCTACTTGGGCATGAGCTTTGTAAAAGGAGATAAGAAAGGATCAATTTGAATTCTTCTACGTGATGACTGCCAGTTGAACCAACACCATTTGTTGAAGAGACGGTCCTTTTTCCACTGAATGTTTTTAGTTCTTTTGTCAAAGATCAAGGGACCATAGGTATGTGGGTTTATTTTGGGATTTCAATTCTATTCCATTGATCTACTTGCTGTTTCTGTACCAATATTATGCAGCTTTTATGACAATTGATCTGAATGCAGCTTGAGGTCCAGGATGGTGATTACCCTGGAAATTTTTTGTTTTTCTTTTTCTTTGAGAATAGTTTTTGCTATCATGGATTTTTTATTATTCCAAATTAATTTGCAAAGTGCTCTTTCTAACTCTATAAAGAATTGAGTTAGAATTTTGATGGGCAATGTATTGAACTTGTAGATTGCTTTAGTCAAGATGGCCATTTTTAATATGTTGATCCTTCCAATCTATGAGCATGGGAGATCTTTCTACCTTTTGAGGTCTTCTTCAATTTTCTTCTTCAGAAACTTGAAGTTCTTGTCATACTGATTCTTCTCTTGCTTGGTTAGTGTCACCCCAAAGTATTTTATATTCTTTGTAACTATTGTGAAGGGTGTCAATTCTCTAATTTTTTCTTAGCCTTTTTATTCTTTGAGTAGAGGGAGGCTACTGATTTGTTTAAATAAATTTTATATCAACCACTTTTTCTGAAGTTGTTTATCAGTTGTAGGAGTTTAGTAGTGGAATTTTTTGGGTCACTTAAGTATACTATCATATCATCTACAAATAGTGATATTTTGTCTTTATCCTTTTTAGTTTTTATCCCATTGACCTATTTTTGCTATCTGATTGCTCTGACTAGTACTTCCAATACTGTATTGAATTGGTAGGGGAAGAGTGGGCAGCCTTATCTAGTCCCTGATTTTAGTGGGATTGCTTCAGGTTTCTCACCATTTAGTTTGATGTTGGCTACTGATTTGTTGTATACTGCTTTTAATATGTTTAAGTATGGGCCTCAAATTTCTGATTATTTCAAGACTTTTAACATAAAGGGGCGTTGAATTTTGTCAAGTGCTTTCTCAACATCTAAAGAGACAATCATGTGGTTATTTTTTTGTTTGTTTGTTTAAATAGTTGATTACGTTAGTAGATTTCCATATATTGAACCATCCTTGCATCTCTGGGATGAAGCCTATTTGATTATGGTGAGTGATCATTTTAATGTGTTCTTGGATTCGGTTTGCAAAAGTTTTTTGGGGTATTTTTGCATCAATATTCATGAGGAAAATTGGTCTTAAGTTCTCTTTCTTTGTAGGGTCTTTGTGTGGTTTAGAAATGAGCTTAATTGTGATTTTGAGGAATGAGTTGGGTAGTGTTTCTTCTGTTTCTATTTTGTGGAGTAGTTTGGAGAGTATTGGTATTAGATCTTCTATGAAGGTCTGATAGAATTCAATACTTTGATGACTGCTCCTATTTCTTTAGGTGTTTTGGGACTATTTAGATGGTTTATTTGATCCTGATGTAACTTTGGTACCTGGCATCAGTCTACAAAATTATTCTTTTCCAGTTTTGTTGAGTATAGGCTTTTGTAGTAGGATCTGATGATTTCTTGAATTTCTTCAGTTTTTGTTATGTCTCCCCTTTCAGTTCTGATTTTGTTAATTTGAATAATGTCTGTGCCCTCTCATTAGTCTGGCTAAGGTTTTATTAATCTTGGTGATTTTCTCAAAGAACCAGCTCCTGGTTTTGTTGATTCTTTGTATAGTTCTTTTTATTTCTATTTGGTTGATTTCTGCTCTGAGTTTGATTATTTTATGTTGTATACTCCTTTTGAGTTTATCGCCTCCTTTTATTCTAGAGATTTCAGGTGTGTTGTCAAGCTGTTAGTGTATTCTCTCTCCAGTTTCTTTTTGTAAGCACTCAGAGCTATGAGTTTTCCTTTTAGCACTGCTTTCATTGTGTCCTATAAGTTTGAATATGTTGTGCCTTATTTTTGTGAAATTCTACAAAGTCTTTGATTTCTTTCTTTATTTCTTCCTTGACCAAACTGTCGTTGTAGAGCATTGTTCATCTTTCATGTGTATGTGGGATTTTTGTTGTTATTGAAGAGCAGCCTTAGTCTCTGGTAATGTGATGGGATGCATGTGACTATTTCGATGTCTTTGTATGTGTTGAGGCCTGTTTTGTGACCAACTATACGGTCAATTTTGGAGAAGGTGCCATGAGGTGCTGAGAAGAAGGTATATTCTTTTGTTTTAGGATAAAATATTCTCAGACGTTTGTTAAATTTATTTGGTTCATAACTTTTGTTAGTTTTACTGTGTCTCTGTTCAGTTTCTGTTTCCATGATCTGTCCATTGATAAGAGTGGAGTGTTGATGTCTCCCACTATTATTGTGTGTGGTGCAAAATTTGCTTTGAGCTTTAGTAGAGATTTTTTTTATGAACGTGGGTGTCCTTGTATTTGGAGCATAGATTTTCAGGATTGAGAGTTTATCTTGATAGATATTACCTTTGATGAGTTAAGTGTCCTTCCTTATTTTTTGATATCTTTTCATTGAAAATTTATTTTATTCAATATTAGAATGGCTATTCCAGCTTGTTTCTTGGGATCATTTGCTTGGAAAGTTGTTTTCCAGCCTTTTACTCTGAGATAGTGTCTGTCTTTGTCACTGAGATGTGTTTCCTGTATGTAGCAAAATGCTGGGTCCTGTTTACATATCTAGTTTGATAGTCTATGCGTTTTTATTGGGGGATTGAGTCCATTGATGTTAAGAGATATTAATGGATAATGATTATTGTTTCCTGTTATTTTTGTTGTTTGAGGTAGAATTATGTTTGTGTGCTTTCCTTCTTTTGGTTTTGTTACAAGAGAATTATTTTCTTGCTTTTTATAGGGTGTAGTTTCCCTCCTTGTGTTGGAGTTTTTCAAGTATTATCCTTTGTAGGGCTAGATTTGTGGACAGATATTGTGTAAATTTGGTCTTGTCCTGGAATATCTTAGTTTCTCCATCTATAGTAACTGAGAATTTTGCAGGATATAGTAACCTGGGCTGGCATTTGTGTTCTATTATGGTCTACATGACATTTGTCCAGGATCTTCTAACTTTCATAGTTTCTGTTAAGAAGTCTGGTGTAATTCTGATATGTCTTCCTTTATATGTTATATGTCATTTTTCCCTTATTGGTTTTAGTATCATTTCTTTGTTTTGAACATTTGGTGTTTTTAGTGTTTTGTGTTGGGAGGAATTTCTTTTCTGGTCCAATCTATTTGGAGTTCTGTAGACCACTTGTATGTTCATAGTTATCTCTTTCTTTAGGTTAAGGAAGTTTTCTTCTATAATTTTGTTGATATATCTACTGGGCCTTTCAGTTGGGAGTCTTCACTCTCTTCCTCACCTATTATCCTTAGGTTCCGTCTTCTCATAGTGTCTTAGAATTCTTGGATGTTTTGGGTGAGGAGCTTTTTAATTTTTACATTTTCTCTGACTGTTGTGCCAATGATTTTTTTATGTTATTTTCTGCCCCCGTGATTCTCTCTTCCACATCTTGTATTCTGTTGGTGATGCTAGCTTCTATGACTCCCGACCTCTTTCCTAGGTTTTCTATCTCCAGAGTTGTCTCTATTTGTGTTTTCTTTACTGTTTCCACTTCTGTTTTTAGATCCTGGATTGGTTTGTTCAATTCCTTCATTGGTTTGCTTTTTTTTTCTTTTATTTCTCTAAGGGCTTGTACTTGTTTTTCTGTGTTCTCCTGCATTTCTATAAGGGAGTTATTCATGAGCTTCTTGAGGCCCTCTATCATCAACATGAGGCACGATTTTAAATCCAAATCTTGTTTTTCTAGTGTGTTGGGATATACACTGCTTGCTGTGGTGGGAGAGCTGGGTTCTGATGTTGCCATGCTGTCTTGGTTTCTGTTGCTTAGATTCTTGTGCTTGCCTTTTGTAATCTTGTCTTTGATTTAGTTGATTTTGTTGTCTCTGAATGGAACTTGTCTTTCCTGTGTCTGTGGGCTTTGGGCTCCAGAGGGAGATTGGTCCTGGGTGTTCAGCTCTCTATGGGCAGGTTGTGAGTTCGGATGGCATTGGGATGGTTCTAGCTCTGGGTGCAGATGGAGGTCTGAAGGGCACAGATCCAAGCAGTAGCATAATTCCTGTTCCTTGAGAGTTCCCAGAGGTCTCTCCCCAGGTAGGCAGTGGGGCTTAGTATGGTGAGTGCTTCTGTGTCTCCTCTGGGTGCTCAGTTCTCTGTGTGCAGGCTCCGAGTCCTGATGCCACTGTGCCTACTCTGCCTGTGTCTCTGGGCAGAGATAGAGGCTGGACCAGTCTCATTCCAGTCTGCACTGCGATCCCTGTACCCTGAGAGTTCCCAGAGGTCTCTCCCCAGATAACCCGTGGGCTCAATAGGGAAAATGCTCCTGCATCTCCTCTGGGCTCTCAGTTTTCTGCATGCAGGCCACAAGTCCTGATGGCAGTGTTGCCATTCAAAGTTTTAATCATCCTAAATGTCATCTCAATCACCTTTCTTATATTTTCTGCTAAGATAAAATGGAAAAATTAGTGGCTTGCAAGAAGAAGGGCTTTTTTTCCTCCCAAACAGACACAAATTCTGTCCTCTACCCAGAAGACTAGGGAAGGCAGACATTTCTGTTCTCTCTCTCTGTCTCTCTGTCTCTCTGTCCCTCCCTCCCTCCCCCCTTTGTCTTCCCCCTCCCTCCCTCCCTCCCTCCCCCCTCTCTTCCCTCCCTCCCTCCCTCTGTGTGTGTGTGTGTGTGTGTGTGTGTGTGTGTGTGCTTGAGTCTATGGAAACCAAAGAGAGCATCAGATACCCTGGAAATCGAGTTGCAGGTAGTGAGCTGCTTGACCTGGGTGCTGAAAATTGAATTCCAGTCCTCTGGAAGAGAAGCAAATGTTCTTAACTACTGAGCCATCATTTGAGCACCAGAAGGCAGACTTTTCTGATGTAGATTTGCTGGTATAGAACTGGTCTTGCTTATTTCTAATCTTCCTGAGCCTAATGAAATCAAGTTCTATAGCAGCAATGGGGCTGCCTGTGTATGAGTGCAAGAGGAAGAATAATCCTAAAGATTATTCTAAGTGACATTATTTTCCCGGCATTATATCATCTTGAGGTTATGATTTATCAGTGAAAGGACTAGAGGAAGAGTCAGGAAGGGTAATAACATTAGCAGTTAATAATTGTAAAAAAAAATTCTGCATGGTTCTCAGTTGGTTTCAAAGAAACTCAAGATGCTGCACTAGAAAACTGAGGTGCGGCGTGTGTCTTACATTCACAGGAGGTCTTTATTCAACAAACAGAAAAATCGATCAAGCTGTGAATGGCAGCGACATGGAATAAGGATTCCGAAAATAAGTGAATCATCAGTGACAAGAGCTGAGGGGGCACAAGGCTGAGTAGCCCATGGGATTTAAGAACATCAGAGGCCTGCTAAGTTTAGCATCCATGACTTACAAAGACATTGGCACAGGACAGTGTACAGTATACTGTACATAAAGTGGGCTTGTACATTATGGTACAGAGCTGTGTGTGCAAACCTACTGACCAAGAGAATACACATGGCTCTATTTCTTGTACCGAGAACTATGAGAAGCTGTAAGATCAAGCTTTTCAAGAAGGGAGACTTCTAGTGTGGTTGCTGGTAATGTTGAATATCATAACAAGGCCATATAAGAAATAGAAAAGTTACCATGGAATGTATTCTTATATAGTCTTACCTTAAAAAAATCTTGGTAGAGGATTGAGAGGTTAAACTGTTACAGTGTCTCCAAAGGGCAGGAGAACTTAGCAAGTACTCATATGAGTGTATTTACAATACATTGCATAGCATGTAGTTACACTAGATTAACTTAATCAATACAAGATTATTAAGAATAAATAATACTTTGGGAGTGTGTGTTTATTAACTTAGCTTTAACAAGCTGGCAAACTTTCTATACTATTATCTATGTAGTATATTATACAAGACCTTTAAGGAGAAAAAAAAATCTGTAATTAGCTTATTAAAAGCCATAGATAGTGATCCTTTGATGGATATGACATCTGTTTAATAGATTAATGATCAATACTGGCACTGGATTAAAATAGAATAAAAATGCCCTGCATATGCTAAGGCTCTCACTTTTAAAGTATCTTAAAACCATTTATATGAGTACGCATATGTGTGTGCATTAGGATGTACTGTGAAGCATATTGATAATTGTTGCCTATCCTCAGCAAGTCTGAAAGACAGTTCTAGAAGAGACAATGATTTAATATGGGCTTAGGAAAACAATTATCCTTTTCTTAGAATTTTTGAAAGACTTATAGCATTAATGTATAGTTATATATTTATTAGAAGATTTATGACAAGAAATTTAACATTTTTGGTATTCTTTCACCTTCATTTAATATTTTATATTAATTAATTAATAGTCATATTCCTTGGGTAGATTTTGCATGCACTGAAAATTAGAATTATTTCCCTAGTTGGGGTTTGGTTGACATTCTGTACTATTAGAATTGTCATGCAGTTTGTCTTTGAGCAACAATATAGCTTTAAAAAATCCACTTAAACAAGTGCACATAGCCTCGTGTCAAATAGAAATAAATTCATAGACTCCTCTCTGTAAGAATACTGAAAAATTAGATTAGCATATTCCTCTCTTGTCTTTAATAAAGATAGAACAATGTTACATGCCATTAAGCAATTCTCACTTGCAAAACCCAGTGTTGTTAAATTTAGCCCATATAGTAGCCCATTTAGCTCATGTCAGTATTACTATGGTCTTTTTTTTTTTTTTTAGATTAGTAAATTGAGTTTTTTACATTGTTCAATGTTCTTCCTAGAGTTGCTCTATGGTGTGAAAGTAGAGATGGTGACCATAATTGTGAAATCACAATCACAAAGATCATTTGGGCAATTAAAGTGAAGGAAGAGAACCAAGAACGTAGTCATAATATTTGCACCTTGACTAGGTAACTTACTGGATGAACAACTTTGGTTAGGCCAACTAAATAGTTGTTGATTTCTTGGCTTTGTTTTTCTTAGGCCTATACAATTGTATAATTTTTTATAAGATTAGAAAAAATTTTTCAAAGTTATAAACATTAAAGATATTTTGCCTGCTACTTATGCATTTACCAAGAAATTAAAGACTAGGAAATTCTCAAATGTAGGGCAAAGATTAAGGCATAAAGGAAACGGGGAACAAATGTAGCCAGAGAAATAGGTAGCCAAGCTGGGGCTCCATGATTTAAGAGACTGGACAGAAACTTTGATCTTTTGTGCCCTAGGAACGATTGAACAGGACCATGAGAGCTGGGCCCTGAAGGAGCCCTATAGTAAGCTTTGAAAAGCTTAGCTGTCTTTGTGCTTCATTGTTAGTACTGTCTCTGAAGAGCTCACAAATCATAAGGATCTAGTCAAAGAACTTAGTATGCAGAAACAGTTGGAATCACAGTGCCACCTAGCAGGTGACAATCATACCACATGTGTGATTGATCTGCTGAGTTCTGAGGATCAAAAGGAAAATGGTGGGTACATTGTATAGCATTGTTTAGAAGCCACTGTGATTCCTGCACTGAGTTTTACACATTACTAGCAAAGTATATTCAGTTAAGAGTTTAACTTTGTGCTAGCAAGTCTCGTCATTGACATTTTACTTTTCTAGAGGAACAAGTCAAAGGGGGAGGAATGTATTTTGGAGATAATTGTGAGCTCTTTCATAACTTCAACTGGATAGATTTGAGAAATGAAGCCATATTTTAAAAATCGTGTTGAACAGTTTTTTTTAACAGTTCAAGACCTAAGCACTTGGGTCTTCATATTAAGTTCTTCAAATAATAAATACTCTTCACTCTTATCAAACTCAAAGTTGAATACTTCAATCTCCTATAACATCATTTAATAGTAATATTTTAGAAGTAAAAATATTTGTTTTCTATGCTATTTTCAATGAAAATTGGGTTTCTCATAATGGCATATTTTGGGTTTTTTTCCTAAGGAAAGAAGAAAATATTGTCAAATAAAGACTCAGTTATTCACACATTTTTTAGTCCTTGGATTTATTTTTCTTTTTAAAAGTAAGTCAAAACAAATTATTATTGATGTTTCTATTTTAGTTTGGAAGCCATTAGGCCATGGTGAAGTGGGAATGTAGGTTTGCTAGGACTGCATATCTGCCTGTGACCCAAAGGAGGGTTGATCAACAAGCAATGAATATTATGTGCTTAGTGTAGTGTGAAGACCCTTTGTGTGGTGACTGTCTAGCATGGCTGTGGACAACGGAGCTGATCAAATAAACCCCACCAGATTCGGCTTTGGGAATGCAGTGGGAACAGTCAGGGTATCTTGTAGATCATAGTGAAACCGTGTTCTTTTTAGCCTCCATGTTTGTAAGGACTTTCCAAGGAGAAGAGCTTAAACCAGGAGATGGACCAGTGTCAACCCACCCTAGTTGACTATTGAGGACCCCTCTCCTGACCATAGGATGGTCTCTAGAGGGAGCTCCAGCCCTGTCATTTCCTGTGTTTCAGGCCGTTGCCTTTTACTGGCTCATCCCAACACTTTCTGGTTGACATTACTCCCAAGATAACACTTGGGGGGAATGGAGAGTGTGGAATGACATGTAAAAGTAGAAAAAGAAGAAGGATGAGTCAGAATGTGTGTGGGTAGGGAAGCCCCTTTACCTACATAACATGTCTACTTCTCTTGGATATTCTTTCAGATCCTTAAATTGGTGTTAGAATTCAGAGAAACCAGGTTCTATGATTTATCAGAGCTTCCAATAAGCTGTTGGAATTTTTGTTGACTGTCTTTTTAAAGGTATGATTGATAACACTGTCCCCGCTTCAAGACCTCTTGGCTAGTCACTGAAAAACAGCAAATACATTCAGAACCTGAACACTGTAAATTGTCTAGGTGGCCACAAGCCACACACTGTCTGCACCTCTGCAGTAATCTTTATCATGTTTTTCCAAGTTTAGAAAACATAGTTAGAAATTCCATTTCTTGAGAAAAATTTAATGTTTTCAAATTGAAATGTTTATTGATTGATTGATAACTTAGAACACGGATCTTAGCCACAGGCAACAAAGCAAACCAATCTAAAAAGCGCTTTTGCTTCAGGAGAAAAAGGATGAGTTCCCACTTTGTTCTCCAGATGCTACTCAAGGGAAACATAACCCACCCCATTCCCTACCCCTGCAACAGTTCTTGAGCATCGGGTCTATTTTATCTCTTTGGGAACCTGAGCAGAAAGTTCTTTAGATGAAACCGCCAACAAGCACTCTTTCTGCGCAATGTTGGGCCTCTTTTTTCCAGCTCATAGCTGGAGAGTATTCTAGCTAATCACAGCCAGAGTCCCTCTCATTAGCTTTGATGCCCTCCCATAATCCCAGGGCCCCCAGAGCATCAGGAGCTGAACGAACCAAACAGAAAATCTGAAATGACACGGATGTTCAAACTATATAACACAGCAGCATAGCATTCATTGGGGCTTCTCAGATTGTGTGTGTGTGTGTGTCTGTGTGTGTCTTTGTGTGTCTGTGTGTGTATCTGTGTGTGTGTGTGTGTGTGTGTGTGTGTGTGCCTGCACTCGAGCAAAATTTAATGTGTAGAACTGAGGGAAAAAGTCTGCAGTCAATGTAAGTTCATTTGACAAGGACTATGCCTTTCTCTGCTTGTTAAATAGTTGAGCTTTTAAGAAATGTCTCTAAAAATAAGCAACCTAAAGATTACCAGTGAGACCCTTCAGTGCTGAAAATTTAATTGTTGTGGGGCTTTAAATTACTGTTAATGTTTCTCTTGTTACAAAATAGTTTATATTTTACAATTTTCATCTTTTACAGACGTATTTTTGTAAAATGTATCAATTTATTTACATTTTCATATTCACTGATTTAAGCAATTCACAACATAATCATAATTGTGTGTGCTGATTCTGTCTTGATTTTCTTTTTTATATAATTTATTTGTTTTTATTTTATGTGCATTGATGTTTTGCCTGCATGTATGTCTGTGTAAGGGTGCTGAATCCTGGAATTACAGACAGTTATGAGCCACCATGTGGGTGCTGGGAATTGAACCCAGGTCCTCGGGAAGAGCAGAGAGTACTCTCAACCACTAAGCCATCTCTCCAGCCTCATGTCTTGGTTTTCTCTAGATCCATTTGTGCCAAGACCTATTTGATTTACCTTTCTAACAGAATCACCTTTAAGTTTGTTGTTCTTCTCTATTGTGTTCTCGTTTATGAGAATAGTTTTTGCTTTGGTTTTTTTTTTTTTCTTGAATTTCCTTTGGCTTTTGTCCCTTGTACCTTTTGTGACTTCAGTATCTGACCACCAAATGTTTAATTTTGTAGTTCCTCCAGATTTTTATCAGAAAAACAAACAAAAAATATTTCAGTTGCTTACCAGTTGTAATATCCTTGAAGAGGACATCATTCAAAATGACATTGGGGAGGGATGGGGCAGACACTCACAATGTTTCAACAGCCAGGCTGCCTAAACGAGACGTGAACAAAGATGACACCAACAGGCTTGTTGATGTGGAAAGGAAACACTCAAAGGACTCAAGTACTAGACAAAGAGCTATAGGACAACTAAGGAATACTGAGAGCAGGAGAAATCGTTTTCCAAAAGGAGGAAATCTCTAGTTGATTATCCAACATCAAGTGATCAGCCCTAAAATCACATAAATACAGGTACGATTATAGAGACTAAAATCATAGAAATTGAGGAAAAGATGTCAAGAATTTGAGTACTTGTGACAGTCTGAGGGGTAAGGAGAAAATGACGTAATTATATTTTAGCTTTAAAGGATGTATGTCTGTGGACCATGTGTGTGCCAGGCTCCCACTGAAGCTAAAGATATCAGATTCCCTGGGCCTGGAGTTATAGATGGGTGTGATCTGCCATGCAGTTGCTGGGACTTGAACCCAGATCCTCTGGAAGAGCAGAGAGTGTGCTTTAAACTGTTGAGTGAAATCATCTCTCCATTCCCTAAACACTGTTTAGGAATTACAAGTAACCATATCAAGCAAAACATAAAGTAAAAATGATGTTCATTGGAACATGTAAAATACTTCAATGACATGATTTAAATAAATTAAATGTTTACTATGAAATGTGTGCTCAATATAGTTAGCATTGACTATATCCCATTCTAAAGCTGTATGTAGTAAATGCAATATGTGTATTTACAAAATAGAACATGAGTGCTCCCAAATATCTTTCTGTTCACGTGCTTACTGTTATCATGTGCTATGATAAAAATATAACAAATTCCTGACCATTAATAATCATTTATGAAGTTGATGTCAGCTTTAATGCTTGATTACCCTTCTAGAATCAAATGATCTTCTCCCTCTTACTCCTTATAATTTATCACATTAAAAGTAAATGTTGAGGTTTTTCACCTAGAAACCTTTGGTTTTCTGTTTGACAGAAATTTGGGTGGGTAATCTGGTCAACCTGCTTCCCTGAACATAAGCCCTTTTGTGTAGCTGACACGCTATGGCTGCATAAGAACTGCAAATGATGGGACACAGCCTGTTGGTGCCATTGCTGAAGGAGAGAGGATGGGAAACATGGGATGGTGTAAGCAAACTAATTATAGTATCTGAATATATATAACTACTCAGAAACACAAGCCTCCCATAGCCAAACAGTATCATCCTTGTGTAAGATAAACTATATTTCCACTGACCAATATATGGAATGCAGTAGACTTCTTTTAGTTTACCAGGAGAGAAAATCAAATGGGATCAAAGAAAGACTTCACTTGGGTCGTTAGTTATTCTTTCTTTCATTCATTCATTTATTAATTAATTCATCTATTCATATCTTCCCTGTTGGATGCATATTTGTTACTAGGGAAGGTGGGAGGATTAAAACACTTCCTACTGTTGATCTTTTCTAGTTCTTTTTCTACTATTGTAAAGAATTTTGCTTTACTGAGAAAAAACATGGAGGCAGCTAACCATGCTGGTGCACAAGTCAGTCCTGATATCAGAGCACCTGGTCTCTGTCGTGTGTGCTTCATGTGCAAGGCCATTGCCTAACTTTGGACCACTTCCTGTGTTTATCTCTGCCTCACTTTCCTCCTTTCCTAACCAACACTAAAAGTGCAACGTATCTTGTGTTTACCATATACACACAAATGGAGGAAATCTTAGCTATCAGGAGCACCACCACAATTGTCTTCCTCACCACCATCACTATAGAGAGGCAGGCCCAGAGCTATGCAATGTATAAAGGATTCACTAGTTTGCTGTTTTATGCAAACTCCAGGTGACCTCAGTAGTTCCTTTAATTTTTAATCCTGAAAAGCAATTGCGTGCACTCTGGATTTATCCATTTAGTGATTCTGTTATACTTTTTGAAAGTCAAATGAGGCCCTTACTTTTCATTTCAGCCTTTTTGGAGATTTGGTGGTAGTAAGTGAACAGGAAGAAGTGAACATCTCTGGGGTCGATCTCCTTTGGTTTTCTTTTGGACTGGGGCTCAGACAGGAAGTGTAAGAGTGAGCAGTTGCAGCCCCTGGTGACTCTTACACTGTGGCTTCCCAATGAGGGTATGTGCTGCCCGTAGAACATTGTAACATCTAACAGCCAAGGATGCTTGTTTTTCCAAGTTTGCCTTTTCTTCCTATGTATGGAACATGCACAACCCAGAGCTCCCTCCAACGCACTGCTCTGAAGTCAATTCCTCAGCATTGCTTAGAGAAAAGGCCAACATAGTGGATTATCCAACACTCTGTACAAAAAAATCTTATCTTTGGAGGAGGTAAACTGGTCAAGAAAATGAGTTCTGTTTTCTTATTATTGCATCGTTTGTGTGTGTGTGTGTGTGTGTGTGTGTGTGTGTGTGTGTGTGGTGTGTGTGTGTGTGTGTGTGTGTAGCACTGGTATACACCACAGCACACAGATGGAAGTCTGAGGTGAATCTCAGGGATTAAACTCAGATTGCCTGGCTTGGCAGGAAATGTCTGACCCACTGAGGCATCTTGAAAGCTCCAAAGTTCTATTTTTAATTTAATGTTTCTAAATAATGAACCATGAAACAATCTCAAATGTTTTAAGATCTTGTGTACATGAGTATATAAGCTGTGTATGCTGAGCGACTCATTAATCAGAAAAAAAAATGCATTGGAAATAGGTATTTTGTTAAAATCAGATATGTATATCCTGTGGTTTGTACATTTGTTGTACATTTGACCTTAATAAATAGAACCAGTATAGGATCAAGTAAAAAATAACCTATTTGAGTATAAACCTTGTTTTTAAATGGATTATTTTCGAATCTTCCATTGGTCCATGTGCTAATAATAATGGATAGTGTGAAGCAGAGTATCTCTATTTTTCCCAGAAATTTCCACTGCACACAATCGTATGAGAAACAAAGGAGCCAGGCTTGAGCCCATGTTCTGTGCCAGTTTTAGAGTTCACACTTGGAGTTCTGGCCTAGTACATCTTTCTTTTCTGCTGACAATTGAAGTATTTGTGTAAAGTCTATGGTATATGTTAACCCACAGGACAAATGGCAAGAGGTTGGATAGAGAGTAAGTGAGAACTTTCTTCCACTTAGACATCCTGTCCTAGATGCTTTTGATAGTGGACCAACAGGATAGTCCTGACCTCACAGAACTTTGATTTTAGGCTTGTTAGACTGACATTTCCAAATCACCAACTATGCAGTCTAACATGCTCACACCCCTCCAGGAGAGGCCGTCAGAGTAAGTACATGGCAGATAGGAAGTTCTGATACAAAGGTATCCTTGGTGGCACACATTTAAAGAGGATCCAAAAGGGAAAGCCCAGAGGTGGTGGAAAGCAGCAGTGTACACAACGGGTTCATGCTACGTAGACGCCGGGAACAGGCGCTGTGAATGCAGCACCACAAAAACGGCCATCGTGTGAAAGACCCACTTCTTTCTGACTGGCATGCATCTCCTGTCTGGGCTTCCTCTCTTCTCCTTGGCCTAAAGTCACTTTTCTTTCCAAGACCTAATGCACCTTCATTTGCTCCTTGAGGTCAGTTTACATAATCAATGATGTTCCTTTTGTCATTTTCCGACTTAGTATCACAGTGCAAGCCTTAGCCCTTTCTGTGACTGAGCTTGACTTGCGATTGCAGGACATCTCTGCTTGACAGTCTCTGTGCTCTTAAGGTCCCATGCAACAAGCAACCAACCTATCAGCTCAGAGGTGACTGTATGCACGGAGATGCTGATACATTTATTTGTAGAAGAAAATCAACTACCACACTGTCTAAAACTGACTTGTAGAATTTAGATTCTAATTGTGAGTACTTGACAAAATAAGTTCCTAAGGTTTGAAGCAAAATTGAACTTTTCAATATGACAATACATTGGCACACGCCAAATATACACTCACTTTTTCACTTGCTAAGCATTAGGGAAGTTTTCATTCATAGGGCGATCTTTGGAACTCTGTATTGTATACTCTCTTCCTGGCCACCACTGTTGGGTGTACATCATGTTAAGTCTCAGTCTGTGCTTCTGGCTCTATGACATCGTTCAAACAGATGACCGATGACACCTTCTACCTGTCATTAAAAAGAGAAAAATGCATTACTGCATATAGAATACCACACTGATGTTTGAAATATTTAACAAATAAAGCGCTTTTGCAGATAGTTTGGGGGATAGAATCGTGCATATGGTAAGAACTCCAAAATTCTTAGCTTCTATCTTTTATACACTCGCTGAAGAGGGTCTCTTCTAAACACACCATACTGTACCTGACTTTCCAGCTCAACCTCTAATGTCCTGCACAGCTCAAATGCAGTGTGCGTCTCCTGTGCTGAACATTGCTTATCTTATGACACTGCAAACTGGAGTGCCCAAATTCAATCCCCCACAACAACCTTAAAATATTGCACTAGGCATATTGAGACTTCTCTTCGCTATAAACATACTTTGAGGGAAAGAACTCAAGGCAGAGTTCAGGCAGCCTCTCTCTCCAGGGGGGATTAGGGTCTCTCTGCCCTCTCCCCTCAGTTTAGGGCAGATTTTATGGACCTGATCCACAAATCTTAAGGCAAGCTTTCTGGGTCCAGTGAGTACAGGATCCAGGTAGATGCAACCATGTGGTTTTGGCTCCTCTTCCAATAACAGTGAGGGCTTCCCAGTTCCACTTAAAATCAGTCCAGAAAAAGCAAAAAATTGGCAACTGAGAATGACTATATGTCCAACAGCACTGGGCAAGTGCCTGGTTGCACTGGAGGGAGCCTGTGACCTTACCCAGAAAGGCTATTTTCCCTCTCCAGACCTGGATGGCTCACAGGAGCTCCAAAGGAGTTGAGGTTTACTGAGTTTTGTTTACAATGCATTGGTGAGGAAGCGCTAACTCCCTGAAATGGTCACAAAACCAAGCATGTTGTCTGTTTTATATTTTTTAATTTTATATTGGCCATTTTATGTATTTACATTTCAAATGTTATCCCTTTCCCCTCTCTCTCCAAGCCCCCCTTCTGTTTCCCTTTGCTTCTATGAAGATGTTCCCTTCATGAGCCTTTACAGGAACAAGGGCTTCTTCTCCTATTGATGCCAGACAATGCATCCTCTGCTACATATGCAGCTGGAGCCATGGGTCCCTCCATGTATACGATTTGGTTGGTGGTTTAGTACCAGGGAGCTCTGCGGGGGCGGGGTCTGGTTGGTTGATATTGTTGTTTTTCCTATGGGATTCCAAATCCCTTCAGCTCCTTCAGTCCTTTCTCTAACTCCTCCATTGGGGACACAATTCTCTGTCCAATGATTGGCTGTGATCATGTGCCTCTGTATTGGTAAGGCTCTGGGAGAGCCTCTCAGGGGACATCCATATCAGGTTCCTGTCAGCAAGCCCTTCTTGGCATCAGCAATAGTGACTAGGTTTGGGTTTGATGGCTGCATATGAGATGAATCCCCAGGTGGGGCAGTTTCTGGATAACCCATTTTGTAATCCCTGATCCACATTTATCCCTGTATTCCCTCCCATGGATATTTTGTTCCCCCTTCCAAGGACTGAAGCGTCTACATTTTGGTCTTCTTTTTTCTTGATCTTCATAAGGTTTGTGAATTATTTCCTGGGTAATCTGAGCTTTTGAGCTACTAGCACACCATGGGTTAGCCATTGAAGTATCTTTGATATCTGCAGATCTCCTAGTAGGCACACAGGCTGTAGGTATGGGTGGGGATGTGGCCGCTAGTGTCTGATTATTATTGTTGCCTATCTATTTTTATTTGGGTAAGTGATGTTACATACTTTCTTTCGTTTTGCTACCCATTTGTTTGGGAAATGTGTCATGCAGCACTGGGTGTTGAAGATCCACTCGTGTGGCTGCACGGACTTCTCGTAAGTTTCTGCTGTTGGCTGCGTCTTCTCTGCACAGCTGTTCATGGCTTTGTGCTTGCCTCTGGATCTCTGCAATACTCAGCAACCTTGAGATGAACAGCTTGTGCACACTCCTTAGTGGACGTGTATGGAACAGTTTGGAACTGCTGGCTCACAGGGTGCTAATGGTCAGACAAGGACTGTTGCAGACCATTTAAGCCGCATGGCCTGGCTGGTGTGCTGTGCACATCGAACCTGCCCTCGCACCGAGTTACAGCTGCGCAGGAATTCATTGGCATTCCCTTATTCCCATGGGCGCTCCTCCACTCCTTTTGTTTTCCTAATTTTGATTAATCAGATTTGAAAATTTTCATTTCTCTAAATTACTGCACTTATCTAACCTTTGGATGGTTTTAAAAGTAATCTCCTCATATGTTTGTTAATTGGACCTCTGTGGCTACCCTGAGCTGCAGTTTAGAAGAAGACCATAACTAGAGCCCTTCCAGTGCTCCTGTCAACTGAAATATAAGTCATATTGTGTAAGTTCATATTCTCTAGTGTTCCCATTAGAAGAGCAAAAGATATGCAAGATTAATTTCAATACTATATGACATTAAAAGCATCTTATTAATTTAATTTAATATACCTAAATATCAATTTAATATACCTAAAAGTTATCAATAAGAATTTTGTTATTTCCTGCTGTACTGTCTCTAAAATCTGAGTACACTTAGCATGATTGTACTAATTACTTTTCTGCTGCTGTGATGGAATATCAGAACCAGAAGCAGTTGAAGGAAGGAAGGAGTGGTTTCTTTTAGCTTCTGGTTCCAGAGGGCTGGAGTTCAAACGAGGAAGACCATGGCATGCTGTCAAGAGCAGGAAGCTAGGTCCTACATTTCATCTGCACATAGAAATCGGAGAGCAGAAAAGTGGGGTGAGGCTATAGTATCAAAGCATGCCTCCAGTGGCATGCTTCCTCCAGCAGGACCATACCTTCCAAAGTTTCATAACTGCTTCAAATGACATTCTGCTCCTGGATTATTTTGTTTGCCATAATGGTCTTTGGCTCCATCCATTTTGCTACAAATGGCAGAACTTCTGTTTGAGGTTGAGTAGTATTTCGTTGCATGTTTACAATATATTTCTTCTGTTATCCATTCATCATTGATGAAGAGTGGTTGTCTTAGTTACTTGTTTATTTCCATGATAAAATGCCATGACAAAGGTACTTATAAAAGAAAGCTTTTGATTTGAGACTCATGGTTCTAGAAGGCGAGTCCATGAGTATCATAGTGAGAACATGGCATTGGTACCGTAGCTGAAGGCTCACATCTCATTCACAAGTGAGAAACACAGAGAAAATTAACTGGAAATGGTGTGGGCTTTTGAAATCTAAGCCCACGTCCAGTGACACACTCCTTTCAATAAGGCCACACCTCCTGATCCTCCCCAAACAGTTCTACCATCTGGGAACCAAACATTTTTTCTAATTCGATATAGTCTTTTTTCTATAGTTGTTTATACTTCCTAAATTTTTTTAGGGGTCTTATAAAATTTCCTTTCCCATTCAAATGTCTAAGAGCTTTTTCTCTTTGTTTTATTCTAGTAACATTTGGCTTCAAATCTTAAATTATTAGGAGGCGTTTTTATATTCTACATTTATTTTGAAATTGGTGAGAGATAAGAGCCAAGTCTCCCCCTTAGACACATAGAAGCACACTTTTCCAGGCACCATTTATTGAATGCTTTCCCCAGTGCTTTCTTTTATCAACTCTATTAAACATAACTTGTCTGCAGACACACATGCGTTTCCTTCTGGGGGTCTATTTTCTAGTCCATTGCTCTGTGTGTCGGTGTTTGTGTCAGTACTATTCTGCTTTGGTAAATGTGCCAGGTTTTTGAAAACCAAAATACATGGGATATTTTGCTTAATAAGAATGATTTTATGCTCTTTCTAAAATTTCAAGCACAGTTGGTTATTAGAAGGCCCTTCCCACACTGAGCTGGAATCTATCTCTGATTTGTACTGATTCATCTTAGCAGCGCTTCCCATGGCCATGTAAAAATGTGTAGTCTGTTTGTGAATCACTATTATGGACAAGTTCTTAAGTTTCTATTTTCTCAACTTTGTCACCAACACCCCCATTTCTTCAGGCTGGAGTTGTGCCTCATGTAACAGTTCTTCCACTCTACTACAGCAGGGATTGCGTGCACTTCAGACTGTCTGAATTCATTCCGAAGTGGACGCAGAGCCAACATGGTTCTACCTCCATCCCTCTGTCCCTCTGTCCCTCCATCCCTCCGTCCCTCTGTCCCTCCATCCCTCCGTCCCTCTGTCCCTCCATCCCTCCGTCCCTTTGTCCTGCCATCTCTCCTTCCTTCTCTCAGTCTCTGTTTCTTAGTCTTCCTCTTTCTGTTTCTCTGCCTCTGTCTCTGTCTCTCTCTCTCTCTCTCTCTCTCTCTCTCTCTCTCTCTCTCTGTCTCTGTCTCTCTCTCTCTGCTATGGTATATACATATGTACATGTATTTATATGCACTTAGGAGTTCACATGTATATGTGAAACTAGAAGTCAATGTTGAGTTCCTTTTTCCAATGCTGGTCACCCTATTTATATTATTTTAAAAATGGAAATTGATTCTCATATAATATACCCCAACCACAATTTCCAATTTCCCCATCTTCCACTCCTCCTCCCTCTCTCCTCCTCTACTCTTCCTCAAATCCACTGTCCCTCTATCTGCCATCAGAAAAGAACAGGCCTCCATGAGACAACAACCAAACATAAAAAACGAAGGAAAAAAAAAAAAAAAAAACAAACTACACCAAACAAAAAACAACAATAGCAAAAAAAAAAAAAAACAAAAACAAAATCAAAAACAAAATAATATGAGATAAGGTAAAAGCCCTCACACCAAAGCTGACCAAAACAACCCAACAAGAGGAAATGAGTCCCAAGAGCAGGCAAAGTAGTCAGACACACACCTGCTCTAACAGTCTGTAGTACCATAAAAAGACCAAGCTAAAGCCACAGCATATAAGCAGAGGACATGGTGCAGAACGAGACAGGTCTCATTCTTTCCTCTTTAGTCTTTCTGAGCCCAAATGATTCCTGCTTAGTTGATTTAGTAGTTTGTATGTTCTTGGGTGAAATATTCGGTAGATATGTGTTAGATCCAAAACCTCTCTTAGCTCTATTGTTTATTTCTCTATTTAGCTTTTGTCTGGGTGACCTGTTGGTTGCTGAGAGTGGGGTGAAGTCTCCCACTATCAGTGTGTGAGGGTCCACATGTAATTTAAGCTGTAATCATGTTTCTTTTTATAAGGGGTTTGCCTTATTTTGGGGCAATAGATATTAAGAACTAAGATATCTTGGTGGATTGATCTTTTGATGAGTATGTGGTGTTCTTCTTCGTATCTTTTGATAAGTTTTGGCTTGAAATTGACTTTGTACGGTATTAAAATGGCTATACTAGGTTTATTTGCTTAGAATATCTATTTTACATTCTTTTACCCTGAGATCATGTGTATCTTTGATGTTGGTGTGTGTATCTTGAGTGTAGCATGATGGATCATGTGTTGGCATCCATTCTGCTAATCCGTGTCGTTTTACTGGGGAATTGAGACTATGGATTTTGAGAGATATTGGGGGGGCGTGGCTTGAGCTAAGAGCTGAAGTATAATGAGTGAGGGGAGGGAGGTTGTGGTGAGTGAATTGTCTGTGGATCCATAGGTGATGGGGGGGGGTAACTGGTGTTGTCTCTGTCTGTCTGTCTGCCTGCCTGCCTGCCTGTCTGTCTGTCTGTCTGTCTGTCGGTTATGTGCCTTGGTATAGATGTGTGTGGCATAGGTGATGGGGGGGTAACTGGTGTTGTCTCTGCCTGCCTGTCTGTCTGCCTGCCTGCCTGCCTGCCTGCCTGCCTATCTGTCTGTCGGTTATGTGCCTTGGTATAGATGTGTGTGGATCTTATGTATATGGCAATCAGAGGAAACCTTTTAGGAATCACCTCTTAGTTTCTGCCACGTGGGTCTCCAAGCTGAACTTCACCTTAATGTTTAAATTAATATTTGCCATTGAAGTTGTGGCTCACCAGTCTAGCCAGTTTAGATGGTCACTGAGCTCTAGAGACCCCCCGTCTTTGCCTCCCACTCCAACCCCAGTGCCAGGATTGCAAGTCCCCAGCTTTATGCCTGACTTGTGACATAGTGTCAGGGGACCCGAACCCTGGCCCTGATGCTTGTGCTGCAGGCTCTTCATCGCTGGGCCATCTTCTCAGCCATCAGCATGATTTATTAGATGTAGGAGATCAGATGCAGAACAGGGAATTGGCCTCCTCTGACCCAGACACCATACCGTTTCCAGGCTGAGTTTGTGAAAGTCACCTTTTGATTTTGTTAAGAACTACTCATTGTGTAGTTAATCATCTGTTGATGCTTTTCAAGGATCCCGATGTATTCGGTCTATTTATAAATAGATTGCTCATATATGGGCTCCAATTCACAATCATTTTTCTTTTTTAAATAAAAATATTTATTCATTATATTTTAACCATGGTCTTCCTCTTCTACAATGCCCCCAGATCTTGCCTGTCTCCCTACCTACCCACCTTCATATTCTTTCACTCCCACTCAAACTCTCAAAAAACAGAAATTAAAACAACAACAACAAAAAAAAAAACCCCAATGAGTCAAAAAGCCTGTAAAACACAACAAAAAGCCTACAATAATCTCTAGTAAGTGTGATAAATAAATAGAAGATAAAAATGTTTTTAAGTTTTATTTATTATTTTGTTTTTGTAACAGACACACATGCACACGCACACGCACACATGCATGTGTGGAGGTCAAAAGAGACATTTTAGACATTTAGCAGCTTTTCTTTTTCTACTGTGTGTTCTGGGAATCAAACTCAGGTCATTGGGCTTGCACGGAAGGAGTTTTTATTTGCTGAGTCACACCACTGGACTGGTGACATTAGTTCTCATAAACTTGTAAGTTTTCTTGTCATTACTCACTTTCAAACTTTCCACAGCATCATCCTCAGAAATAACAGTATATTATAATAATACATAATATGCGATCAGGGAAATGATGTTAGGATATGAGTTTCACAAGAGAAAGGATCGTACTGTAGCAAAGGCATGAGAAAAATTGTCAAGTTTGCCCACCCCAGCAAGACAATAAAAGGCAAAATTTAGACTCTAGGCAACAAAGAGACAAGATTAAAATAACAAATTCTTCCTTGTTTCTTCTTATGTTCTGGTGCTGTCTTGAACCTGCTTCTGATGGTACACCTGAGAAAACTTAACCCACAAACTAGGCAAAGGTCAACAAATAGGAACGAAATTTCTCTCTCTCTCTCTCTCTCTCTCTCTCTCTCTCTCTCTCTCTTTCTCTCTCTGTGTGTTTGTGTGTGTGTGTGTGTGCACCTAGAACAATTCTGAGTTCTTTTATTTGTAACATTTCCAAGAATAGCTACATTGTTATTGTGGTGACCAGATAATGCACATGTTAGCTTATCTAGAAATAGGAAGAACAGGTAGAGAATCAAAAAATTACATTAGAGGAACTAAATTCTGACCTTCGAAGATTAAAATTCACTTCAACAAATGCTCTTACAGTTGATACCATGACTCATCTTGTAGGCCACCACAGATGAATGACACATACCCTATGTAGTCTGTGGTGGGCGGGCATCTCCCACACCTTAGAAGGTGAAAATCAAGAGTAGTACACCAAGCAACAGTTTAAAGGAAAGTTTCCATATTTATTTGGGGGATTGGGGTGAACTATTGAGTTACTTAGTCTTTGGGATGGACTTAAAAGGGCGAGTTGTATTGCCAGAGGGGAAAAGTAAGAACGGGAAAGGTTCATGAAGCTGTTGCATCAGAGGGTGGTATTATACAGACAGTTCCTTCCTTGTGTTTTCCTGAGAGGAAAAGCTAACTAGGTAAGAAATTTGTCACATGGTCACAATTTTGTGAAGATGTGAGATGGCCTTTGCTTCCCTACTGTGGGGGTTTGACTAGGTTTGGTTGGACCCCAAAGATTCATGTGCTCAAATGCTTGGCCCAAGACGTGACAGTATTAAGAGGTGTGGCCTTGTAGGAGTAGGTGTGGCCTATTTGGAGGAAATGTGTCACTGTGGGGTTGGGCCTTCAACTCCAGTTCAAAAGAGTGAGTCTTTTGGATCAAAGTGTAGAACTCTCAGTTACTTCACTACCATCTCTTCATGAATGTTGCCATGCTTCCTTTAATGATGATAATGGACTGAACCTATGAAATTGTAAGCCAGCCCCAATTAAATGTTGCACCTTAAAAGATTTGCCTTGGTTGTATTGTTTCTTCACAACAATAAAACCCTAAGACACCTACCATGGTACATGTGGTCCTGGCAACAAGTCACGGATCAGCAAATATGAGCTGAACTGAGGATTGAACCTGCCTTTTAGTGGCAGCCAGTAATCATTAACTGGGACATCAGGGTTGCCGGCTGCTGTGTTGGTTAGTTATTGTCAGCTTGATCCAAACTAGAGTCCCATGGGAAGAGGGAGCCTCAATTGAGGAATTGTCTTTCTTAGATTGACCTGTAGGCATGACTATGGGGGTACTTTCTTGAGTAATATGGGAGAACTCAGCCTACTGTGGGCAGTGCCACCCTGAGTAGGTCCTCTTTGATTGCAAAAGAAAGCAGGCTGAGCAAGCCATAGAGAACAAGCCAGAAGGCAGCATCTCCCCAGTCTTCTCTTCAATTCCTGCCTCAAGTTTATCTCTCCCACTGCCCCCTGCATCCCTCAGCGATTGACTGTTACTGGACATTTAAACCAAATTCTTATATCTACAAAGTTTTAAGGTCAATATTTTATCATAACAACAGAGAATCAAATGAGAGCAACTGTTTAAAATATCAGTCTGATACAGGACCTCCTTAACTCTACCACGAAGATGGATTTTGGGGGCAGATAACTTCAGTATAGTAGGGAAATTGTAATATTTAAGTCCGTTTTCTTCATCTTGTGTCATAGCTTAGTCAAGGAAATGAAGAGAGTGAGGGGTAGAAAATAAGGGATGTGGCCCAAAGAGCTGGCTTGCACTGTTGTGAAGACCAGACAGGCAAGCTTAACATTTATAGCTCATGCTGTAGAAAAAAACTATACTAGATTTTGAGCACCTGTTTTGTTTTGTTTTTGGTTTGTTGTTTGTTTGTTTGCTTTATTTAACAATCACCATCTACTTCAAAGAGGAGCTTCTCTGTTGAGGGATGAGAGCCACACTTACCTATGTACACAAGCAGAGAAGAAGTGACCGGCAGGGCCCAGTCCCCAGATGATCTGCAACACAATCTCTACTTCTAAGGCTCAAGGACCATCTAAGAAAAGGGGCTGGACGATTGTAAGAGCCAGAAGACCAGGATGTGTTCTGCAAAATAGTATCTTAGGAGAAGGAGGGGAGGAGGGAGAGGAGGACAGAAAGGAGGAGAAGGAGGAAGGAGCAGGATGAGTTGGGTGATTGTAATCATACATTGCAGCAAATTCTCAAGGAAATCATGAAATGTTATATTGAAAAGAGAAATAAAAATAGTAAAATATTACTTCATGTGCCTGGGCTGGAGCAGTGGATCAGGGCGACACTAGACCACACTCTTCTGTGTGTTGAAGTGGTAAGTGTTGTGTTAGTCTTTACTCCAGCAAGTGACAGCTGCTTCAAGCCTTAGCCTCAGTGTCTTCATACCAAACAGGACATTGAGTCCTGTTGTTCTGAATGTCTAGCTTCTGATGTGAGGGCACAGGCATGATTGACTGTAGCAATTCCACAACAGCTGAGAGGTAAGTGGACGGCAGGATTGGGTGCCTCTCACCGGGCTGTGGCTGAAGGTCTTAGACTCCAGAGGCTTTGTTTGGAGGGTGTCAGTTGTGAGGGTTAGCACGAATCTCCATCCTGTCAGGAAAAAAAAAGTGAGATTTCAACTGGGCTACTGTTCTTGGGTTCCTGGAAATACTTTACTGGTGTGCGTCCTTTTGTTTCTTTGTAAAATCTTTTCAGTCTTGTTCTTCATTGAGAGCTATGACACATGGAGCCTCTCTGAGTGTAGCCCAACTCACATACTCTGTGGTGGACGGCAGCAAAATGATCCTTTAGCAATGGTGACAACAGTTCACAGAAATGGCTTCAGATTTGCTGCTACTGATAGACACAGATGAATTTTCACATAGAGTTATAGATTGCCAAGTAAAACAGACTGTGATAATGCCACACAGCTGGGGAGTGACAGGGGGCCTCCCCTGTTAGAGGATCTGTGGGACAGAGCTCTTGAAAACCAGGCTCTGAGGGACCTTGCATTGCCTCTTTCTTTATGGAAACAACACACTGGATGGTTAATGACCTAAAAATAGTGATTTTACCTTAGAATATTTTCAGCTCCTTAGGAGCAATATTATATACCTTAATGTATTAATGAGGAATTTACGTACCTGCATGAATGAGACATTAGTTATCTGGAGATGAAATGACTTCTAGAAAGTTAGCCTTTATGTCATTTTGTGAATTGAAACTTAATCTTAATTTTTAAAAATCTCTTCTATATGTCATTTAGCTGGTTTTAGCAATCAAAAGGCAAATATTAAGGGGGTTAATTTACAAGATACAGATCTTCTCACCCAAAATGACTCAATGAAAGTGTTAAAAAGGCAGGACAACTTGGTGTGGTCCTTTTTCTAAAGCTGACCCAGACAGATCATCCATGGTGGCAGTGCTCCGATGTAACTAAGTTTCCGAGTCTCCCACAGATCAATCTGTATGGACTTAGAGATGAACTTTCTGTTTCTTTTTCTGCTTTAGGAGGGACTCGATCTACATATAGAGAGACAGACATGTTGGTCACAAAGCCTATCATTTCTAGTATGGGGTGGTGGATTTGTTATTCAGAGACAATGCTTTTTACGTGCGTGTGCATGTGTATATTTATGACATTTACATACATTCTTGCCCCCCAAATGTATTGAGACACTAGGGCAAAGCAAGACATAAGATGATCACTGCTGTGGAGATTCCAATGAATCCACACTTCATCTTTTGCCAGGGAACCAAAGACTGGATAGCCCACAGTTTGAATCCCCTTCATGACCTGGCTTCCTGAGCTAGGCTAGCCATAGCTACATGCTTTTTGTCTTCCATTATCAAAAATAAAAACAAAAGGGAGATATTTGATGGCATAAAGAAATGATGTGGAATTCCCCACTGCTGAGACACACCCCTTCACTAACACACTGCCTACAGATGCTTACAGTAAATGCACTATGTGGTTGCCACAAAAGCAGGAAACAGTTTCAATCTGGTTCTCAGAAAAAATTTCCAACCACTGCTCTAAGCCACAGTAACATCCCTCTCTGAAGCTGGGATGAAGCAGAGACATTGTTTCAGGAGCCTGGAAGCCAAGTATATTGACCACATTTATAGATTCCTGTTGATTTTTGCTGTTTCTTTAATCTTTGTTGACTGAAAGGTCTGGAATAAATTGTACCTTGTGAAGGTGCATTCTAAGTACTTTCTGGAAAAAAATCTCTCATGATTGATTTTGGTGAAGGAGTTTTAATTTTTAAATTGTCTTTGACTTTTCCGTCTCTGACTGAGAGCCCAGGGGAAAGGGCAGGGTGGTCAATACTGGCCCTGGTTCTATAGCCCTCATGGCTGCCCTGAGGATTGATCAGGTAAAAATATATAGGCAGCTTTCTTGGGAAAGGGCACTCCATGACAAAAGACAGCATTATTAACACATGTTTGATCTCTGACTCACAAAATAATAGGTTTCAAAAAGGGGGAAGGAACTTAGTCTTGATTATTAAATGCATGCTTCTAATGGGGCCAAAATAGTGAGTGGTTTGGAGCAAGATAATCAAGGGATAATAAAAGAGATCTTTGTGGCTCCAACATACATTGGTCTATTCTCTTGGTAATTTTTTATTGAAAAATTTTTATACAGTAAGTTTTGATATTTTCCCATCCTCCAACTCCTCCCAGATCTTCCCACTTCCCTGTACAGCCTACTCTACTGCCCCCTCAAAAAGAAAAAGAAAGAAAAAAAATAAAGAAAAAGAAAGGAAAAAAAAACAAGAAACAAAAACATAACAGGAAACACAACTCTCCACCCTGCCAAAGAAACCCTGAACATTTAAGCAAGCAAAAGTCAAAACAAAGCAAACTCACTATGTCCACATGCTGTCAGTCAACTGCTCCTGTGCACCGGGCTGGGGTGGGGGAGGATACCCTGAAGCACGGTTGATCCACCCAGTGAGACTCCATTGGAGAAACCGATTTCCCCTTTCCCAGCAGGCATCAGTGGCAATAGCTTCTTGGTTAGGGGCGGAAGCCAATGCCCACTTCCTCCCCTAATTTGACTTAAACTTGTACAGGTCTTGTAAGTGCTTCCAGTTTCTCTGAGTTCATGTTGTTGTGTTGGGAAGATGCTTAACAGTCTCTATTTTTAAGAAGACAATTTTTTTTTCTTCTTTCCAGACATGATAGAAATTTTAACTCAGCAAGCATCAAGGATATTACTGATCAGAAAACCCTTCTTCTAAAGGGTTAGTCCCATACTGTACAAATGGCCCATCATATAGATTCTCTGCAAGTTAGAACATAAAAGATATAAAAGTGGTCTTGAGTTTTAGCCTCTGCCTGGCCAGATGAACTGGTTCCTAGACATAATCCTGGAAACCAGGGTAGTTTCCTCTCATAGAAGATGCTCGGGCAGGGACTTGGTGTTTTCAGTTTCTTTGGGAGATGCTTCTCAGAATAAGACTTGAGTAAGCAAGATGAGGAGCGTGAAGAAGAAAGCCAGGAAAGGTTGAGTACCTTGTATGGGTAAACAGTGCACAAGTTGTGTTTCATCTGCTAGGAAGCCTATGAAACACTATGGCGGATCAGCTTCAGACTATCCTTGCTGTGGAGACTGGAATTCATAACACACTCAACTACATAAATAATCACTGTCAGATTCTGCATCATGCACTGTGTTTGGAGCTCTATCTAATACTTTTGTTTAATTAAAACAATCAAGACAGATAACATTAGTCAAGAAATTGAAGATGTTGGTATAGGTTCTCTGTCATTAGTTCCACAACTTATTCCTATGATGTAGATCCAGGTTTTCTTCCAGGAAAAAAACAACAACAAAAACAAACAAACAAAACATTGCTGTTTCCTCTGTGCTAGATAAGGAAGCAGTTGCCTCTTCATTAGCTGGTGCTTTGAGAGATTTGAAATGTTACTGATTTGTATGGGTGAATGCCATGATGTTCTGCTGCAGTAACAGTGACCCTTGGAACTATGTGGTTTAATTACCATTTCCTTCTCTCATTATATAACATGTAGGTGACAAGATAGCTCTTTGTTAATATGACTCTCTATTGAGAATCTAAGTGGAATGGACAGCTGTTGTCATAATGTTTCTATCTGCAGGTTAAGGCAAGCTTGCTTAAGCCAACCTTGAATGTATATGGCCTTGGTAATACACACCTAAGCAGCCTCAGTTCAAACCACCACCTGGAGCACTTTCACCCAAGATGACCCAATGAAGCTTTGATTCATGGGTAACTTGGTATTTCTGTTTATCTTGTACTAGAAAGACACTGAAGGTTGGTGATCAGTAGGAGAGTCTCTCAGGGTAGGCTTGATTTAATTCATTTTTACCAACGCCCGCCTTTTCCCGTTCATAGGTTAGCAAGTTTCAGTTACAAAGCAGATCATCATAGCATGGAATATATTTAAGTCTAATGTTGACTTTTCTGTGTGGCCTCATGAAAATTCAGAGTAGCCAGTGCTACTGGCATTTGGGTATTAGAAATTGAATCAAAGGAGAGCAATACTCAAAAAGCCCTGCCTCATAATCCGCCACCCAAAGCTCATCTTAAGATTTACCAATTTCTCGAATGGTGTGAGAGACAGAGCTAACAAAAACACAATTATCACCCTAAGATTTCATCTTGAATGCACAGGAAGAGCCTCTAACCTTAGTCATAGTCTGACAATATTAACAGCACACTGGTGGGGAGATCTGATTTCAGGGTAGTTCTCATTTGCAGCATGAGGTCCAGAATGTATTCTCTCTGCCAGATGTACAAACAGCCAAGAGTCTGTTTAACGGGAACAGTGACTATTAACATACACATCTCAAACTGGGGCAATAAGAGAAAACTTGTCTTTAATCAAGTAGCAACAAAACCTGGGGCAGATATCAGATTTTAAAGTTCGTTCGACCCTGTTCATAAGTTCCAAGCACTTATACCAGAAGACTGACATTTCTCAGGGGTGGGTTTCAGGGATGGAGAATGTGGCAGTATGGTCAGGAGAGGACATGGTTTTAGCAGGTGAGAGATTGTCATCGTGGAAGCCTAGCACTTCTTAGTGTCTTGTTTACTCTAGCATGAGCCTGTCATATAACCCTGGGCATGTCATTAACCTCACGGTCTTCATCTTTAGGAGGCAGCAACAGAAGATTCTACATCAAAATTATACATCAAAAATAACAATGAACAAATTTAAAAGGTCTTCTTTCTTTTCAATTCAAAGATATAGAAGGATGGAGACATTTTGGTTTTAGACTAATAGAGACTTAGACGACTTGGAATTTAAGAAAATAAGTCATTTCCCAGAGGAGCTAAAGATCCAGGGAAAGAGGATAGTCCCAGCGAAGGAGCAGGGATTCTTTGACACAAGCGTGTGGAATAAATTGAGGGAAGAAAGCTTGGGATACCTGGGGAATACTGAAATCAAAACCACACCCATGGTAGATGAAGCCCAAGTACAGAGGCCTGCAAAGAATACAAATAAAGCAGAAGTGAGTCTCTTATGAGATTCCTGAGAAGAGGAAAGTGGGCTGGGGGTGGGGAGGTGGAGGGGCTCCTTAAAGCCTGGGCCAAGGTGTGGACATTAGCATTCTAGCCTTTTGCATGTGGTCAGACAGGGTGTAAACAAGGATGGGTACTCTCTAGGAGAGTGAAGGATGAAGTCAGGAACCAGACTTGGAAATGAGCAGGAAGTGACCTAGTTCACTCTGTCTAACACCCATCAGGGGCTTTCATATCCTCTACGACTGCTTCCACAAATAAGAGGTAATTTTCTGAGTGAGAGCAAGCTGTACTTTCTGCATCTACAAGCAGGGTGTGTGTGTCTCTGTGTGTGTGTGTACATAAGTGTACGAGATACCTTTATCCTCACATTAACACAGAATTATAGTTTCCTGCTTGTCTATGTGAATATATTTTATAGCCGTGGTTTTGACTACATTTTTGGTAAAGAGTCATTCCTAAAGAGTGAATATAATATAGCAGGAATGAAACACAAATGAGGATGTGGCCAATTTGCATTAAAGACAGGGTAGTCCATTTTCAGGTTGCTGAACTAGAAAGGTAAGCAGGATAGAAAAAACAAATCAGCTAGCAGTATTGCAGACAGTTTGTTTTTTTCATTTTGCCAGTGTGTATAGTTGTTAATTACATACTTATATCACTCGATAGCTTACTTATGAATGTCCTGTAGCATGTTTCCTAAGTATCATGACATTTTCAGTGTATGGAGACCTCTTGCTTCATTCTGCTACTGTAAAGTTTCTTTTTCTAAGAAGTTGTTGACAGTGTTACGTGCTCATGATATTGGGATGGGTTTAGCCAAGTTGGGAGAATAAAAGTTAAATATATCCTTAACCTGTGAAAAATTCTATTTGTACCTTTGCTGTATGCCCAGGACACATTTGATCATCACAGAGAACTATTTGGTGATGGGTCCTGAGGCTTAGGGGGCCCTAAAGGTCAGTGTCACCCTAGTGGTTACAGACGACCAGGGCCCAGATATTATTTCATTTGTAACCTGAGTATGTTTTTTTGCTCTATTTCTCAATTTTTAAAAAATTGTATATTTAATTATAAAATTATTATAATGTGTATATAAAAAGTCAGGATTCAACTTTTACTATTACCTGGTATTGATGTTGGTCAGATAAAATGGGTTGCTATGGTGTTGGGTAGCTATAGTGTTAGGCTGTTATGGCCTTCATTTGTACTTATCAGGTGGGAGGCATGGAAGTTGGAGAGGCTGCTGCTTTGGTGATGCTTATTACTGAAGGAGTGGATCTGGAAATGGTGAGCATGTGTGTGTCTTCTGACTTGAAGATTCTGAGGCTACTTAGGTAGTGATAAGTTTAAAAGCTACATGCATTTGTTCTACTTGGCTGTGCTTTGGAAGTGTCCAATTAAATTAAATTTTGAGTTGAAGTGACTTAAAGTGGGGGTGGCTATTGCTAATAAACTGCTAAGAATTTATTTAGCAGGAGTGAAGTATCTCAATAAATTTTCAGTTACTATCTTATCTTAAGGCACAAAGAGAAAGTCACATCACTGCACTGGGTCATTGCCTGGAAGTAACTATGTTCCTCAGGCTTACGCTCTTCCAGTTCTGAAGTTTAAACTTTTAGCCCAGAGCACTGAGAAATTTGTTAGTGTAAATGTTTGGCTTTATCTTGCCCATAAGCCCAGCTCTTCTTTCACTGAGTGCTGGGTACTCTTGCTGTATTTTTTATCCCTAGAGGGTGCTACTGAGTATGGGTGTACTACTGCAGTGAGATGTGAGGTATAAAGGAGGGGACCCTCACCCGGCAGCTTTGCTATAAATCCCACACTTGATTTCCCAGCATGACTTTTGGATTTCCTTTCCGGTTAAAATTTTTGCCTAGTCTTCCCTTGTGCTTACTAATTGCGATAAGAACATTAATTTGAGATACACTAATCTAAAATATGCAACAATCTAAAAAATAGTTTTAGAGGAAGGTTCATGAGGAAGGAAAGGAAGAATCTATGTATTTCAGTTTGGGATTTTTAACACTGATTTTGTTTCAGCGAGAAACTCTAGGACCTTGGTCCAGGAAACATGTTTATAGACATCCAGCATCAGAACTTAGTGCTTGGTGCAGAATCACTGTCTTGGCTTGTGATGTGCTCACTTATGTTCACCATCATTTCTCAATTCATTTGTTTTTGCCTTTACCTAAAAATTTCCTCTTTTGTTCTACCACAGAATGAGTGATTTCCAAAAAGGGTGCAAACACACACCCCTCTCTTTGTATATTTTCATCTTCTTTCTCTGCATGATGTCCTTACTCTAGTTTTCATACCTCTACTCTGGTCTTCTACAAGTTCCTGGCCAGGCTATTCTCACCATTACTAACTTCTAAATACCTACTTTATAAAAATCATTATGCCAAGTACATTTATAATATTATGAATTATAATATAAATATAATATTTAATAAGTATACTATAGATATACAAATAATATGTTTAATAATTATATTAAAATAATGTAAAATTACAAATATATTTATGATGTTTAACTTGTGATAGTACAAGGTAATAATAAAACATATTCGTACTACTTATACACCTGCACCATTCCACATATGTATTGAATATTACTTTTAAATTGGATATTTTATTTATTTACATCTTAAATGTTATCCCCATTTTCTGGTTTCCCCTCCAGAACCCCCTAAGTCATCCCCTCTCCACCTGCTTCTATGAGGGTGCTCCCCCACTCACCCACCCACTCCCGCTTCTTCACCCATCATTCCCCTACACTCGGATATTGAGCCTTCACAGGACCAAGGACCTTCTCTCCCACTGATACCAGACAAGACCATATTCTGCTATATATGTGGCTGGAGCCATGGATCCTTCCATGTATACTTGTTGGTTGGTAGTTTAGTGTCTGGGAGCTCTGGGGGACGGAGTGTGGTTGGTTGATATTGTTGTTCTTATAGGGTTGCAAACCCCTTCAGCTCTTTCAGTCTTTTCTCTTACTCCTCCATTGGGTATCCAGTTCTTAGTTCAATGGTTGGTTGTGAGCGTTTGCCTCTGTATTTGGTAAGGCTCTAGAAAAGCCTCCCAGGAGACAGCTATATCAGGCTCCTGTCATCAAGCACTTCTTGGCATCCATAATAGCTACTGGGTTTGGTCTCTGGAAATAGAATGGATCCCCAGGTGAGGCAGTCTCTGGATGACCTTTCCTTAAATTCATAGTGTTCTATAGGGGTTATCAAGTAGGTTCTATACAGGGACAAATATTATGTCATTTGCTTTACATTTCTTAACATGTAATTTGCATGCCATAAATGATACACATTGCATAAGCAGTTTGATGTACAAATGCATGTAATGCAATGATTTTGGCAACTTTAGAGAGTTTTAGCTGTCACCACCATATAGTTTTATAGCATGTCATAACCAACAAGAATTTTCTTGAGCCTATCTGCAGTCACTACTCTTTCTACTATTCTACAACAGGGGTCTGATTCATATTTCCATTAATTTCTGTTATCTAGGGAGTTCATGTAGCATGTGATCCTCTGCACGTGCTCCTTTGAGCTCAGACTTGCTACCATGTAGTTCTTAGGATAATTTGTTTTCATTGTTGAACAAAATTTTACTATATGTAATTTTAATATATAAAAATGTCTTGCATAAATATGTATTTATACATTATATATAATATATAATTTATATATAAATAAACATATCTCACATGTTTTATGAATATCCCAGCTTATAAACATAACTTTTTTCCTAGTTTAGGCTTTTACCAATAATGGATATTTATATGTTTTGACTTCTTTTGACTAGACTTTTAAGACTAAAATTACTGAGTTGAATGCTAAGGTTCTTTTTAACTTTCAAAGAAACTGTCAGATTTCTTTCAAAGTGAATGTGTAGCATGGAGCTTTGGCTAGTCCACTTTATGCTCCTGGTGGGTCATGCAATTCCAGCCACCTGCTCTTTAGATTTGTCAATGGGAGACACACACACACACACACACACACACACACACACACACACCCACACACACACACACCAGTTAATTTTAAAATGCCTTGATTACTTCAAAGGCTGAGCACTCCCAAACCTTCCATTGATACCCCAAGTTCTTACCCACTGGTCACTTACCTGAATTCTTCCATGGCTCTTTGGCTCTCTCTCCAGCAGCTCTAAATCTCTTCTCTCTCCTAGCTCATCATGGTGATCATCTGTCTTCCCTCCTCAAACCCCCACCCCTGCTGCATCTCAGCCCATACAACTCTAAGGGTCTCACCCTGTCTCTCTGTGCTCCGGGATGTATTATTTTATTCTCCATTGAGTAATGTACACCAGGGATGGTTTCCTCACACCCTTTCCTACACTTGATATCCTGTCTTTTTGGTTATAAGCAAACTACTAGGTGCATAGTGGTATTTCATTTTGGCTTTGATTTGTACATGAGTAAATTGTATTTAAGCACATTTTCATTCTCTTATTAGCCATTCACATGTCTGATTTGGTAAGATAACTACTTAAGCAATTTAGTAGCTCTTTGACTTATTGTTGAGTTGTAAGGGCTTTTAATGTACTCCAGGGTAGTCTTTATCAAATATAATTCGCAAATATTTGTCACAAGTGGAAGCTATATCTTTCATTAAGTCTTTAAACAAAGGGGATTTTAAATCAGAGATTAATCATCTATTGGAGAATTGACGACCTGAAAATATTCTAAAGGGTCAGGGAGCTAGTCCTGCAGGAAGAGCTAACACCTCTAAGAATGGAGAAACACAAGGGAGAGGCTGAATAGTATGACTGGGGCTCTTGTCCCAGGCTCTGACACTTAGCCATGAACCCCTGGGTTGTGGCCAGACTGCTTCTGGAGAGGATGAAGGACTGTGAAGGTCAGCCACTGCTACTGCTGCTGACTGACAGAGAAGAGAGCTGAGGTCTGATGAGAAAGCCACCGAACTCTTTCCTCCTCGGCTTTTGAAAAGGCTTTCTCCTCCTCCATGGACACAGCCTATCCAGAGCAGGTAGCAAAAAAGAAAAGTAGCTTTTGGTCCCAGCTCTACCATTAAAAGTCGGAGTGCAAGGAAAGTGCTTTTGAAGTGGGAGACATGAACTTAATTACAGTACAGGAAGATGTGACTGTTGGCCTAGCTTTAAAGATGGAGAAATTGAGGCATCAGAAAGTTGTGGTGGATTTTAACATACATAAGTGCATGTAAGCTGGAGTCTGACCTCACATGTCTGGCTGTAGAGCCTATGTTCCTACCCACCATTTTCCTCTGCCACTCAGGTGAAACATATGCTGAGATAAAACCTAACTTGTGAACAGTGATTTTTCTGCTCTGTACTCTTGGGTTGGCTGATGTTATGAGACATTAATTTTTAAAAAGGCTACAACTGAGCCACAGAGTTCTTGAGAGCCTAGTCAAACTGTAGAGTCGGAGATATCCCACTTTTTGAAGAGAACCCAGACAGGGAATTCTAGTTTCAGGCTTCAGCGGAAGTCAACTCAGCTGGTTTACTCCAGTTTTATTTACATTAAATTGAATGGTTCTCAACTCTCCTAATGCTGTGACCCTTTAATACAGTTCCTCGTGTTGTGGGGACCTCCAACCATAACATTATTTTTGTGGCTACTTCACAGCTATAATTTTGTTACTGTTATGAATCAGAATCTGACCTGATATGACCCACAAAGAGGGAGCGAGAATCACTGCTTTATAACTTTAATTCCCATTCAATCTCCTTACATTAAAAACTTGCTTGGAAAGGGTCATGGTTCTTCTCTTCTGGCAGTTGGATGGAAATCATTTGAGCATGGTTCTGTCTTTGGATGGGAGGCTGATTCCCACACAATTGCATGAGTATGATTTTTTTTTTCTTTTCCTGATTCATTATGTCTTTCCTGTTTTTAAAGTTTTTTTTTCTGGTTCCTGTTCTCCGAGTTTCATAATGTGGTTCAGTGTTTTTATTTTGGATGTGAACTTGGTGTTCTCATTGCTAACTTACAACATCTGGAATAGTGATAGTTCCACAGCTTTCCACAACAAAGAAGCAAGGTGAATTTGGGGGATTTGTCTACATGAGTCACAGTGGGAATGCTACGTATTCCTTATCAGTTCAGTTGGTTGTGTGTGTGTGTTTAAAATTTAAGGTGACATTTTAGAATACAACAGCAGAGACAAATAATTTTGCATAGACAAATAGTGAGGGGGTACAGTGAGCTGCTTGGGTTATGTGCACAGAATACCAGTGTCCTCTTCTTTTCCAAGTGCATGTGTATATGATCTTTTTCCTTGATAGATTTTTTTTCAAATTAATAGTCCGAGTCAGAACTATCTCACTGCAGCTAGAAAACACCAGGTGGGATAAAAAATGTTTGGAGAAAAGATTTTTAATAACTAGTGAACTCACATTTCTTCTCAGTGAAAGTTGCTGTCTCCTTAAGAACGCTCTAGAGCTTTCGAAGCCATCATCTCTTAGGTGATGGTTTGTTGATGCTCTAAACAGACACGACAGACAGTACAGGTACCTTGTAAGTGTGTACAATCTTGTGTGTGAACATTTGAAATAGCACAACTGTAACCAGAATGGCTGCTACCCAAACATGACTGATACCTTGTAACTGGAGCTGTCTTATGTCTACCCGCAACATAACAGACTAGGACCCATCGGTTGCAGTGGTGGACAGGAAGCTATTTTATTGTGTACACTTTGACCTTTAGATGCTTGTCCTTTCACAACCAGAGAACCTGTAGAATGAAAATTGAAGGTCACAGTTCTGAATATATGATGAGATTAGAGAACAGGAGAAGCAAGTAATCTAAGTTTCTCTTTTAAGGATTAGAAGAAGGGCTGGAGAGATGGCTCAGCAGTTAAGAGCCCTGACTGCTCTTCCAAAGGGCCTGAGTTCAATTCCCAGCCACCACATGGTGGCTCGCAACCATCTGTAATGGGATCTGATGCCCTCTTTTGGTGTGTCTGAAGACAGCTACACTGTACTCCTATACATAAAATAAATATTTTTTAAAAGGATTAGAAGAGTTCTTTACACATCATGGTTGCTGCTTGCAGAATGTGCATTCCGATGTATGTAGATCACCTGGTTATGATTGGTATTGGGGTGGGATTTGGCTTACAATCTTGGAGTGGTTTTGGATAGATCGAGGAGACCATGTGCAGTGGTTAAAGTACTGGACCTTAAGAAGGAGCTCTTTTATGTCAAGAGGTTAACATGAAAGCCACACCCATGAGATCTCCCTGTGAGTTTGTGAGATAGTTGGCCCCAGATTCCTCACTGCATTCTAGGGGCCAAGGAAGATAATATGATAGTAGGTAGCACATTTTGAAATATCACAAGAAGACATAATAATAAATACCATTGTACAGTTAGCTATAAGTAGTTTGACAAATGGCCACCCACAAGGTGATGGGTTTCTTATTAACTTATTTTGAAATGTTTTCCTGAGTTATACACATAATAAACATTGAGCACATAATAAACATTACCCAGTGAATGCCTGAATCGTGAAGTAATCCACACAGAACAATGTGCATTTCTTTGACCAGAAGAAACAATACTTAAACATGTGTTTCCCAAAGATTTACTGGTACATTGTAGTTATGTGGAATATGTAAATTTCTGAACTGCTGCACCGCATCATTTGCCTCTTAGAAATTAATTCAGTATACTGATCTGTAATAAAAAATTTGGTTAGCTTTGTTAAGTTTCTCTACCCATTTGAAGGTCTTTATACCCTGGAACCACTAATGTAATAGTGTAACAATGTAACATAATATTCTTCCATAAGGTAGCATTCTATGACCATAGATGCCTGCATGTTAGTTAGGAAAACCTGTTTTAACAGTGACAGCCATATTTGAATCAAAACCAGGAGTGTTTGCTGGATGAACTAGGGAAAATTTAGGTCAAAATATGAAATGTATTTTGACTGATTTCACAGCTTGGTTTTCTTGTGCTGTAACATTGGGTCAGTTTAAGTATTAGATTAAAATCACCGTGTCTTGAGTATTTTGGATTTAAAAGATAATCCTATCATCCATGAATACAGCCCAAGAATGAGGTATGTCTGGGAGATACAGATAAAAGCTCAAAATTAAGATAGCGTTCGCTGTAAGTAGTATGTGAAAGGTGCTTGAAGCATGCCTTCTGTGAGAAACTTTATTAACAACCCCAGATTCTATGGATAACCTATTATTATGCCTGGGGCCAGCTGATTGTCACTAGCACTGAGGTAGTTTTGGGTCTACAAACTTAAGATCCTTTTGGATACACTGGATAGGCAATGTGTAGTAAAAACTATTTTGGACTTAAGACAGATTTAGTTGTAAACATCCAGGCTCTCTGCCCATGTGCTCCCCTGAAACTGGCACCCAGGGGACTTGTATTTATTTTGAGACAATTTTGGAACTTGCTAGAAGAATAGCTTCCTCTATCAAACTATAACCATCTCAATGCTGGCTTTATACACTTTTTGTATCCATTAATTCTTAGCACAGTGACAGGTATATGAAACATGTAAAATTATTTTTCTGACTATCCAATGGGCAAACAGAATTATATTTGCATTATTGCTATGACATAGTTACAATAGTAGTGCATGGAAACCTTATTTGAAATCAGTTCATAATGAATGTAGAAATAATAACTTGGAGAAACGTGGCATCTGTGGTAGAATTTGTTGAGTTTGAGAAGGTAGTTGTAAAGTTAAATCTATTTAGGAGAACTAAAATCTGTACAAACTGATCCAGGAAAAGTTGGTCTTGTTGGCAAGTAATCAATATCAAATAATCAACTAAAGTCTCAATCAATAATCAATAACAATAATCAGTAATCACTATCAAACTCAGAGTCTCAACATCACATGTTTAGGTTTCCTACTTGCCAGCAGCTTGCAGAAGAATGAAATCTTAATATTTAAATCATAACACTTGAGCCTAAAAATAAGGAATTTGTAGAAACAGTGTACACCATGGAAACCCCATAGTCCCTACCTTTGATCTTCCTCTTAGCAACGCATTTCAGAAGGTATGCCTGGATTGCTAGGTGCCTTTCCGTTCGTTTTCTAGGAAGCCTATTCCTACAGTTTTCTGGCATCATCTGCTGCCTCACCTGTTAATGGTAACGATCTGCCTTCATTTTCAGTGTTAAACAATTTCACATTCATACATTCCCCACACCATTGATTTTTTTAGGTGCTTTAACATCACACGTATTACCTCTTAAACATTCGGATTCTTCAGTGTCCACATATCATTGGATTTGGATTTGTTAAGATGTGGACTAGAGACCTATGTCTTCATACATATCAAGACACTCTCTCAAAAATTACAGTTTGAAGGAAGCTACTGTTTGATCATGTAGGTGCCATGACTTAAAAAACAGACAATTGGCATTTAACATGGGGAGGAACATACATGGAACCATTGCCAATGGGATGCCAGGATAAAGAAAAGTCATTCATTTGTTAGTTTCATTTATGTATCAGGTCCTGTTTAATTTGCTAGGGGTGTGGAGATCAAAAAGATGGAAATCTAATCTATCCTAATCAAGTTTACATTTGACTTTGAAGGATTTGAAGCAGAAGCAAAAATTAGCTATTTTCAGGTAGTGATTATTCTAATGAACACACCCTCAGAAAGATTTCACACAGGACTTTGTAATGTATCTTAAAAGCCAAGAATCCAAAAGAACTTGGATATAAAGTTGGAGGCCAGCTGAGGGATGGGACCACCCACCCTTCTCAAAAATTTAACCCAGAATTTCTCCAATCTAAAGACCAAAGGACAAAGAGTGGGCAAAGACTGAAGGAAAGGGCATCCAGAGACTGCCCCACCTGGGGATTCATTCCATATGCAGCCACCAAAGTCAGTCACCATTGCTGATGCCCAGAAGTGCTTGCTGACAGGAGCCTGATATAGATGCCTCCTGAGAGGCTCTGCCAGAGCCTTCAAAGCCTTAGTGAAACAGATGGGAATGCTTGCAGTCAATCATTGGGCTGAGCATAGGGAAACCCCAATGGAGAAGTTAGGGGAAGGACTGAAGGAGCTGAAGAGGTTTGCAACCTCATAGGAAGTAAAACAATATCAACTAACTGGACCACCCAGAGCTCCCAGGGACTAAATCGCCAACCAAAGAGTACCCATGGCTCCAGCTGCATATGTAGCAGAGAATGGTATTGTCTGGCTTCAATGGGACAGGAGGCCCTTAGTCCTGTGAAGGCTTTATGCCCCACTGTAGGGGAATGCTAGAACAGTGAGGTGAGAGTGAGTGGGTGGATAGAGAAGCACCATCAGAGAAGCAGGGGGAGGGATGGGAAAGGGGGTTTCGGAGGGGAAACCTGGAAAGGGGATAACATTTGAAATGTAAATAAAGAAAATAACCAAAAATAATTAAAAAAAAAAAAGTTGGGTACTAGCAGAGATCTTCCAGGTCATTCATCTCCCCAGCAGAAGCAGACTCCTCCTTCAGTTGTGATAATATACTCTTGCCTTTTCACAGAATGTTGGTTTTCATGGTGAAAAATGGGACTGAGTGGCAAGTGGGATCCTGACCAAGAATGCTCTAGGGAGGCTTTTGTCAAAATCTATTCTTTGGGTGGAGATCAAGAAGCAAATGAAGTTGTTGAATTATCTGCAGCCTCTGGCAAACGAGGGAGGCTTTGGCTAACGCTGTTCTTTACCATTGCCAGAAATACTGGCAAACCCCATTGCCGATAATATTTACACATCTAAAGATTTATTATATATGGCTCTTTCCTTGAAAGTTGCAGGAGTCTTGCAGAGAAAATCAGCATGGTTGGAGCGCAGAATCCTTTGGTTATGACTTTAACATCTAGGTGCATAAGGAGCTGGGGAACTGAGTTTTCTAGTTGGAATTTTTGCTCAGTAAGGACAAAAGTGTAACACTGCAGATTGACTGCAGTCTTCCAAATATCTGGACAGTTTCCAGTGGCCGGTTCAGTTAGGGCCACAGGAAGGTTGTGGATGGCAGAGGGCTGGATGCCTTCTGACACCTTGTAAAGTTCCATTCCTTCTTTAATCACAGGACAGGAGGAGAGAACTTGCTGACTCACTCGCTACCACTACAGGTGTCTGGTTTAAACTATCTCAGGAAAGGTGCTGCAGAAAGCTGGATTCCCCGCAAAACTCATGGGCCTGATGGAAATGCTTTTTCGTGCTTATTCATCGTTGGAGGGAGGTAGAGTTCTATTCTTTGCCATGAAAGGGGAAATCAGAGCTGAATGCATCACAAAGGTACACGTGAGCAAGGCCAAAAGGGCAAGCTAAGGGAAAAGAGCGTTTTAAACCCGATTGTCTTTATTATAATCATTTTTTTTTGGAATAGACTTTTAAAGACAGAACAAAAGCTTCGCTGTTTAGAGTATTAAGAACCATCTAGAACAGACAAAAATTTGCAGGCACCAGTGAAGAACTAGGTCACCATTTTCTCTGGAAGTTGACAACACCGTGACTCCTTTGCCACCCACCTCACCCAGGCCGGATTACCACAGGACCTTCTCAGCCTTGCATAATTCCTAAGACAGATGAGTCTGCACATTTTAAAAACCAATAATGTTTTCTGAGTTTCCCTGTGCCTTCACAATAAGCCTAGACTTTATTTGCAGTTTAGCTGGTAACCCACAGTGCACTTCCCTGTGGTTTAATTCCCATTAAAAAAAAAAAAAAAACATCAAGGAAAAGTGAACTATGTGTAGTACTGTGGACAGGATTCAGAGCTATCTCACTTGACCGTTTCTTTTACCTTAATTTTTAAAATTAACTCTCTAGAGGTGTGACTTATACACAAGAAAACGTATCCATTTCATGCATGTAGGGCACAGGGTTTAGAAAAGGCATTGCATCTATACACAGCATCATATTCAAGAACATCAGTAGCACACTTAAAACTTTTTTCTTGTCCCTTGCATCCCACCACCACCAACTGCAGTCAATCACTGATATTCGCAAGTGTATGCTGCCCAAAACTCCATAATAAAATATGTAGCGTAAGATCTCCAGCCTCCTTTTCCCAGCATACTTTTCAAATGTGTGGCTGTGTTCATTTTCTCCATTACTGAGTAGCTTTCCATTGCATGGGGACAGCCCACTCATTCCACCGTTTCAGTGGGCATTTATGTTCTCTCGGGTTTTAGCTGTTAAGAACAAGGATGCAGTGAGCATTCATTGCACAAGCCTTTGTGTTGACACACGTTTTCACATTACTTGGGCAAACAGAGGAATAGAATTTATTGGGCATATGGCGAGAGCTTCTTAAGCTTTTGAAGCAACTGCCAGACTGTTTTCGAAAGTGGCTGCACAGCTTGTCGTTCTGACAAGCAATGGGTGAGTTCTACCTTCTCTGTGTCTCCGAACACACTTGGTACAGCCTGCCCATCCCCAGAGCCATTCAGTGACTATACGGTGCTGTTTCCACACATCTTTCTGATGACTAATGATGCGGAGTATCTTTTCATGTGCAGAATGGTTTGTTATGAAGCCTCTTCTGTGTCTTTTGATCAGTCTTTGATAGATGTGGAGACCTGCAGTGTTTTCCCCCCAGCTTTGCCTCAGCAGTGGAAGAAAATGGATACTTAAATATAATTTGTTTGTGCCACTTTCCCCCTTTCTCTCCCCTTTGATTGAAGAAGCCTTTCTTCCTTCACACAATATACGCTAATTACAGTTTCTCCTCCCTTTTCTCCTCCCAGTTCTTCCTCACTTCCTCTCCCATCTGTATCCACCCCCTTTTTTGTCTCTTGTTAAAACGACAAGTAGGTTTGTAAGGGATAATAATAAAATAAAATTTAAGATAAGATCAAACAGAACGTTGAAATCGGAGAAAGCAAACGGAAGGAAAAGAGCCCCTTCAAAAGGCACATGCAACAAGTGCAAGCATGGAGCACTTAGGAATCCCATAAAAACACTAATCTGCAAGCTGTGACATATACACAAAGTATTTGTGGGTAGAGAGAGGAAAGGAGAAAGGGAAGAAAGGCAGGAGGGAGTGTGAAAGAAGAAAGGAGGAGAGGAAGACATGAAAATAAATAAATAATAAATAAATAAATAAATAAATAAATAAATAAATAAATAAATAAATAAATGAGATAAAAACCACTCTGAGACAAGGACCTTCTACTAAGCCCTTTGGAACTTGCTTTCTGTTGGCCATCTAGTGCTGGGTGTGTGTCTTTGTTATATTAAGGTGTGTACCTTGTATCCCTAACCTCTATAGGACTTATTTTCAAGTACTTTATTTATTTACATTACAGTCATTGTCCCCCAGGTCCCTCCCCCAGTTCCTCATCCCATTCCTCCTCCCCTTTGCCTCTGAGTGAGTGATTTACCCCACCTCCAACCAGACCTTTCCCTTTCCTGGGGCCTCAGGTCTCTCAAGGATTAAGCATATCTTCTCCACTGAGGCCAGACCAGGCACCGACTTTTGTAATGAAGGGGTGTTGGACTTTGTAAAAGGTCTTTTCTGTATCTGTTGAGGCTTATGATCTATTTGTCCTTATCTCCCAACCTATTATCCATGTCTTTCTCTTCAGTGCTGAAACAGGAACCACTCATATAAAGTGAATGAGTTTCTATTTTATAAATACAGAAGTAGGGCCAGGTGCTGTGCCTATACAAACCCAGGTTTTCTCTGCCATGGACAGTTCAATACGGGCCAAACTAAGGTTAGCACAGAAATCTAGATTGATTAGCAGACCCTGGACAAAGCCAACCTGACAAATTAGTCTCCCAGGGAATTTAAAAACAATTCCTGATGAAGAGTTCACATTTCCTGGGCCTTGCTCCATGAGAATCTGTTTAAGACAAACTAAGCATTCAGAGTTCCCCTCAGAAGTAAGTCTGGCTCTGTATTTAAGGTACTTTATTGAACATTCCCTCTATTCCATTAGATCTGGACAGACCTTTCTGATGCATTTGAGAAAAATTGTCCCAAATTGGCTCTGAGGAAGAAGAGCGTCTAAGAGGTGGGGGCAGTCTAACAAAAGCACGTGGTGATGAGCTTCTCTGCAGATACACCAAGTGACCATCCCAAGGCAATGTCTAATAAAGCAGAGATCTCCAAGTCATCTGAGTGGAAGCTGCAAATTTTCATAAATGTGTAGGCCCATTATATCAGAGTTTGCCTTGGTCTGGTGTATAGCATGCTTTTATTAGGAATGTGCTGGTTTAACCACACAGATTCTAACCTTTTTCTTTCCATTACTGCTCACCACAATACAGACAACATACTTTTATCATTTTTAACCATAAGTTTTTTAACTATAAAATGGTAATATTATAGAATCCATCTCATAAAATTGTTTTATGAAGACTCAATGAGATAATTCATGTGACTAACACATTATGAGTCCACAATCAATGTTAGCTATTACTTTAAAATTCTATGTCAGATAAAAGCAATGGGAAGTAACAATCCAGATGATAGATACAGTATTCATAGATATACATTGAAAATGTAAACAAACAAGCAAGCAAACGAATGTCCACATTTACAGGATACAAATCAGACCTGAACCTGCCATTTGGAATATGTCGCCATGTTTTAGTAACAGTTCATGTAAAAAGTGATCACCTAAGCAGATCCTAATTAATATATTTGTATTCAAAAGTAAATACAAATTCTGACAGATATTCAGTAAAGCAAGAGTTCGTGCAAAGCTTCAGACAAGGGCAGGGCTATGTTAGCCTTATTTCTACCCCGTGGGATGGGAGCCACGAGGGAAAGACCCTTTGATAATATGAGATTTTTAAGCCCCAAATGCCTGAGTGGATCAAAAAGACATCTTCAGATCTGGAAGGCCTTAGATAACATACTATTGACAAACAAGGCTAAAAATTTACTTATAGGTATTCAATGGGTAAAACATAAATAAACAAAAGCAAGAGAAGGAAAAGAGACTTCTTAGTATGGAAGGAATTGTTGTGAGATTGGAATAAAGCTCTGTACACTTAACATTTAAATGTTGGAAATTTGTGTACCAGGTGCATAGAACTAGACCAATCATTCTTACAAAAGGAAATGAATGCTAGTTTTCGATTTAGGAAGTTGATTCAAAAATACATGTTTTAAGATGTCAACTAGAGAGGAGGCAGGGGAAAGAGTGTGTATGTTAATTTTTTAATCAGAAGAACAGGAATTAATAAGTATCATTTTGCTCTCTTGATAACTAGTATCATAGCTTCATTGTGCTTTTGAAGCAGTGAAGTACCTAGAAGGAGAATCTGTTAAGGTCTAGGTAAAACATTAAGGCCTAAGTAACTGTTATACAGATAACCTGCCATTATAAGGAAACTTTCCCATATGTTTCTGCTGTTACTAGGATACTTTCTAATGCTGAGATTGATATCATATTCTGTGCCCCTAGAAACCAACCATGACAGAAGTCAGTAGAACTGAAGAGTTACCCACAATAATCTTTGATCCAAACCAAGTACCCGACAGCACTTGCTGCACTTGTATGGTATAAGCTAACTCCAGCTTAAGAGAGTCACCTGCACCAGTATGAGACACTATCTGGAATGAGACTTCCATTTTGAATAATGGTCCAGGAAAGTTTAAGTTCCCAAGATCTCCCTGGGAACTGATATCCTACTTGGCAAGAAGAGACACGTGCATGGGTAATTGACATCCTGATTAGCAAGTTAAATAAATGTTAGGCAAGTCCCATCTTTGTAGACAAGTTAGGACATGAACATTAGTCAAGGCAACTCTCCTGCCACACTTGAATAACTTGAATACCCCAACCAATGGAAGCAGAATAAGTGTACAACAAAGACATGTTCCTAAAAAAATGCCCTATCCTTAAATCCTAATTGGTGAAATAACTTGGCACAAATGTTTGTGGATTTTGAACTTTAAAACCCTGTAGGATCTTAAGTCAGGGACATGGTTCAGTTTCTGAATCTAGACCATGGCCCTGGTTGGCCAGTCCTGGGGTGTATGCTTAATAAATTGTTTATGTTAATTCCTTGAGATTAATAAAGACAGGGAAACTAAGATCAGTGTCCATGTGGTTTGTGAGGCAATTCCTGATCCCCAACAATGTCTTCTATATTTCACAGAGATAGAAAGTAAATATAATGCATAGTAGGTGATTTTTAAATCATATAAAAGATATTTAAATAAAAGTAATTTTAAGTTATATTCAATAAAACTAATTTTTAAATTTTATTTTCTATTTAAGAGTGTTTGTGTCTTTGTCTTTGTGCCTCTGTGTCTGTGTCTGTCTGTCTATCTCTCTCTCTCTCTCTCTCTCTCTCTCTCTGTGTGTGTGTGTGTGTGTGTGTGTGTGTGTATGTGAGTATGTGTGTGTGTGTGTGTGTGTGTGTGTGTGTACATAGGTGGCCATGGATGTTAGAAGGGGGTGTCAGATTACTTGGAGCTGGCATTGTAAATATGTGTGAGCCACCTGATTTGGTGCTGGGAACCAAACTCCCAGTTCTTCGGTAGAGCAGTATGTTTCCTTAACCCCTGAGCCATCTCTCCATTCCCCCAAAGATGCTTTTGTTTGGTAGGTTTTGGTTTGGTCTTTTATAAGCAGAGAAACATGAAATTTAATTCCTGTTACAAAAGATAGACTGAAAAGAAAAGATCCAGATGCTACACAGAGTAGACGCAAGATGGGATTGTCAGGACCAATGCACCTGTGAGCTCACAGCATGAGTTCATGAGCCTCACTCCTACCTGAGGACCGATAAACAGTCGGTGGCTTTTAGGAGAGAAACATCAGCTTCTTTTCGAGGGGATGGCTCCTGATATGCTCGCCTAGTCCAGTGGATTGTTCCATATTCGAGAGTACAATGAAGAACATGGAATCGGTTGGAGTCAATGGGTTATTTTTTGAAAGGGATAAGAAGTTTGTGGGGGGCGGGGGTTGTAAGGAGGCAGGAGTGGATTAAGGAGTGAATAGTGAATATGATCAAAATACACCTCATAAAGCACTCAAAAATTAATAAAGATATTTTTAGAAACATGATGACAAGGTTAAATCTAATGATCACTTGTGATATTTCCTTATGTGACTAAATTCACTTAGGACTATAAAAGTAAAATGGGTGCTATTTCTTTATGTACTGAGAAAAATACAGACCAAGTTGTGTAACAGAATTCAGGAGGATGTTATATGTATGTGCAACCATTAAATAGTTTGTCTCAAAAAGGTTTTCTACTATTACTGAGCTCCTAGCATTTTTGCTTTATATTGTTAACATGTTTTTCCATATATACATTATCTCTTTTATTGTGAAGTGTGCCCTTTAATACATAAATAATGTCCCTTGTATTCTGTTTTGGCTTCTTCTCTCACTGTTTGAATGATAGGTTTTCTGCCTACAGGATAGAGCTGTTTCTTCAGAAGGAAGCAGGGCAGTAGAGAAAAGCAAGCTTGCTATTTAGAACGTATAGACTCTTGCCTGAGGTTTGGCCTCTTAAACTGTGGGTCACTAGTACACTTAAATGTGGGAATTATTATAAAAAATGCCACCAGTGAAGTTTCTGAACATGCAACGGTCAATAATTTATTAAAAAGGAAATTTGCCGTGAAGCAAGGGATCTCTGGTAGAGCTTGCCCGTGTTGCATCTTGGGAGTTCACTGACACCTTGTGTGCACCAGGCAGTTACGCTGTGCAAAGATGTCATGCCACACAACTCCGGAAACTCTGCCTCAAATAGTTCTGCTCAGCCTTGAGTCTGTTGTCTGTTGTGAGGTGTAGTGTTTTACCTCCGTGTACACAGATTTCTGCTGTTAGGGAAGCATATGGTTTAATTATGGAAAACAAAAGCTTTCAATATTTTCCTAATGTCATTCCTCTGCATGTAAATAGAAACCCAGTGTATCTTCGGAATGCATTGTGCTAGATTATTGGATTTTTAAAATGACTGAGTTGGTGATTCAAATTTCATAAGAATTTGGTAAATGCATTTTGGCTTTGAATTTGAACAGGATTTCTACCAATTTCTGAAGTGACCCAAGGCATACTCCTGAAATTTTGTACTACATATTTATCCAAAGTAACACTAGCACTCATGATGACAGAATCAAAGTATCAGTCAGCTCTGGAAAATGTTGAAGGTGCTTTGCATCCTTTGGTACCAAAAATTCAGCCAAGATTTAATTTGTTATGTGAAAATAAACAAGCACATTTATCTTGTTGGTCTGTAATAGTAAAATTGTATGTATATAAGATAACTGTGTGAACATTCATTGCTTGAATACATAGCCTTGACTTCTCTTTCCAAGTGTTGCTATGAAGGAAATAGTCTTCTCTGCTAAGGAGCAACATTTTAAAAAAATATTGGATATTCTCTGTATTTATATTTCAAATGTTATCCCCTTCCCCCTAATCTATCCCTTCTCCCCTTGCCTCCATGAAGGTACTCCCTCTCCCAAACAACCCTCTCCTACCTCAGAGCTTTGGTATTCCCCTACACTGGGAAAATGAACTATCGCTGAACCGCCTCCCATTGATGCCAGACAACGACTTCCTCTGCTGCATGTGCACCTGAGAACATGGTCTTTCCATGTGAACTCATTGGTAGGTGTTTTAGTCCCTGGGAGCTGTGGTGGGTTTGGTTAGTTGATAATTTTGTTCTTCCCATGGGGTTGCAGACCCTTTTAGCTCCTTCAGTCCTTTCTCTATCTCCTTCATTCTAGTTCCCTGTGTTCAGTTCAATGTTACCTGCAAGCATCCTTCTCTGTATCAGTATGGCTCATTTTAATTTGCTGTATTTCCAGATGGTGGGGTTTTGCTTTTGTTTGAGTTTTTTTAATGGTATTTGTGTGTTGGTTAAAAGGGCAGCCTCAGAGGACCCAAACTGTGTTAGTGCCACATTACTGGAAGAAAGCTTACCACATCTGCTTGAATTAATTTGGCCAAGAGAGAGCTCAAGTTTTCAGCCTCCACTTCTGTCTCCAACACGTCTTGCATCTGTTTGTAGCTTGTGGCTTCTGGCCTATTTGAAATCCATAAGGGGGTGTGGTTGACCTGTTCTGATTGCCTAAGTGTTGTCCCTAACAAAAAAGTTTTCTCTCTATTGATTGGACATCACAGAAATCATGGCATGGGAAAATGAATGAGGGAGACTTTACAGAAATCTTTAACAGAGTTTTACAAGCAATTTAACTTACCAACCCGAAGCATTCAGAATGACAAATGCACCCTTGTCAAGCGATAGTCATACGCTGTTCCCAGCTTTTATGGCAGGCCTTTGTTGTGCTCACTGCTTTTGACCTGTTTGTCCCTATCAGCAGACAGTTGCCACATGATGCACAGCAACACACATGCATTGCTCTCTGGGTCAGAGGCATGAAATAATACATACTTTAAGATTTCAGCTATGCCTTTGCTTCAGCTGCACATGCTAATTACATGGAAAATCCAGGGCAAATATGGTTGGTTACATTATTCTCTTAAAGGCAGGGCGGTTAAGCAGACAGCCTAAGCACACAGCAGGACATCAGGCTAAATCTTAAGTGACCTCCAGGTGTAATTTTTAACATGGCTGTGAGTTCCCATCTCTTTGAATGTAAGAGATATTTTCATACAAATGCAATACCACATACTTGACAGTCAAAAGAAAGATAACATAGGTTTCTTGTCCTCATTTAAACAGAAGGTGGGAAAGGGTACAAATTAACGAGAAAGCTGTGGGTCCCTTTTCTTCCTTTCTTGTCTTGTTGTGGAGAGGGAGTGCAAAGGGTTGTACAAACACTCATTAGAGGGTATTTCTGAATCTCGGTGGTCAGTAGAGCTTGCGTCTTGTGTGCCTTGTGGAAGTATTTTGGAGCTTCTCATCAGCTATCTGACCTCTACCAATGGCCTTATTTCAGGGGAACGAGAGTCTTGTGAAATCAGGAAGCTCTGTGTGCCTGCGTATTGGTTATCTGATTTTGCCCATTTTACCTGAAACCTGCACGGGTGGGAGAGATGGGAATAAGGAAAACACTGAATAACTGGAGGGGAGTGGTCAAGAGAATGAGTTAAATAGGGGACAGTGATGGGGACTGTGGAAATTAAAGTGCAGCTCCTGAGGATCCTTGAGGGTGGGAGGGAGAAAAGCTCTGTGAGTGGGCGTGTCATAAATGAACCCCAAGAATTGGGGGAAACAGAACAGAAGATTCCAGAATTAAAGGGAGCTTAGAAGACTGCTGAGAAACAGGGAAAGAGGAGAATCTGGAGCATTGGAGTTAAAGTGTCACATAGCTTGTTTAACATAAATAGAATAAATATAAAAGGTGGTGATAGAGGGACAATGTGGCCGCGGTACTGAGATGACTCAGACAAAGTGTCTGGCTGTAAAGTGGATTTGAGGGGCCTGAAGTCAAAGCTTTTATTATACATCCATCAAAAGGAGTTGTCCAGGACCAGCCTGTATAAAGACCTCCACAGAGGATGCTCTATCGAGGACCCCAGACCCCACAGAATGGAGAGAGCACTGGTATCACAGAAAAGGAGCAACTGAAAACATTTAAGTTCAGCCATGAACTTTACGCAGTTTTTATAAACTTTTATAATGAGGAAGCCTACACATTCTCTAACTCAAAGAAGCTGAACCTCTGGCTTTTAGCATCTCAATCTTCACTTTCATATCTGGAGTGGAACATTCTGGAATGTGGCACCTCTGGGCAGACAGGTGCTGCTCATGTAAAATGTTCACTTCACCGACAGAGGGACAGGGGCCTGTGCCTGCTGGAGGCCCACTCTTGGAACTCCTGTTTCCTTTCTGTCTTTCTTAGCATCAAAGAAACTACGTCTTCTCAGGTTGAACTGTTCCTTTTTAACAGCAGACATCAGCCTTTCCCCCTCCACCAGAGAGAGCATGCCAGCCTAGCTTCTCTTGAGGCTCTCTTCTAAACAAAGGTTGAGGAGACACAGAAAGAAAGAATAAAGGTGCTTATTCCCTCTTTCTCTTTCACACTCTCTTATCACTAAGAGCCTTAGATAGTGAATGGTAAGATAAGTTTTCCATGGTTTCCACTCTCCTGTGTCAGGATGAACATGGAGAGGTTAAAGTCTTACTAGGTAATTAGGCCATGTTATCTCAACAACAGCAGGATTTTAATAAGATTTTTTGTTGTTTTGCTTCTGTTTCTGTATTTAGCCTAGAAAAAATTTGAAAGTGTCTTACAAGATTTTCTCTATCAGGAAAGTTCGGTGGACATGTTGGCCTGGTGCTGTGGTCCTCATAGCATTTATCATTCTTGTCATGAATTAATAAGTTGGTATTTTGATCTATACGGTCTGGGTTAATGAGGATGTGTCTCAGAGACGTGGCCTCACTTAGGCTGTGACAGATGAGTTTTAGCTGAGTCTGCAAAGCTGAAGGCCAGACTTGGCACCAGAGTAAAATCACAGAGATAATGATGTCCTCGCTTGGTAGGCAGCCAACCTGCTTCTCTTGGTGGCATCTGAGCTCCTTGAGAACATGAATAATCGTTCATTCGTTCAGTCAGTCAGTTAGGAAGGAGAGAGTATCTTGCATAAAGCTATAATGTAATTATATTACAACGCCGCATGGTTCTAAATAGTAGAGAACTGAGTGCATTGCCATATTTTGTTCATTAATATAAAAGCACAGTTTAAAATTCTGATAAAAGGAAGCATTTCCAGAATGGTGGGTGAGGACATTCCCAAACTACTTCTCCAGAAAAGAAAGGACACTTGCAGAAGTTATGAAAATAAACTTTTTAAAGCCTTAGTTAAAAAATATAAAATCTGAGAAACATCAGTGACCTTCGTGACATTTTTACTTGTTATTTCAGCTCTGTGTGTACATATGTATATGTGTGTGTTTGCATATGTGTGCATTCATGTGTTAGTGTAAGTGTGTGTGCATGTGTTAGTGCATGCATGCATGCGCTCGTGTGGTGTGTGTGTGGGGGGGGGCTGTATGTAAGATGTAAACACTAGCAGATTCACTACTGTGAAAAACAGCTGCATAACAGCAGCTGGCGTGAGCTAGCTTAGAACTCTCCAGAAAAGCTTCTCCTCAAAGCATTCCCATTATTTGATGTGCCTCACAGTTCCCTAGAAAAGCCCCATTCACAGGGCATTGTTATTAATTGACCATACTTAGCACCCATTCTAGCATGCTGACTCTATCTAGCAAGGTTTTAAAAAACAATAACTGGCAATTATTTAATATCTAAGGAATGTGAGAGCTTTGCTGACACTTGGAGAAAGCTACACGGAATAAATGGCCGCAGCAGTTTGGAAAAGCTCATTCCTGGCTATCTACAAAGTCATGTTCATGGGCACGGCCCTGCTCATGCCAGAAAATGGGAGAGATGTACCACTCCCTCACCTCAGGACGCCCTCCACTTCCCCCTGAGAAGGACAGGAAGGCACCAAGGTGGAGCTGGAAACAACTGGAGCATTGTGTGCGCTCTGCCACACATGTAGACTGGAGTATTGTGTGTGCTCTGCCACACATGTAGACTGGAACACTGAACATGCTATGCTACACATGTAGAGCCCTCAGCAAAGCAAGAGTGAGTCAGCACCAGGCAGTGCACCTGGTTTGTTTAGTCATTAACAGACACTGGGATATCTGAAGAGAAATTTCCTTAGCTGCACACAACCTAGATTTCAGTTCTTTCAGGATTATTCCAGGAATGCCATTGAACAAACATACGAGCAAACACGTAGACCAGAAAGATGGGAATGGGAAGTGTTTGAGTTACAAAGTTTCTCTTAGATCACCTAAAATCTCGACTCTGACAGAAAAGTTTAAGGAAACACAAAGAACCAGGATCTTATATTTCATATAAGCAATAAGTAGGGCCTGATTCTGAAGGAGCTGTTGTGTTAAATTAACCACACAAAGGATTTAAATTGGCTGTTACAAATACATCTAAAGAACCAAGGATCCATGTCTAAAGAAGCAAATGGAAATATGAAGCAATGGCATAAAAATAATGAATCCTAAGTTAACATAACAGACTATAAAATAGATGGCTAAAAATCCAGGAGTTGAAAGAATTTAAAATGGAAATGAAAATTGTACCAGAGAGACTTAAAAGCAGAGTTGAGCTGGCAGAAAAGACCAGTAACAGTAGAGAAGGCTGAGGCTTGGTTGTGTCATCTGCAAAGCAGAAAGGAGCACAGAATAAACACAAACAGTACCTTCGAGGCCTCTGAGTATCGTCAGGTACATCACAATATGTGCCATGATGCCCCACAAAGAGAGAGGAGAGCCAGGAAAGAGAGACAGAAAGGGTATTTGAAAAATACAGACTATTAGACGTGGATCCTAGAAGTTTCATCTCCCCACTGTTGAACATTTTATCTAAGGCCCCTTTGAGTCCTCTCACCTCCCAGATCTAGAGGGTCCCCCCCACTCCTACTTCTCAAGGTTGCCTGTTTCCATTCATTCTCCTGGCCTTCAGGGCTCCAGTCCTTTTCCCCCAACCAATACCAGATCATGTTCCCCTTTTCCCCTCCCTGTCCCCTTTCCCACCCAGGTCTCTCTTTCCTCTGCCACCATGCTTGCTTTCTACTCCCTCCCAAGTGGGACTGAGGTATCCTCACTTGGGCCCTTCAGCTTGTTAACTTTCTTGGGTTCTGTGGACTGTGTCCTGGGTATTCTGTACATTTTTGGCTAATATCCACTTATTAGTGAGTACATACCATTCATGTCCTTTTAAGTCTGAGTTACCTCACTCAGGATGATATTTTCTAGTTCCATCCATTTGCCTGCAAAACTCATGATATTCTCATTCTTAATAGCTGAGTAGTACTCCATTGTGTAAATGAACCACATTTTCTGTATCCATTCTTCCATTGTCGGACATCTGGGTTGTTTCCAGCTTCTGACTATTATAAATAAGACTACCATTTTCATAGTGAAACACATACCTCTACAAGTTCTCTCTGCCCACTTGGCATAGTGGGGCATCCTATGGGTATATGCCCAAGAGTGGTATAGCTGTGTCTTCAGGTAGATCTATTTCAAATTTTCTGAGGAACGTCCAGATTGATTTCCAGAGTGGTTATACCAGTTTGCAATCCCAGCAACAATGGAGGAGTGTTCCTCTTTCTCCACATTCTTGCCAACAAGTGCTGTCACTTGAGGTTTTGATCTTAGACTTTCTGATTGGTGTAAGGTAGAATCACAGGGTCATTTTGATTTGCATTTTCCCATTCACTAAGAGCTTAGAACATTTTTTAAGTGCTTCTCTGCCATTTGAGATTCTTCTGTTGTGAATTATCTGTTTAGTTCTACACCCCATTTTTTAAATTAGGTGGTTTGGTTTTCTGGTGCTTAGCTTCTTCAGTTCTTTATATATTTTGGATATTAGCCCTCTATTGGATATGAGGTTAGTGCAGTTTTTCCCACTCTGTAGATTTCTGATTTGTCCTATTGACTATGTCCTTTGGGGCATCAAGTGGAGGGATGCAGTTGCCATCCCACAGTGAAAAACTCTGACCCAGAATAGTTCCTTTTTAAAAGAACTGCAGGGACAAAAATGGAGAAGAGACTGAAATGAGGTCTAATGACTGGCCCAAAATGGGATCCAGCTTAAGGGGAGGCTCCACAGGCCTGGCACTATTACTAATTGGTGTGCTTACAGACAGGAGCCTAGGATGGCTGCCCTGCAAGAGGCCCGACAAACAGCTGAAAGAGTCAGATGCAGATATTTACACTCAACCAATTTATAAAAGCCGGGAACTCTGTGGTTGAACTAGGGAAAAGCTGGAAGAAGTTGTGGACAAGAGCGACCCCATAGGAAGACCAACAGTCTCAACTAACCTGAACCCCCGAGATCTCTCAGACACTGCCTGCCAACAAGGCAGCACACATGAGATGGTCCAAGGTCCCGACACATATACAGCAGAGGACTGCCTTGTCTGTCCTCAGTGAGAGAAGAGGCAGTTAACCCTCTAGAAACTTGAGGTCTCAGGGAGTGGGGAGGTGTGGTGGGGAGTGGGGGTCTGGTGGGATGTGGGTGAGGACATTCTCTTGGAGATGGGAGAAGAGGAATGGGATGAGGAACTGTTGGAGAGAGGACCAGGAGTTGGATAACAACTGGACTATAAAAAATGTTTAAATAAAGATGATAATGATGATAAAAATTAAAAAAAAAAAACATAAGCTACAACTTTCTCAAATTAGATGACAGACAGAAAAGTATTAAAATAACTTCATGTTCTGTACCTAGACAGACAGGCTATAGAAGGAGAAAAGAGGACCTTAACAGACTCAGGAGAAGTCAACCAAGGATTGCTAGTAACAGAGATGTCTTTTCTCCAGAGTTCATTACAACATGACTCAGAGGATAAAATATTCAAGGTGCTGAGGACAAAAAAAAAAACAAAAAAAAAAAAAAAAAAAAACAGCATGCCAGTGCTCCACAAATTTCCCTAAGCAATAGAAAAGAATGGGAAGATCTATCAGCTCGGGCTGATAGAAAAACAACAAAAATCAAAATCATCCTTTATAAACAAACACAAGACCACTCGCAAAAGGCTAACACACTGAGTGGCTACACACAAGACAATCATATAAACTAATAAGAGGGGCTTGTCTCAGGAATATAAAGCTTGCTAGATATGTGGAAATCAGTGTGCTATATGTCATGTTCATAAAATAAATAACAAAAGTGCCATATCAACAGACACAGGGCAAGCACTTGAAAAATGTAGTCTCCTTTTAACATACACACCAAATTAACACAATGGAATTTTCTCAAACTTGGTAAAGATATCTATAAAAGTTTGCTGGTGGCATAGTCCTCAGTCCTGGAAGACTCAAGTCTTGATTCTTAGACTTTAGCATGAAATAAGAATGTCCAGCCCCGTTTATTACTGTTTAACACTGTCCTCAAGACGCTGGCTGTGTAGTTCACCAAGACATATATAATAGAAAGCATTAAGGTTGGTCAAAAAGAACACCGCTGCTCATCTGCTTATTTGTTTGTTTATTTATTTCCCTCTCTATGTGTGTTTATATATAGAAAATTATAAGACAAACTCAAAAAGTAATGAAGTTTAACAATATGAATACATATTTGTATGTATATGTACCCACAAATACTTAATAACAACCTTAAAAATGTATTTGAAAAAAAATAAATAAATAATAGGAAGTATAACAGAAGAAAAATATGAATTCTACAAAATCACTAAACAATAATGAACTGTTTTTCTGTGTACTAGTAATTGATGGTGTGAGAACAAAGCCAAGAAAATTACACTATTAAAATAAACTGAGAAAAAGAAATATAGTGTTTACACATTAAAAACTACAAAATACTATTGAACGAGCTAAAAGATAACATTACAATTCAGCACAGCCCCCATTAGAAGCTAAGGTGGCTTCTTTGAAGAAATTGACAACATAGTCTTAACATTGCCTTGATCCCAAATAGCCTAATATCTTGGGAAAAAGGTCAAAACTTACTGCAAAGCTGTATTTTCCTAGAGGGTATGGCATTGCAAACGAATTAAGGCATAGGTCAGCCAACAGAACTGGATAGCATTATCAAGTTGTTGAGATTAGTTAGTTACAACCAGTAGCTATAATTTCCCAAGGGTCAGCATTGCCATCTGTTATAACTTGTTCATGCCCAGTGAGTTAACTTTAATTCCACAATTACCCAACATCTATATGCCTCACAGCCATGGAAAACAAGATCTGATTCACAGAAAAGTGTGCAGTTATTACGCATCAGGTAGCTTGTAAAAATAACAAGACTCATTGGAAAATGATCAACATGGGGAGGGAGGTAGTTCATTGAACTCTTCTCTTAATGCCTGTATCTACAGCAGTTGTGAAGCTCAACCTGTGGCTTGTCTTCTCCGAGGAGGAGTTTGGTTGTCGGTGTGGTGCCTGGATGCTCCTGTCTGCTCTTCAGTTTCTGAATCCCAAGTGCACACACTCTGTGCACTGTCTGCAAGTTTACCCCTTAGTGTCACTTGGAGCATGACAAGCAAAAAAGTTTTTTTTTTTTTTTTTGAAGCTGACAGCCAGTTTCTTTGCCACCTACACAGCCTGCCATCTCTACTCCTACCACACAGACACTCCCAGTTCTTATGTCCTTGGTTGTTGGAAGGACCCGCTGATTAACAGGAGAAGCAGTGGGAGGAAACATAGGAAAAATTGTGCAACAGGTTGAAAAACTACTTTTTTTTGCTGCCTTTTCTCAGCATTGCTCTGTCATGGTGTCTGTGGCTTCCCAAACATCCAACTCTTTATGCAAATAAACATTCTTACTGGGGAATTCATAATGACATTTATTCTTGGCTTTCTAAACTTTTATGCTGTTCTTCTAGCTTTTGCTTTTATAACCCCCTCAGAAATAAAGCCTCCGTTTGCCCAAATATGCAACAGTCAAGAGATCTAGGGCTATAAATGGCAGGAATAGATAAGTGAGCCTCAGCCCAGGAGACATGGAGAGGTATGTCATGATGTCATACCCCTAGTACAAGAAGACAGGTGGGACGGAAGGCAAAGGAAACTCATTCTGCTCCTCTTTTCTATCCTTTTCTCTCTTCAGAGAGCTTTTTCTGTCCTTGGGTTCACAGTGTGAGAAACATGGTTATTCCTGGGAATTCATATGTGATAGAATTTATCATGTGCTCTCTGTCTCTCTGCCTCCCTCCTTTCTTCCTGTTCCCTCCCCACCTCTTTCCTTTCTCCCTGTTTGATCCCTTCCTTTTCCCTCTACCATCCCTCCTCTTCTTTCCTCCCTCCCATCCTTTATTTCCTATTAGAACCAGCTGCCTTGTTAGGGGCACATACAGTAAAATGGTGGGTCAATTGTCTTAGGAACAGCAACACTGTCTTCTTTTCTTCCTTTCTTGTCTTTAATCTGTTCTCATGTGTGTTTGCCAAAAGACACAAAGCAAAACCTAATAACGAAGAGTTTAGAACAGAAAAGGGAATGTGAAAATGTTTCTTCATTTCCTTACATATTTGTTTGTGCTATTTAATCAGTTACATTAAAATGTCAAATTAATATTCCTAAGAAATTGTTGTAGAAGGCCAAAAAAGCAAAGAAGACTGAAAATAGGGTCAAAAAGTACTATTTTTATAAAAATAGTTTATAGAATTAGAATATATGTAATTTAAATTATTAATTTCCTAAAAAGTACATAGATTTTTCAGGTAAAAATTATAGACTATAATCTTATATATAATGTGATATATTTATCTGTCTTAGTTAGGGTTTTACTGCTGTGAGCAGACACCATGACCAAGGCAAGTCTTATAAAGGGCAACATTTAATTGGGGCAAGCTTACAGCTTCAGACCATCACTATCAAAGCAGGAGCCCTATGGGATCCCTGTAAATCCATGCCTTGTTTGCACAGTGCATAGGAAAAAACATGTAAAGATAGTTAAGAGGACCTCAACTGCTCCATACACATTTCCTTGTGGATTTTATGAGGCACAGCACCTCATCTCTCCTTCCCTGGGAGCAGTGCTCGAAGCTCAGGGTATCAGAAGAAGGCATATTCCTTACCTCCAGTGACCCAGGTCTTCAGCTCATACTTAACAGAGTATCTACTACAAGAAAGGTAGGAAAGGGTGTAAGAGCCATTACAAAAGCAGTATGCAATGCCAGCCAAGGAGTGTGCATTATTAAACAGAGGTTACAGTAGAGCAAGAATCTGGAAATGAACATTCCATGAGACAAACAGCATAAGCAGAGGCTTTCAGGACAGTGTGGGGTGGGTAACTTGTGTTTATCATCCCATTTTACAGGAAGGAAAGGTAGGACAGGGAACCAGGAAACTTCCCAGGAGCTCCCAGACATAAATAATGAGCCCAAGGCCAAGTCTTTATGTTGTCAATAGTGCAGTTATTCCTGGTCCCAAATCAGTCACAGATGTCCTCACCTACCTACCCTATCCTGCCCTGGCAAAACTTTGGGACAAATTCCCTGAAGCCCTCCTCCCCTCTTCGTATTTCCAAACCTGTCTGATTTGTTTGCTTGGCTTTCTCTTGAGGATAGACAATCAGGTCTTGTTTTGTTCTCTGCAGAGTACATCAGATACATTGTAGCTATTTAAAAACTCCAATTTTCCCTCCTAATGGAAGGGTTCACATAGCAACACTAGAGTATTCAGAAGTTTCTATATTCTGCTGAAAGGTAGCTCAGTGGCAGTGGAAGCTGCAGATTCAGTGTGATTCTCTGGGGGCTGTTGTCCCTGACATCCTCTTTCTTCTCTTGACATACTGTTCCCAAGTGAATAAGCCCCTGGTAGAGTCATGGGTTATGACAATAAGCAATTAGGAAAAAATTGTCCTAGGTTACAATGGATGCAATTGTAATTTCACTGAGTAATTTAAGACATTGATTTATAATTTATTATATTTCATATGATTTTTCATAGCTATCCTATTACTACAAGAGATCAAGATAAATTACCTAGAAATGCATTACTCTCCTTTGGTCTTAAGGTAATTATGCTACATTGGAGTGTCTCCAAAGGGTCATGTTGAGAAAGCTGACAAAAGGCTCTGGGACAGAATTGAAACTTGGTCGGCCAAGAATTTTGGAAGTGTACATCTGTTGGCTGTCACTCAGTGCCACTCCAGGCTGAGGGACTCAGGCTCAAAGAACACAACATGCATTCTCTCAGATCCAGACTAGCACACATGAGATGTATCTGAATCTGCTGTCATTAGAAATAGTAGAGCACAGAATCTACTGAGGCTGTAGTTGAATTTTCTAGATTTCCCCCCAAACATGAAGGATACCAGAGAACACCATCTGGTAGATAAATTGCACCAATGTCCTAGAGGCATTTTTTAAGGTAGCAGATAATGATTCGGCTGCCATTTTTCTAAAATGAAAATCCTCAAATCTTCTACCTAGACTGCTCTAAGGTTTCATACTTGATCAGTAATTCCATTTTGTAGTTCCAGCATTATATTAGCCATTACCTTATTTTTACCACATTATACAAGCAACAGATAGATGGTCTAAGCACGTGACTCCCAAGACAGTGTTCTTTCTATTCAGCTAAACTAGAACCCTTGTACTCTCTCCCTTTGTGCTGGCCTTTGTAGACCCTGCATGGGCCACAAGGATTGCAAAGATTTTACCCACGTTTTTACTCTTTACCCCCTCTTGCTTCAAGCCTTACACAAAGAATAACTGTTTTGTAAAAATCATACCTCCCCTAAAATTATTTTTATAAATGCTCCACAAGATATCCACTATGTGTCCAGCTTTGGTGAACTCTTTGTGTGCCTCATGACATTGCTGAAAGTCACTGAAAGCTAAGCATTTTATCTGACACTTACACCAGACTCCTGTAGAAGTAACAAAATCCATGTAATTTTCTGGTTTGCCAAATATAGAGGAAGCCCTGAGACAGTTTCTACCCTGAAGATTGTCCTGAGGGTGACTGTTGGGTTACTTCACCTTTCTGTTGGTCAGAATCCGTGCCAGTGGCTTTGCTTTGCCTTGTCCCGAACAGGAGAATCTAAAGGAGGGGAACTTATTGCTGGTCCTGGTTTCGTCTATGTTTGTCCCTTTCCATTTGCTCCTCTGCATTGTGTTAGGTTCATGGTAAGCAGGACAGAAGAAATATGGAAGAGGAAGGGGATGGTGGAGGGAACTGTTTACCACATGATAGACAGGAAACATAACACTGAGTCATAGAAGAGTAAGGGCTGTGAGAGGAATCAGTGGCTAAGGCCACTCACTGAGCTGATGACTTGAGTTCCACCCCTGAAGCCCACATTTAACTCCTGAGAGCTGTCCTCTGGCTTCCACATGTATTGTGGATTGTGTGTGTGTGTGTGTGTGTGAGAGAGAGAGAGAAAGAGAGAGAGAGAGAGAGAGAGAGAGAGAGAGAGAGAGAGAGAGAGAGAGAGAGAGAGAGAGCACATTTTAAGTTAAAAAGTACTTTCTGAAAGAAGCTAGGGTAAACATGTATGTTTCCAAGCCTTGTCCCCTAAAGATCCGTTTCCTTTAACTAGGATTCAATCCACCGTTGTACTACCGTCTAAACATCTATTCTGATTTTGACCCTTTGTACAATAGATTAAACCATTGGTTAGGTCAACCTTCTCAGGATCTGATTTTCTCTGGAAACACTCCGACCTCCTGGGTTTATCTCAGTTCAAAAAATTTCATCGTCAAGAGTAACTGTCCTAATGAATGGAGTTTGCTAAGTGGTTAAGAGCATGTGTTGCTTTTGTAGAGGATCAGGCTTTGGTTCCCAGCACCACAAGGTAGCTCACAGCTATGTGTAATTCCAGTTTTCGGGGATGTTGGTGCCTCCTCTGGCCTTGGTTGGAAGCAGATACTGAGACAGTTTGGTTGCTAAAGGACTTACTCTGCAGTCATGAGGATCTGGGTTTAGATGCGCAGGTAAAAGCCATCAAGGGGACAAAGACCTGTAACTCCTGTTCTGCAGAGGCTGAGATGGGGGCATCTCGGGGTATCTCTAGCCAGCTCTTCTTACTGAATTGGTGATCTTAAGAGTCAGTGAGGAAGTCTGTCTCAGAAATAAGATGAACATAAGGAGGACAGTACTAGATGTGGACTCGTGTGGATGCCTGTAAATATGTATGTGCACCTCAGACTCAGATACACCTTGCATGAACATGCGCATGAGCACATACAGGACTAACTATCACAGCAAGAAGAGGTCATTGAGCTGCTCTCTGTCCCATGGTGGGAATAGCAATAATGCATATGAGGAGAAAGCAGAGATCCTCATCCACAGACATTACACATGGTAAAACATGGCCACTTGAGGCCCATTCTTCACATTTATGAAAAACTAATTTATAAAAATATGTATTATTGTTTGTATAAAAAAAAAGACTGAGGAAAATGCTATTTTGTGAGCTTTTCAAAAGTTGTAGGTATTTAATGTAAGTCTTGTAAACAATGACTGGAATTATAAGAAAAAAAAAAGTGTTTAAGCCCATATTTTCACAAAATGAAAACAGAAAATCAATTTCAGCAGTGTTCATAAAACCAGAAAGTATTTGTATTTACCAAATAAAGAAGGGCAAGGACCAAGAGAGAGGAGAAAATATGAACATAACCTTTTGCATGGCTTTAAATTTGAAGAACAAAAGCAGAAATTCTAAACTGAAATTTAATTTAAGGGAAGAAATGGTTCCCAGAGCTAGATAACATTTCAAATAATTTAATTTAGAAAAAATATCGAGAAGACAAATACCAGCTGAGACAAACTAGATTTATTCTGAAAACAGCAAGAAAACATATTCATTATTACTGTTGTCTTGTGGCTCAAGTGTGAGCCTATTAAAAGAAAAAGATTCAGAATATTAAAACAATAATGAAAATTGTTAAAAAGAACACCAGAATTTGTGAGTAAAGATTAAAGTAGCGTGTTAAGTATGCTTTTCTATGTTGCCAGTCAGGGATTCATAATAATGCTCTGCAAACATGCTGTAGGTATGAAACCCTGACATGGCAAGGGCACTACCCACCATGAGGCCACACAGTCATAACTAACATTTGCATAAGAAACTCAAAAATGTGATCAACAAAGTGAGTATCTTAGATGATTACGTACACTCATTCAGTCACCATGCTTGTCTATGCTACAGCAGCTAGTTTGTGGTTTGTCACAGAGATGGTGACGGTCACAACGAAAATACCTCTGGTGGTGAGCCCTGCCAGAGGCAGGAATAGAGTTCCTGCCCACTGGTGACAAGAAGGATATTCAGCATTTAGTCAACAGATGAAATGTTTACATAGTTATCTTTCTAGAACCACTTAGCGGGCACACCTGACAGCTCCATACATCTCCTCCTCACAACACTGTCACTGAGGAGCCTCGTGCTCGAGAACCTTATAAGTTACAAACAAAATGACAAAAAAAAAAAAATCAGGAAATTGGAAGTGGACTTTTTTTCTTCAAATATGATTACATCTAATTAAATGTCTCTGGGGTTAGATCTTAACCAAATGAATCGGTGTTTTACAGTGTTTACATGATTCATTAGAGATCAATAAAAATTTCATTAAAGACTCATTTTCACTGGAGTAGAAATTTTGAAACATGACAGGCATATTTTGAGAGGTAGCACCTAGTTTCAGAACCATGCAATGACTGACTCAGATACATAGTATCACATCTTCCTGGTCAGTTCTCCAGTTATGGAAGAGACTATAATTGAGGCAATAAAGTGTAAGACAAATTATGCAAACACAGTGTAGCCATTGTGCCCCCCTTGTCTGCTGTCTCTGTCAAAGGAGAACTAGCCTTTCTCCTCTGTGGAGTCTTACTCATTAGTGATGCACAGGTAAGTGAAATAAAACATGTTTAGTTCTGACTTAGTAAAACTTTTAATACTTACTTTGCCCATGAATGTCAGATAACACACAAAGCTCAGATATTCCCGAGAGATTAGGAGTTCAGAAGCAGAAAATATATGCTTGGCATATTTTGAATGGTTTATATAATTTTTTCTGTTTTTTTTTCCTTCCAATAATCTGGTGAAGTAAATGCTGTGACGTCCTGTGTTTTCTAAACCAAGGGAAAAGGAAAAAAAAATCCAAACTATCTAGCATCACATAGAAATAGTAATGGTGGACTCAGGATTCAGATCCTGACTGCTTAACATTGAGTCTGTGTTTAATCATGACATTGCACTGCTGTTCAGTTACTATCTTCCTGTCAATCTTTAGATTATAAATTTTGATATTAGAACTTTAGAACAAAGCAGAATACTTAAAGCATGACTATGCTGGAGAATATTGATGTTTAGTACATATTAATAAATTGCTTAGTTTGTGCTAGACCTTTAGTCGGAGGAATTCTGCTCCTAATACTCTATGTAATTCTTAAAGTGGTATTGAATACAGGATTCAATATTCTTGTTTTGTAAGACAGGAAATTGAAGCTTTAAAAATTATCAAATTTACCTGTATTAAGCAGGCAAGATGAAATTGGTAGAATTCAAATGCAGAATAAATTCTTTCTGAGAATATCTGGCTAAGAGACCCCTTTGCCTGCATCCTCCTCTAGACAGCATCTCACGCCTTCCTGTAAGTGAACTGTCAAGTTGCCGTCATTCATTCTACTGGAGAGCTTTTCCATTAATAACACAGCTGCTCTGTACCAGATCCCTGCTGGCTAAGGACACCCTGGCTGCTGGGACATGGAGGAGTGGAGCTGTTCTTGTGCTGCAGATAGATACTTGTCAGGAATAGACTGCAAGTCTAAAAAACATAGATCCGAACCAGCAAATATCATTTCAGAGACAAGATAGAGTATGCATTGTAAAATACAGTCTGCATTGAAAATTTTGAGGCATAGTTTTGGACCCCAATAAGCAGTTTTCCAAGAAAAAGTCAAAAAGAGATAACGGATACACACTATCTAGTAGTATGTGCTAAAACATAATTCATGTTTTTGTCATTTCTCAAAATCATTTAATTTTCTTAATAAATGAATTAATGCCAAAAAGATGACTGGTGTGGCAATAATTTTGCGGTCAGACTCAAACCCAGGTCCACTGCAGAGCCCATGACTATATTGAAAAAAAATGTTTTCTACTGAAAATTATGGGTAGGTAAGTGTCTAATAAAATGAAAATGTCATTGTTACTGTACAAGAATGACTCCTTTCAAATGCCTTTGGAGACTGCAAAATAAGATGAAGACAGTTGGTATTCACTGATGTTGTGGCCCAAGGCAGTGTCCTAAGACAGGTAGAATTAAGAACTCAAGAACTCCATTCTGCTCTGCAAAATTTATAATGGGAGAACATTCCAGGGCACCTGTACATTTTATATTTTTCTTTTTTAGCCTTCTGTTTAGTGTCTTACACATCTATAGTCTGGTCAAAAAGTAGAAAATGAATATGGAGCCCAAGGTAGGAGTTGTATTTTTATTTGACCATTTGCTGGTTTTTGACCTTTGATCCCCTTGGGAAAGCTCAGAGTATAGTTGCCCTGTTGTAGCATGGTGATTGCACTCTTTATCTCGAAGATTACAAAGCTGAATGGGTAAGGTATTTTGTTTTGTTTAATTTAAGCTAATATGTGCTTGGTTGTATCTAATATATTAAAACTCTGTTTTAACCCTTGTCATAATCAGTTGGTTTTGATATGTTTATTGATGACTTGTAAGTTCATTTCTAGGTTCTAGTCGCATTTTTTTTAAAAAAAGATTTATTTTGTTACATGTGTGTGTTCAAGTTCCAGGTCTAATCTCCCAGACCTGGAGCTGCAGGTGGTTGTGAGTTGACTAACATGGGTCCCCTAGGAGAGTAGAGAACCTTAACCACTGAGATATCTTTCCAGCTCTCTAAAGTCATCACAGTAACATTCATGGTTGTTGCTGTTGTTATTGTTTGGTTATTGATAGTGATGCTAATTACCTATCTCGATATGTGGAAAATATTAAGGATAGCTATAGTAACACTGGCTATGGTGTCTTGAAGTATTTCCTTACAATGGCAGCTATTGTCTTGGATATATTGTAGTAGAACAGCCAGAGGGTTTACATACAAATCTACATGACCAAAAGTGGGAAGAGACAAAGTTCATTCAACATACGTCTAGCTTTAAATTTTAATATTCTTAACCCTTTGAGACATAAAGGTAACCTTTCCGAAAAGAGCCTACTTTCCACTTAAAAACCACCCACTTTTCAAAGCAATGGCCATGACCACCAAAAATCTCAGGAAATAAAATTGCTTCATAAACTATTCTAATGTTTATGAGTTTGTTCAAATTTTATTTTGAAAATCAACAGCCTAGAACACCACACATGAAGCTCAAGCAAGGTTCTTATTCAGTGTAGCGAGTGCAGTGGGTTGGTTTTGAAAGTTACGCTGTAGTTCAACTGTTAAAAAATTTGATTTGAAAACACTTATTCAAATTGTTAGCTGTCCGTAGAACTGGATTTGCTAACTCCAAAAAGCATACAAGGAAAAGAAAAACAAAACAGTGTTTTTCAGAAGGTATAAATATAGCTCCTTTTGTAAAGCTGTAGGATTTTGTGTTCTCTAAACAAGAACAGAATAAAGACATCAGCAGAAAATTCAGGTAGAAAGAACAAAATTGTTCCCATTTTACATGTCATCTATTTTTACATGTCACCAAATGCCTCTTATCTAAGATTCAATGGGCTCTACTTTAATATTAACAAGAGTATGCTTACAATGGTTTGGTTATATATTACAAGAGACTTACAATGGTTTTGTTATATATTATACCATTTAAATTTATTATAGTGTTCATTTAATTTTCACAACAATCCTTTGAGGAAGCATGGTCGACTGTATTTGTAGATGAGGAGGCTGTGGTAAAGATGGTCAGTGAGTGGTAGATACACCAAAGCCTCTGCTTTTCAACCGCCTCACAACTTACCTTCACACAGAATCAACTTGCTATTTTTGTGAAGATGTTTTACAGGGGAAAAATGAACACAAAGGTGTTCATTTATTAAATATTAGCCTCGATCACGGCCGAATATCAAGTGGTGAAATCATAGTTGCACACCACAGAAAGCATGCTCACTATCAGACCTTAATCTCAGTGACACAAGTTACAGGAGCGAGGCAGAGCAATGATCAGTGTAGGACCCCCAGTGCAGCGCAACAGCTTCTCCTGTGGCAGGAGGATCTGCTCCTGAGAAGGTCACAGGACAGGCCAAGTGAAGGCTGCAGCTCACAACACTCATACAGAAGGAGAATCTCCACTTAAAGATTCGTTTTATGAATTCTTTACCTGTTCTCCTTCCTGCACATGATAAAGTAAAATTTATTGTAAATATGTTTCTTAAACATGTAATCCCTGCAAACTCTGAGGAAATGACACCCACCAGTCTCTTCACAATGGCATCCTTGGCTTGAAAGTATGGCAGGCAAAATAGACAAAGATGAGCCTTGACTTGTTGCTAGCGTATGTTACTTTATAATGAAAAAATATTAAGGTAACTTCCTGTCAGGTTAGCATCAGCCATGTTGGACCACAGTCTTAACTAGTTTCTTTCCTGAAATGGATTTGGTGCTGTTAAGCCAGCACTGACACTGGATCCAGATATCAATTCAACACCTCCACCATGCTGCTTTGTCCAGCAGGGACTCTCACTCTGGTTTTGCCTCTTCAGTCCCTCATTTCTCACAAATGACTGCACTGGCAAACACTCATAAAGAACTTTAAAAAATATTTTATTTATTAGTAATACATGTATATGATGTGTTCTGATCCAACCTTTCCCCCATTCCCTTGCCTCTAATTTGTAAGTTATTCTATTTTCATTCTTTCTCTCTTTCTTCTGCTTCTTCTTCTTCTTCTTCTTCTTCTTCTTCTTCTTCTTCTTCTTCTTCTTCTTCTTCTTCTTCTTCTTCTTCTTCTTCTTCTTCTTCTTCTACTTCTTCTTCTTCCCTCTTTTTCTCCCCCCGCTTCTTTTTTCTAATTTAGTACTGAGTCCATTAATTCTGCCTGTATGTACATGGGTACGGACCATGTACTGGAGCATTAACCTCTCAGGACTTACAACCCTAAAGAAAACTGATTGTCCCTCTCACCATCCCCCCTCCATGGTCATCAGCTGCCAATATTTCTGATGACATTGGTGTGGATTCTTAAATCCCCTGTCCAATCCATGCTTTGAGTTAGACTGACTTGATGTCTGCAAGTCTGTGCATGTGTGAGTTCATGTGTGCAGCTGTGTTGTAATGTCCAGAAAATATTACCTTGATGCAGCCCTCCCTTTCATCTGGGTTTTGCAATCTTTCTATCTTTTCTGCATCCTGATCTCTAAGCCTGTGGGAAGGGGCTGGGATATAAATGTTCCATTTAGAGCTTTGCATTTTATTACCTCTTATTCTTTGTGTGTTGACTGATTGTTGAACTCTATTAATAGCCATCTGCTGCAAAAAGAAGCTTTACTGATGAGGATTGAGTGGTGCATTGATCTATGTTCATAAAGATAAGAACTTGGGGAGCATTTTGCTACTCTATTTGGAAGAATTATAGTGCTAGGTTGTACCCTGGTGCCTGTGACCTAGCCAGTCATGAGTATTTGGCCCAGTTAATAATACCCAGTCATGAGGCCAACCTTATGAAGCAATATTTAAATCTAATCAGAAAGTAGTTACTCCCAACACATTTAATCCACTATTGTACAAGTGGGGGTTTCTTGCCAGGACAGTGATTATTGCAGCTCTCAGGAGTCACAGTGGATATGACTCATTATTACTTTTCTTGTCTGGTAGCACACACAGTAATTTCCAGCACCCAAATGCTAGCCAGTAGAAAGGATGTTTTCAGGTTGCTACCAATTGGGTTTCTCTTTGTCCCTTGACTTGAGTATATGATGTCTCCAACAATAGGACATTACATTTAAAATATTAGACACACACACACACACACACACACAGAGAGAGAGAGAGAGAGAGAGAGAGAGAGAGAGAGAGAGAGAGAGAGAGAGAGAAGAGAGAGAGAGAGAGAGAGACATTTGTGAAGCTGCTACAGTTTAACATTTCCATATTGCACTTTTAAAATTCTTTAAGTCTTTAGTGTTACTCATCCTTCCCCACACTCTCTTCCATTCTCAACCCATTTATGCCTTTTTGTTCCCCCTTCTTGCTAACAACGTGGCATTCTCTTTTTAGTGACTTTTACCTTGTGGCCCCATCTGTGTTCTTGCCTTCTGTGGGTATTCCAGCTTAAACACAAATATCTAAATTTTCAAAGATAGCATCCATGTGGTGCTAGACTATGTGGTGCTTTGGCATTCTTGGTTACCTCATTCAGGATGCTTGCTTCCAGTGCCATTAATTTGCTCCATGTCTCATTGTTTCATTTTCCTTACAGCTGGATAGCATTTCACATTGTATATGAACTGTATTACTTGGTACAAAATCTTCTGCTGGTGGACATCTAGATTGTTTCTACTTTCTGGCTATAGTGAACAGAGCCATAATGAACATGGGTAAAACACACACACACACACACACACACACACACACACACACACACATACACACACACACACACACACACACACACACACATGAATATAGACTCCTTTATTGGAATGTGTATAGCTGGATTATAGATGGATTATGTGGTATCTTTCTTTCTGGGTTTTTGAGAAAACCCTACACTGGTTTTCATAGCAGCTACATCAGTTTGCCTTTTCTCCAAAAGAGAATAAGTATGCACCTTTTCCCACACATATGTCAGCAGGGTTTGTCACTTTGTTTTTTTTTATTTTTTGTTTGTTTGTTTCTGATCGTAGCCTTTCTGACTGGATTTCCAAAAATAATTTTAACTTGTATTTTAAGGTTCTTACTTTCAGGTGTTCCTGAAATATTTTTTTCTTAATATTAGCTCACTTCATCCTTAAACTAACCCTGATGTTGTCTGGATCTTGGGTGTTCATATATGTTCATGCAGTCAATAAGGTGTTGTTCCCTAGACATTTTTGAGAGGGTAGAACTCTAGAACGTGTAAAAGAGATCTTCAGGTCACCAGAAATGAGGTTTTGAGACACACTGGTATTCTCCTTCCTTGATTTTATTTCCTGGTCATGAAGTGAGAACTCTCTACTGTGAATTATAAACTCTCACATTTGTATGCAGAAATATCATCTCTCATGAATTTTAGTATCTAGAATCCTTATATGTGAACCTTATATAATTTTGTAAGAGTATGAAACACTCAGTAAGGCTTCTTATATATAGCATTATCTGAGAGTTTTTGTTGATAACTTCTTACAGAGACCGTATATCTACTTTTCATTTGACAAATTGGCCAGATTAATTTGTTTTCAGCAAATAATGTGACTTAAAATAGAAGTCTCTCAAATCCTACAAAAGACAGGTTTCTCAAGAAACATTGTATTTCAGTAGAGACAGAACATTTAATAATAATCCGTTCACCTCTTTAAAATGTCACACTGCATACTCAGTGTGAAATGCTATTTCAGTGACAAAGAACTGTGTCACACCAAAGTGTTCGTTTCCCTTTGAGACTGAAACACTGGCCTTTAAACTGTGAGTTTTGGAGGATCAGTGTTCTGGTGCAAACAACCTATTCAGTCACACGTACGAAATGGTGTCATAATTAGAATTCCCTCTTTTCTTTCAACTAACATTCCGTGTTTCCGGCCTAAGAGGGAGTTGCCATTGAGCTGTTTAAGAGCTCCACAACAGCATTCTTAGTGGGAATTCTTAAATGTATGCTGGAGGAGGGGAATACTGTGAGGTTCTTCCTAGAGTTTCTTGGGTGCCTCCGTATTTAGCGCACCATGCAATTATGTCCAGATCTGAGGACAGGGAATTCTGGAATGAAACACAGATGGCCTGATATTTTTAAGAAAATTGTTAGGGAGATACTATGTGCAATCAGTTGAATTGTTCTTTTTCTTACCCTATTTCAGAAGACAGAAACAATTTGTAAATGCAGGGTTGGTGTTCGGAATGTAAATTGGCGAGAGAATCTGTTTATGCTGTTAGATTTATGCGTAAGCTCTAGATGAACAAACAAGGTCTTATTGACCTCAGCAGCTAAGCAGTGATCCAAAGTAGGCTCATTGCATCCAATGCCACACTGCCACAGTGTTCATATTTCAGTTTTGAGGGGTGAGGTTGTATTTTCTTACAAGATTAAAAAGAAAACTTTGAGAAATAGAGATTATATTGCCCTAAAAAATTTTAGCCAGTGCTTAAGTAAATGTAGATCCACTATTTAATGCTGGCATTGCTCAGCATGTGATTGGATTTAATGGGAGTTAGCATTAGATTTTCCAGGGTCATCCTGAGAAGAAAATAAATTGCCCTGTATAGTTACACTGCTGGTAAATGTTAACGCCAATTAGTGTATAATTGAGATCATGCTGAAAAACAATGAGCAGACAAATGGATTTAAAAGCATAACTTTAAAAAATTATAAACTGATTCCATCTTAGCCGAGCCAAAAAATTGGCAATATAAACAGAAGAAAGAGAGAATGAATTTTTCAGCCTACCTAAAGGATATTTGCTTTCTCAAACAATTGTTAATAATTTAACTGCTCAATGAGTAGCTGCCTGTTAAGCATGTTCTGTTTGTAATGCCTGTGCCAAGTTCTAACAGCAGAAAGCATTCAGGTATAATTTTTCCCCGAGAGCTTGGATAAGTGACTGCTACTTTAAACCACACTACTGATGATGGTTTGTTCTTTTTCTGACTTATACCAGAGTATTACATGAATCCCATCTTGAAATGTCAGTTTCACATTTATCTTAAGAAAATTACCGCCACCCATAAAATATGTTCCCACTTCTAGTCTGTGTTTTCATTTTCTGTACTAAATACTTTTATGCTTCTGAAAGCTGTATGTCGTTGTTGGATAGAAGAAATGGAGATATATTCAGTATAAGTAGAAAACTGATAATAAACCAGAGTATGAAGAGTATTTTATCACTGTCACCAAGGACAAGCCATGACATTGCACCTTTCAGTGGACATATGGGCCCAGGTCAATAGATCCATCTGTTGTGGGTTGCATTGTGGCCACAACATAAAGAAATGTTGAAGTTTCAAAACCAATACCTCAGAATGTGACCTGATTTAAAATGCGATGCAGATGACAGCAATTTTTCTTTGGGTAGGTCGTTCCTGTTTATACAATTTATTTTTATGTGATGTGTATGAATGTTTGTCTGCATGTGTGCCTGTGACCCACAACCATACCTGGTACCTGAGTAAATGAATGGTAAGTCTCCATGTAAGTGCTGGGAATTGAACCTAGGTCCTTTGCAAGAATAACAAATGCGCTTAAGTACTAAGTCAACTCTCTAGTTCAAGACTTAGGTAGTTCTTGACCCAGTATGGCCACTATTATCTACACACACACACACACACACACACACACACACACACACACACACACACAGCATTTAGTAGGAGCTCTGTGAATCTGAGGCCTGCCTGGTCTACATAATGAATTAGAGGAAAACAGAGACAAAGAGTAGAGAGTTGGTCTTTAGTCGAGAAAGTTGAAAGATTGCTGGCCAATACCAGAAGCTAGACGTGCCAAGGAATGATGCTTTTCTACAGGTTTCAAAGGACACCTGACTCTATTAAAGCTTGCCTGTGCTCATGTAAGCACCACCAGAAAGACAACAAATCTGTGGTTCATATATGCCACTGAGTTTGTCATACCTCATTGAGGCAACCAAAGCATAACCCATCTGCCATTTATCCCCTGCTCACTGTCCCCCAACAGTCATGAAAAGGGAAATGCCGCCTTTCTCCTCTTTTTGAGTCACCAGTGCCCCATTAAAGGCTTGGCAAACCATTTGGCTGGTGAATCTGATGTACATGTCCCTGTCCCAGCTAAAAGGTAGACTGGAAGCGGGGATCTGGCATTTTCAGAAATGTATAATGTAAGGAATTTTCACTGAAGAGGAAAAGGCTCATACGCTGGGGCAAACAAAATCAGTGGTAGCTGTCCAGTAAAAATTAGTGTTAAATTTATAAACATTATGAGAGGCATAACAATTCATTACATTAATGTCACAATTACTACTGGATTTTTTTTTTAGTCATTTAATTACCAAATCCTTGTTTTGTGTGCTGACTTGTGTGCACCTGAAAGTTTAACCCTCCATATTCTGTTTAGCCATCTAATACTTCAACAGTCTTTCTACTTTCAACTTTCCTGTTCATGGGTTTCCAATTCTTTTTCCCAGGTTACAATTTTCCAGATAGGATGAGATTAGTACCCAGGCCACCATAACCCCTCTTTTGGGTGGTTTTATAAAAAGCCTCTTTGTAATATACTTGATAAGTGGTACCTTTGAGTTTATTTGATTGACATTTACTTGATTTTTAGAAGAAAATACTATTTTTCCACAAGTGATTCATATTTTCCATTTCTTTTTGGTTTGTGTTAAAGACTCATTGTGCCTTAAAGGGCATAACTAGGCAAGTACTTTTCAGATTGTTTCGAGAGGCACTAAGTCACTGTGGTGACCATTCTTGGTTGTCAACTTGACTCTGAAATAAACTACAATCCAGAAATGGAAGGCTCACCTGTAAGAGGTTTTCTGCTTGGTTTGAAGTGGGTGGATTCCCTTCTACCTCTGAGGTAGGAAGACACACACCCTTAATCCAGACCTTGAGTTGTTATAACCGTGACTAATAAGTCACCATGACTATTTCTGTCAATGACCAACAAAGGTATATGAAACATTCAAGAAAATCATAGTTGTGAAAGTGTTTTTTTTTTTTTCTGTCAAAATAGTTTCCTAAGTTACATTAGCTGACAAGTGTTCTGAGGCTGTTCCATCCTTGAGCATGACTAATGTGTGGTCACATGCTTCACAGTGAAAGTCAATGTTATCTTCCATTGATACATTTTATTTTATTGTATTTTCTTTTTTTTTTTTTTTTTTTTGCTTAAGAAAAGTGAAATCAAAGCGACATTATTTCAGTAGTTCTTGAAGGCAAGAGGCTGCACCAGGCACAGAAGTTAATCCACAGTGAACCTGGGTCAAGAGTTTTAAATCAAATGGAAGAATTGACAAGTTTGAAGAGAACTGTGACACAAAGAGATCTGCTCCATAGAAGTAATTGGGAGGGTTTTGTTGTGCTTGCAGAAGCCACTCTAGAGGTTATTGACTACAGTAGACTGCCATTGCCTTCAAGGAAGAACATGATTAAAATGAATAAAAATGGAGCAGGATTACTTCAGGATGCAGAAAAGCATGAGAAAGGGACAAACTGTAGCGCATGAGCTACATTCAAAGGACAAGACGTGGTCCTAACTAATATTCTTCACTAAACACTACATCCTTCTGTTGTATCAAGCACTGTGCTAATCCTGCATGCTCTTTGTTAACCACTAAGGGCAGGCCTGTAAGACAGGAACCATTATGATTTCCCTTCATTGGTAAGAAAACTGAGGTTGGAGGAGGTCTTATACTTTACCCAAGGTTATAGAGCTTAAAGTGGTAGAGTTTATCGTTTGAATCTTGTTCATACTCAAATATGAGGAAATTATCTGATATACTAAAAATCATAAGTCTAATATTGTTACAGTTTAAGTTACAACTTGAAGAATAAACTTGGAAAAACATACATTGATGAAAACTGGATATTGCTTAAGTGTCAGGGGAAGAAAATGTGATGTTCATTTAGTAGGGGCAAGGAACGTCTTTGTGCTTTGAGCAGAAGTGTGACTGATTTAACTATCCTAATAAAATGTAGATAGTATCAGAGTAGATTTAAGGAGATTATAAATTTGATTTTAGACATTGATTTTCAGATGAATCAAATATCTCAAGAAACCAAGAGAAGAATAAAGCTAACATTGATTTGATATTCTTCCAAGTAGAGATAATAGTTGATGTGTTAGTAGTTGAAATCTTAGATACACGATTGTCCAAAGACAAAAGGAGTGGACGGAACATAGAAAGCAGGAAGGGAAGGCAGCAGGGAAGCAAGGGTGCAGAAAGTTATGTGTAGGAGTACTGTTGAACTCCATGACTTGCCAGTGTAGTGGGCTGGAGAATAGAACTCAAAAAATGCCTACTTCTGTCCCAGACAAACAAATTTCCATCTGTAGACTCCAAGGGTAAACTAATGTACTGAATAGTCAAAGTGAGGTAGAGGACCATTTTTTACTTAAAGCCTAGGCTCTAGCACCATGAATTCCTTGAGGGCAGAAGCAGCTCCTTCCCTTAGCTTGATAAGCTTAGTAGCCTAGATCAATACATAGTGGAAGGCATTTTTTACTGTCTTCTAAGAGTAATATTCAGATAGTCCTAGTGATTTTGATGTGCAGAAGGGAGAGGACCGGAGAGCCACATGGGAAGTGATATCCTGTCCACTGGCATAGTGATTGATAAAATATTCATAGCAATTTTCCTTCTATTCCTGGGGTAGTGGGCGATCGGGATACAGAATGGTTATGGTTTTTGATTAGTTGTTTTTGTATTGTGAAAGAAAGAATGTGTGGGAAAGGAAGATCTATTTTGATTCACAGTTCCAGAAGGTCTCAATAAATTATTGCAGGGGAGGCATGACAGAGTTTGTGGCAGCAAAATTATGTGGTGGAGTTTCTTGGTATCATTGCAGACCAGGAAACAGAAAGTAGTTAGAACCAGATGCTGAGCAATGGCCTCCAAAGTTTTACCTGTACCATTTTATGTTAGTCATGTTCTAATTCCTAAAGGCTCCACACCTTTCAAAAAACCCACCAGGGTACCAAGCACTGAAATGCAATCTGGTGGAGACATTTTATATTTAAACCAAAGCAACTGTCTATGGCCCTCCATTTAATAAGGAGACAGCATAGATAAATAGATGGGTAACAAGTAGACTGACTTAAAAGAGGAAGTTAGAAAGGCAGCTAATTATCCATGTTAAAGTCAGTATAAAAGTAGAAGCAGGTGAAATAGGAGAATGCTGTTATTTTTTTTTCTTGGCTGTGGTGGCCTTCTGAAGTGGAGGGAGTGGAGTAGCAGATTTAAAGCAAGTTGATAAGACTGAAGATTAAGCGGGTGGCAAAACCAAGGTACTAGATTAATAGACTACACATTTTGACAGCATGAGTCAAAGGGAATTAGAAAGATGGCCAAATGTGATGGGCATATCTAGACTGAGAAGTTTCTAGTTGCTTCAGTTGGTTTATGGGAAGATAAAGAAACTGTAAGAAAGAAGAAGCTAGAACAGGTGTCCATGCACAAGAGAAAAATTAAATATGTAATGATGAAAGAACCTGAAAAGCAGGAGAAAGGATTCATCACTTAAAATTAAATAAAAGAATAAGCACGAAAAAGAAGAAAAGAAAAAGAAGGATAAATTTAAAGAAAATGACGAGGTTTGGACAAGTTGAAGTGAGGGTCGAAGGGTATCAAGAACAAAAGGGAGGAGTTCTGGACAGATGAGAAATTTAATGGCAGGGAAAATCCTGTCACATTGCTGCTGATTTGAAGGGAATGATGTATGAGAATTAAAGGTCCAAATGATCTCATCAGAGTAGAGTAAATGGGTTCAATGTGTGCTCCGTGATTGAGCAGGGTCACATGTGATGGGAGAGCATCTTTGAAAATGCCCTGAAGATGTTTTTACCGTAGAATCTTGAACAGAGGAAATGAAGTCCTCCTTGAGGGCTGGAGAGCCTCAACAAGAAGAGAAGGAGAGAAGATTATAGCTGTCAGCACTGAAAATTACTTACAACCCAGGAAATAAAAAGCTTCCCAGAAAAAAAAATTACAGGAGAAAGAATAAGGTAATTCACGAAAGTTAGAAGAGAAAGAAATGGATAGGAAGGGCCTGTAAAATACTACAGGTCTGTGTCTTTCTCTGCTTCTAAATTAATATGCTGAACTCTGACGCCCGCTAAGGGTTTTAGGACACAGAATGTTTGGGAAGTGATTAATCATAAGGGTAGGACCCTCAAAACAGGGCTAGCATCCTTTAATAAGGTCCCGGAGAGAACTCCAGCCATCATCCTTCAGCTATAAACACACACAATAATGACAGACTAGCACCTAGAAGACGAGTTTCCAGAACCTAACCATGGTGCCCCCTACTTCACTCAGAATGCAAGCTCCAGAACAGTGAGAAATATGTTTCTGTTCATAACCCACCGCCTCTAAGACATTCTCACTGTATTTCACTAAGATAATTGCTTTCTCCTTCTTTATTACATAAATTATGTCAAAATATACGGCTTCTAGTAACTTAACTTTTCTGATTTACTTTTGTTACAAAATGACTCGGCATAGGTTCTGATACTACACTACTTGAACTCGTCACAGCCTAACTGTGCACAGCCTTTATTATATAAGTCAGTTATTAATAACATAATGCCAACCTCAAATGTGATAAAAATTATATAGCAACAAGAAGGGCCATAGGAGATCACTAACACCCCTTTGTTAAATATTCTCAATTTTGACAGTGGTGATTATAGTAATGTAAAATATATTGGAAATTTACAGATGAATAAGATCAAGTGTGTACCCTCATGGGCTATTAAGGTGGATATAATGCATTCGAGAAAGCCAAGAGTTAAAATAAAATTAACTATTTGAAGGACTAGCAATTGTTCCACAAACAATGTCTTAGTCATTGAGAACAGATTCGAGGAGAAAGCCTACTGAGATACCCTGCCTTCATAGAACTCGGTATCTAGTGAGGGGAGAGAGAAAATAAGGGATAAAGAAAACTCCGAATGTAGCTAGAGCAGTCAGAGCAGGGCATTCGCGTTGCTTTTCTAGGAAAGTGATTTAGATGTCCTCCAACAAACTCTTCTAAAGCAGCATCTCATTGAAAAAAAAATAGTCAAAGCAATAAAGATCAATCACGGTCTTTTGTTTAGTTTCCTAAAACCATAGTTGCTCTACCAAGTATGTGATACACCCGCATTACACAGGATAACAGTGGTTTACACAGAGATGGGCTTTCTGATTGAGCTGTCACTTTCCTGGCATTGCTCTGCAAGAGGTGGCAGAGCCTCACTTGGCTGGAGGATCATCTGTTGGGGAATCAGAGGGCTGTCTGTTGTAATTCACAGAAGTACTACTGTGTGAAGGCACAGTGAGAAGAAAGGCCTTCCATCGAGGTACAGAGAAGCTCTTACATATCTGTTGCACAACTGCACAGCTTTACAATTTGTTTCAAAATGCTCACAGATGTCTATCACGGAGAAGGTTAAATAGGACCCTGGAAAGCTAGGGAAAGATGACTAACTCAATAAGCACACTGTAGCCCCCACACAATAATCTAAATACTGCTTTATCTAGAAAGGTTAACCAAACCAGACCATGTAGTTGTCACAGCTGGTTGGAGGAGGGGATGTGGAAGCTACTGAACTGACTAAAATAGATGGGGCTGCCCCCCAACCCCAAGATATCAGGTCCCAAGTGTTCATTTTACTGAGTTCCAAAATGCTATATGCTGAACAGAATTGTATCTGGGAAAAAGGGAGATGCGAGCATGGAGCCAATGAAGGAAGAGAAAAATGGTATAAACAGTGTTCACAGCATCCAGACACAGTTCCAAAGCACTGAAGGTCTTAAAGGGAAAGCAGATTATTTAGTCTGGTAGTAGAGATGTGACAGAAAGCAGGTTTGGAGCAGAAAGTAAGCATGCCTGACATTGGAATTTGGAATACAGGGTTGGATTTATTAATACCGACAAACGGTGTTTATACACATACACACACACACACACACACACACACACACAGGGGGGGGGGGGAGATGACAGTTTCTTATATCATGAATCACCTAGATGTGTGCTGTCATTTACCCTACTATGTACCACCATGATTTTGCTACCCTGTCTGTTAGTGGTCTTTCTCTTTTCTAAGGAGACCTGATGATAGGCAACTTAGAAAGGGAGGATTTATTTGGGCTTATAACCATAAGCCCATACTCATACTTGGCAGGGAACGTGAGAGAACATGCAGTGGGATTGTAAAATTGGAAATAGGGATGCAGAGAAAGAAGTTTTGGCCATATCCGGGGTTGGTTGTAAGCCATGAACCACAAACCTTTTGACCCTACCTCTGCCAGCTGGGCTCAGTGTCCAAAATATTCTACAACCTTCCAGAACAGATCCACCTTGGAGACCATGTGCCAGAGCCAATGGGAGACCACTTGCATCCAAATTAATACTAATTTTGTTCTCTTGTTTTAAGAATTGAGTATTTATTTCCTTTGCCTCCTAGAAAGGTGGGAGGGTTCAGACACTGAAGATTGATGCATTCAAAACTTGCTCAACAAATACCGGCTATGTTTGCCCCTGTCTTGGTAACAAGGCAGATAACTTTAGTGATCTGACATGTTGAAAATCAAGGGGAAAAGAGAGTCCAAATATGAAAGAAGAGCAAGATTTATTTTAAATGCCTTCTTTAGAGATATGCTTCTTCCTTAGTGTTATATTCCTTAACCCTATTTCTAGTTTCAGGCCTTGATGGTGCATTTGTGTCCACATTTTCAAATATGAGACTGTTTACAGAACTCCTTTAACTGTAAATAAAGATGAATTGGTAGGGTGATTTCTGATATATATATATATATATATATATATATATATAAAGAGAGAGAGAGAGAGAGAGAGAGAGAGAGGCAGAGACAGAGACAGAAAGAGACAGACAGAGACAGAGACAGAGACAGAGAGGAAGACAGAGAGAGATAGAGGAAGAGATTGCCTTTAGGTAGATATGTTCTTCTAGCTGAGCTGTCTTCTCTTGCCTCAGTAGGAGAGGAAGCACCTAGCCTTGCCAAGACTTGAAGTGCCAGGTGGAGAGATTCTTGGGGCCCCACCCTCTCAGAGGAGAGAGGAAGGAAATGGAAACAGTGATATGCTGTACAATCTATACTACCTATTACTTCTGCTCACAATATCAAAGTCATAGCTTCACCCAATAATGGATGTGGTGGCTTCAGGGTGTTTCCCCTTTTATAGCATGAGATTTTCTGCACTGTCGTTTGAAGTTGGTAAAGTGCCTGGTTCTGGCATATGGTGGAACTGGCGTATCTGAAGTCTATTCTAGATGAAGTTTTGACCTAGTGTTCTAAATACTGTGTTTATAAAACTGGTTCCAACCCCCCCAGGAAGCTGCTGAAGTAAAGAAAGCTGGTGTTGTAGAAAGGCCCAGATTGAGAGCAGATTGAAGGCTGTAAAATCAGGTGTGTACCAGGGCTGCCTTTACCCCAGCAGTCCGCACCTCGGATGTATTCTGTGAATATTCTTTCCTCGAGGTATATGACAGTCTTTGAAAAAGTCTTCTAATTTCGTTTCCAAGGAAGGTTAAACCACTCTTGTTGATATCTGAGTTAGGATTCAGTTTCTTCTGCCCCACAACTCTGAGCTATGTATGATTGATCCATCTTCTAGATGCAGGTCCTTAAAAGAGGGAGAGGTGTGCTTTATTTGCAGACTCTGTCTCCCCCGCATGACTGAACTGTCTTCATAGGCATGTATGTCTGTGATGGTATGGAAGGAGACTTGGAGGAAAGGAGGTTGCAATCATACCATGGTCTTCACTAGCTTCAAGGAGGCCGGCCTATTTCCCAAATGAAACCTTTGAAAACTAAAGTTAGCCTCATGGATTAGTATATCATTCTTCCTAAATCTAATATGAACTTTCTCATTATTCATTCTAAACTAAACTATCCAAATAAGCAGGTCTCCCAAGAAACTGATGGCTAAACTCAGTCAAAGGGCTTCCCCTTACCTCCCCAGGCTGTGCTATTTCTTTAAGTTATTCATGAAAAATAGAATGCTAATGTCAAGGCATTTCTTGGAGTATCTGGGGCACTATATTAGCTTAAAGCTATTTTCTCACAATGTAGTTTTAATGGCCACATGAGTTTGAAAGGTATAAGCCATATGCTTTAAAAGCCATCAGGGTTCATGCCGTAGCCTGACTCACTCGCTACCCATGTCAGCTTCCATTAGAGCACCTTTTTACAGTATGTACTAGACATTTGCTCTCTCCCTATTTAAGATTCTAAGTATACCAGTGATTGATGTGGAACTAGAATTTCTAAACTCTATTTCAAATTCAAATCATCTAGTTCTTCGAGTACTTAACGTTTTTATACACAGGGTCAAAAATAAAGCAACCCAATTGGTACAATTCCAGCAGCCACAACTGGTAAAGCCTCATGCCTCAGGTTTTGTTAGTGATGAACATCACTAGCAAATTAGAAAATCACTGTAAGTCCTATCTGTCTCTTCATTGTATGGAAGCCAGCATTATGTAGGATATATTAAGATAGAACTCACCTAATTAAAATGTTGTTTCAATAATTCAAACGATGCTTTTGAATCATAATGTACTGCTCCAGGAATATAGTAACATTTCACTTGTTCGCTTAGCTTCTAAAGGTAATTTAGAAACTTGGAATCACAGTAGCAACATCTAGTCTATGCATAATAAGACCCTAATACAGAAGTTTTGTAGATGCCTATTCAATAATATGCTTAAAGGAGCATAAAAAAACCTAGTGATAAGGTCTTATGTAGCTAAACTCTCCTCTGCTTAGGAAGACACAAAGTAACTCAAGTATTGAAATTCAATCCCAGAATAGTCACTAGTTAAGCTATTTTGCCACACCTTCAAACACATGCTATTATCCAAGTACCTTAAAAAAATTGTACCCTCTCCCACTTTTATCCAGAGCTGAGAATAACTGCCTATTCCTGATGACTTGGGGTACTACAAAGTAAGCATCTTCTTTACAGGTTTGACAATTAGCACATTCTCCCAATGGTAATCGTAAGTATAAATGGTGGACACATGAGTGGTCTTCATATTAGATACACTTTTCTTACTGTTGGTTCTAGAATTTTTACTTAATCTGACACACAGTGAGCTTCTTATTATACTAAAATGGCCACATCAAGCCAAAGTCAAGGCTTTGTCTTTCAGTTATGCATTGATAGAGTAAGTGCTGAAGTTTATAGTATAACTGTGAAACTCTAGAAACCACCTGTTTTTGTATTTCCATTTTCCCTTATTTAGAAAATAAGAAGTCATTTTCCCCCAAAAAGGCTGGACTTGAATTGGTTATGATTTTAGCATTCATACTGCAGCAGTGAAACTTGGCATGTTGTTCTGGTTTCTCAGTGTTCTTGGTCTGAATATTGAGACAACAGTGCATCACAGTTAGCTTGAAGATTGCATGGGATTTTAATTGTTTATGGATGCAGATGGATAGAACCGAGGGAAAACCAACCAGGGGAAATGCAGTCTTTGAAGTCTAACCCTTGACTGGAAGAAGGGTGATGGGTGTGAGCGTGCACTTCCTCAAAAGCAAATCCCGCTGCTGATGCTTGACCTCCTCTTAAATGGAAGGACAAATCAACAGAAAATGTCTCGAGGATTCTCAGGCTGAGAAGGCTGCTGTTCTTCACACAGCCAACTGAATGTAATCGCAGTCATTTAGAAACCAAACAAATATGAAATAAGATGGAAAGGTTCCAAGATTAAGACATTCTTTTAAAACCCCCGTGTACAGGAAGCAGTCTTTCTCCTGTCTACTCTCATGTTGGAGTAATGGATTCTTTATTGACTACTGAGTGGAAATGGACCTCGTGGGGCTAAACCATAATAAGGAAAGCCGTGTGTCTCTGTCCGACCATTTCCTTGGTCACTTACTGCCTACGAGCAGTGGTTCTGAGCCAGCAATAAATGAATGGTGGGGTCAGGGGACCAGAGAAGGCAGTGCATGGAAAGCTTTGTACATACAGCTTTTGCATCTATGAACTGCTCTAATGAAGTGTGTTTAGATTCATTTTTGAAAGAGAACTAGTTTTCAGAAGTGTTTAAAAAAATTATTTCATGGTTGATGAATCGGTTTTCTTGTGTAAGGGACTATTTTATTTCCATTAAAAATAAGAGTAAACTTAGGTTGAAGATCAGTTGGTGGTCTGTTTATATTTACTTGGACTGATTCTTTGACTTGTAGAGTTCTATATTATATGAAATACAAAGTTCTGAGAATGTGAATCTTTTTATATCAGACAGCTACTTCGCATTTAATCTTGAAAACTGGTTATAGACAAATTTGGACCTAGAATTTTAAGCTGACTCTACTAAACCCAATTGAAAAGACTTAGGCTTAGAAAGCTGTTATGTAAGATCAGCTGTTTAAACTGCTGATCAATTTTATAGACAAATAATCATTTAAAAACCTATAAATATTAATGTCATCATTTTTATTAACAGACTTATTATTAGTTATTTCTTAATGTATTAATATTTTATTTCATGTATTAATTTTATTATGTGTTTTTTCCTCTTGTATATACATATTCATATGTATACTCTACACATACATATATACAAATGCCTCATAATTTTCTTTGTCACTAGTGAAGCAATGTGACTGAATAAGCTGTTACTACCTACTGCCACTATTTCCTTCTCCTCCCCCTTCTCCCTCCTCCTCTTCCCTCAAATTATATATATATATAATTTTAAGTTGCCATCACCTTACTTGGTAGCATGACATTAAGGAAGAAAACATTTGAAAACGAACATAGATAAAAACAGGATTAAATGCTTCCCATCTTTATTTTTTACTATTCACTTATGAAAAGACAATGCACTTTGATAATTTTTTTCCAGATCAGATTCCTTTTCTTAGTTTTCTTAGCTTTCCCCACTTAAGACATGAAAGCTCTATGTAGTGAGGCTTTTTTTTAATGTATCAGAGGATGAAAGTGTCTTCAATCAATGACCTCTGCCTTATATTATTATTTTCCTTTTGTTCTATTTTGAAAACTCACCTCAAGAAAGTCTTTTTTTTTTAAACTGAGGTTCTGTCTAAATAAATATTTTCTCCTATGTTTATTTCAGTGGTTACATTACTATAAAATGAACTGAGTACTTATAGACTTGCTTTTTGGGCTGTAGTCCAACCTAATAAGGTATCTTAATTGGCTTTATTTTCTAACACCAGGAACCAAACATTCTTAAGATACTGAAAGATAAAAGACGAAGCTTAAAATGCCATACTTAATATGAGAAGTCTGGGCATTTGCATTTGAATATGAAGTTATCTGGCTTTTACCATAACTTACAACAGTAGTAATCATAGAAATATTTAACATTATATATGTTAAATATATATATATATCTATATCTATCTATATCTATCTGTATAAATCATTACATTCTGCAGCTGTACTGACTGCTGTGTTTTCCTCTGGCTGCATGACTAGTAAGAATTTAAAATAAATTCATATTACCTGATGAACGAATAGCATTTTGTAGATATTTGATTAAGCAAAATGAATAATTAAAATGAGTTTCACTTTTCATCTGTATTTTAATAAGGTAACATAATTATTATTTAGAGTTACATTTCTGAGGGCAACTCTCTGTCATCACTTTGGCCTCTGTTCTTACAGCTATTCCATGAAGCACACATTTTTTTTTGAAGCACACATCTTTAATACTTTTACTTTATAGAAAGAAACTCATCACCATGAGATAAAATAAGGCTTCCAGATTTTCCCTGATGGATCTATGACACAACTGAATTCTACCCTTTCTCTGCAGTCTCTAGAACTTCTGATGGAAGCCTTATGACTTTGTCACTAGTGAAGTAATGTGATTGAATTTGCTGCTACTATCACTATGTCCTCCTCCTCTTCCTCATTCCCCTTCTTTCCCCCTCCTTCCTCCTCCTGCATCTTCCTTCCTTCTTCTTTGATCTTACTTTCTGACTCTGTAATATAGCAACTTAAAATTTAAGCTTATTCATGTATGTCTCTAATGGCTGAAATATATAGCCCCAAAGACATGGACATCCTCACATTATGAGTGAGGGCATCACCAACTGCACGTAATATACTCAGCATCCTTTAGTCTATGCATTGCTATGCAAGAATCTCATTGAAATTCAGCTAGTAGAGTTCTATCTATCCTGGTGTCATTAAGTTATTTTTGCAAATTTATTGGATGATGTTGTATCTTAATTTTTTATCATATGGTTTCTACTGGAGCTCTTTGTTTGAAAGATCCTTAAACATCAACTTTTTAAATGGTAGGGTTTTTTTTTTAAATGCACTTAATTTTCTTGTAGAACAAATGGAAAAATATGATATTCTTATCTTTAAAGTACTTTATGCTCTCACTGCTAAAGTATGTACCTTTATGTTAAAGTATGATTCTTAAGATCTCTTGGTGCTGTGCACACGGTTCTCACTTGTCATCAGATGACAGCTCTCATCTATCTCTGTCTTAATGTGTACATTCTTACTGTCTTCATTTTTCTATTTGTCCAAGGAGACTACTGGTACAATAATTATAAAAACTATTTTATAAATGTAAATGTTTATATTTTATATTTAGTTTATATTTATAACTATAAAAGTTAGCACAATCATATTTCCAAGCAATATAGAGATTGTTCAAGAGTTCGCATGAGGATATGTACAGACTTCACTCATTGGTAATTGTATATAGGAAAATAACAAATACTCTGACATGATGTCCATCCCTCATCAAGTATCATTTCTTTGGTAGATACCTACCATGTGCACTGAGTGTTCTGTAATTCAGTCAATTCTGGTAGAATTTAGAATCAGCACAAACACCACATTTACTGCCCAGTCCTTAAGTTGTCTTCCTCTCCACTTCAAATTCCAGTGATAGGAAGAAACTTACCAGCTTACCCACTCCATCCAACCTGCTACAAAGTAGACTCTCATGATACTTTCCTTGGGTCTCATCATGTCAGGAGAGTGCCTTATTTGCAATTACTCATTATACAAAATTCTATAATGAAAGATACAACTCAGAAGTACCAAGATGGAAAAGACAGATAAGAAAAGGTGTGCTGAAGGAGGTTCAGAACTTGCTTGTACACATATCTGGGGACAACGACCTTCTACCTTCCAAGTGCTCAACATACAAAAGCTCTCTAGTTTACAGCTCAACTTCATTTTGTTGACTTAACTGTAAATTATAATCTTGATACCCAGAACTTATCCTCTTTGCAAAGATTTAATAATTTATGGCCCTTCAAGAAAGCATTTAACATCCAGGAGCTCACCTAAAGTCACCTTAGGGGGAAAAAAGTACACTCCTATTACCTACAAAGTTCAGGGAATTTTGTTGGGGGGGGAATGGCCCCCCAAAACAAATATTAGAACAAATAATGTATCTAGCACCCCATCACTCAGGAAATTACTAGCATTTTAGGTACCAGACTGGAGGCAGGAATTGAATTTGTGTTTTCTATTAAACCACAAGGTCACAGTGAAAATTTGCTACATAATGCACTTTGGGCTTCTCTTGTCTGTGATGTCAGCTTGGCTGTGCTGAATGAATTTCACAGAGGATGCTTTATCTGTAATCTTAACTTTAAAAAATACTTTTCTAAAAGTTATAATTTTAAATGTTGTTCCATCTATGGAACGTTTTTCATCCAACAGCATTCTCAATTATAAGAAGGTAGATTACCTGACCAATATACATGTATATATGCTATCAGCTTACAAAATTTGTTCATAGGGATTTTCATTACTGAAGTGACTTGTGTATAAGATAAATCAGAGTATATTTTAAATGAAATTATAATGAAAGTGCAACACACCAAAATTTGGAAATGCAGTAAATTACTAGCATTACATATCCACTTATATGTTATACATTGCATATAAATGTATGTGTACAAGAAAGGAAGAAAGGCTGAAAAATCCATGAGTCACCAGACTCAGAAACAAAAACACCATATGGTGTTTCTCATTGGTGAATCCTGGCTTCTAGACATTAGTTTTGTGTGTTTGGCTTGGTGCATCTCTGGATGCCCATAAGCTAGAAAGACATCTAGAAAGGGAGGGCTTAGGGTAGGCAGGATGGCAACATATAGAGAGTAGCCAAAGAGGATGCTGGGGGTGAAAGGCTCAAGTAATAAAGGAGTGGGAGGATGAGGGAGAAGAGGAAGCAGAGGGTCAGCCAGGACAGGAGTGTGTGAAGAAATAATGAAAACCGACCAACTGGTAACTCAATTTAAAAAATATTTTAGCGTATTAAAAAGGAGATACTCAGCAAGCCTAGATAGAACTCATCCTAGAAGCAGTGAGTTAGTGGATAGAGATTCCACTGCCAGATGGGGAGTCTCATATATCCCAAATGGTACAGTTTCTTGCCATCCTTCTGGGTTGTTTACTCACCACAACTAGATATGAAGACCACAGTGCTTGCACTTGTTAGTTTTATGTCAACTTGACACAAACTGAGGTCATTCAAGAGGAGAAAAGCTCAATTTAAAATGCACTTCTAAAAGATCTGGCTGTATGTAAGCCTGTAAGGCATTTTCTCAATTAGTGGTTGGTGGGGAGGCCCAGCCCTTATGAATGGTGCCATCCCTGGGTTGATGGTCTTGGGTTCTATAAGAAAGGAAGCTGGAAAAGGCACAAAGAGCAGGCCAGTAAACAGCACTCTCCATGGCCTCTGTATCAGCTCCTGCCTTCAGGTTCCTGCCCTGTTTGAGTTCCTGTCTGACTTCCTCCAGGGACTGCTCATGATCTGGAAGTATAAACAGAATACACCCTTTCCTCCCCAACTTGCTTTTAGTCCTGATTGCTTTATCACAGTAAAATAAACCCCAACTCAGACAGTGCTGAAGACATCACACACTTGGCTGTAGGATGTAAAAAAATAAACCTGGAACTGAGCTGTAGGCTTCCTTCCTGCTGGCCAGATTTCAAAGTGACCAGAGTGGAATGCAAGCTGATGCAAGAGAAAAGGTACTGATTATCTTGCCTAGATGCCAACCCTATGAACTATGACACCAAGCTACCAGGCAGGATGTACCCACTTGTGCAATGGTGGCATGACCATTATGGTACAGCCAACAATCTGGCTGAATGGATTTTTTTCTCCACTGAAGGGAACTCATGCCTCGCACTGTGAACTCAATCAAAATTTGTATTAGGGGATATACTGTGATCCTATTTTGAGACTTACCACTGTAGCTTAACTAAATTGACATAGTGTTAAACTACTTCCTAAGTTCTGTTTATACCCACAAAGGCTAACCTCAGCCTTAACCAAAGAAGTTACTTTTGTATTGGATGACAGTAAAATTAAAGCATCATAGATACCAAACTCCAGCCTTCTTTGAGGTTGCTTTGTGCCCTTAAGTGCTCAGCCATCTCTGTGGCCCTTCTGACATGTTCTTGTCTTCTGCAGTGCTCCATGACACTCAGAGAAAGTGCTATGTTTGCCTTGGGGCTCAGCACGTAGCTGTCATCTATTCTAACCATACTAAGCAGCTGGAGGCTCTACACCACTGCTGCTCATCTGGTCCTGGGGATGAAGGGAGCCAACAGGAGTAGGAAAAAGATAAGAGATGGTGGCCGAAGACTAGTTGGAACCCATTTTATTCATGCACAAGGTTATCAACAAATTGAATCTTTAAAAAGACAAAGCAACTCCATGGTTTAACTTTGTTCCTAAGGAATAAAAATAAATTTAACAAAATAACCCACATTTTTTAAAAAAAGAAGCAATACAAGTGAGGATCAATGAAACTGAATATAAAAAGGCAGGAGAAATTGAAAGTTGAAATACTAATAAAATTATTAAATCTCTAACATTACTATTATAGAAAAATGAGGTAAATACAAATTGCCAACATTTAAAAGGAAAAAGATATGAACTCTCAGCCAAACAATAAAGAAAAAAGTAATAGGGTAGTAAATGTGTTTTCCCATAGAGTAAACATTATTCCTAAGGAATACTAGATATCTTCTTGCAGGATATGTGTATACATTATGAAAATATAACAGTCAAGGAAATACATAATCTTTTATGTCCAAAAGTTTCCTTGTGCATTGCTCATTCTATGTGTCTGTCTGTCTGTCTGTCTGTCTGTCTATATATTACACACATTTCTATTGTCCTTGGCAGCCCTCACTCATTTCATCTATGACTTTGACTATTTTATGTATCTCAAGAACAAGAAACTGCACAGTATTTCTTCTGTGACTGACTCAATTCATTTAGCATAATAATATCTGGGTTCTCTTGCATTGCTACAAATGGTGGAATTTTCGTTTTCTTTACGGCCAAATCATGTTCTTTCAGATATACACCCACCATGGGTATAGTTTCTGTATTTTTAGCTACTAGACATTATGCTATAGTAAATGTAAAAGATCAGACATCCCTTCAAGACCCCATTTCCATTCTTGTGGACATACATCCAGTAATCATTGCTAAATCAAATGTAAATTCTATCTTTTAAAAATAATTTACACTGTTTTCCACAGCAGATAAAACATTTGATATTTCAGTCACCAGTGAACAAGTGTCCAGGCTTTTTTCATGTCTTCTCCAATCCTTGATTTTTTTTCTCAAATACTATTAACAGCCAGTCTAGCCAGTGTGAGGGCACATATGTGTGCACGTGCTCATAAACACTCAAATTTCCTTGATGATTGACAATCTTTTGGAGGCCTTTTGCTATGAAATTATAATTGTAAGTGCTATTTACATATTTGGGATATTAATTCCATATCTATATTCTCCTAAGGAAAGTGTAGCTTCACTGTATGTCTTTATTTCAGCATCCTGAGTGGGGCGGGGGAGGGGACTCTAGCCAATGTCAGCAGTCATTTCTGACTAGAGGTAATATGGAGGTTTAAAACAGGAGTTTGTTGTTTGCATGTATATTTGAATGAATGGTAAGTGGACTGGTATGTTACATGTGTAATTGAATGGAGTGGAAAACTTACAGAGGCAATGTAAGGGTCCGTAACATCTAAAAGAGAAAATCTACAAGAAGGTAGACCTCTAAAGTCTTATCAACTGTTATCATGGAAGTGGGGCAATTAATATTTGTGAATCCAGATTTGTGGCCCACTGGGTAGAATCTGGGTTTTGAGGTTGATAATTCCCTGAATGTCTCTTCAGCCAGATGGTTCTGCAGATGATGTGCCATCTGACCAAGCAATGCTGAATTATATCATTTAATTCTGTATTTATTAAAGCTTGTTCTTTCTGGCAACATACTGTATCTTTCTGAATCCTTTCCTTGGCGAACTGCTCAGATTTGCATAGTGGTTGATTTTTAAAGTATTTCACCAGGGTTTCCAGAGAACACTCCATTTTCTCCAGGCCTGTGGAGAGAGCCAAGCATTGGTCATCTGTTGCTTTGCCACACACTCCACCCCATACATAAACACAGCTGGTCTTAATCTGTCAGACTATGCCTGAATTGCTTTGGCACTCAGAATTAGTAAGGATAGTCTATAATCTTGCAGAGAGCGGCTGAGTCATGGGTCTGCTCATTGGCTTGACTTATCTAAGGTGAGTAGCAATAATCTATGCTCGATGCCTAGTAATCATGTCAGGATTAATTTCCAGAAGACATGGTGTTGTACTAATTTCAGACAAGATGGGGCAGTGTGATTGATGGGAGCTTGGAAAGTTTTGTGGTCCTATTACCCACTGAAGAGGATAGAAAATAGACAAGATGGAAACCTAAGTCTTTTTCTCACAGTGTATATGAGAGCATTATTGTGTAATATTACCATCACCTAGCACCTCATGGCTATCAACATTGAGAGGCACAGGTTAGAGTGGATGGAGTATCAAAAAATGAAAAAGTTGATGAGCATTATTTGTAGTGTGAAGATGTTCAGCCTTCAGGGTCTGTATTCATCTGTAAACTAATCATTTTTCTTTTGTTACTAGAGATCAAATATTTAATTTTTTTGGCAGGAAAACTCTTTCCACCACCGCATCTACTACCAAAGATCTGGCACCCACTTCAGAAATATCCAGAGTTAAAAAAGGCCTTCCTAACAGAAATCTCAGAAGACTTTAAGACAAAGGGACAAAGTCAGAACAAGTGGCTCATACTGTGTCACCAACAGAGACTCACAGCTACAAAACATATCCTCCCAGAGCATCTGAGTCTTGATGTTTGGAACATGGTTGAAGCAAAGGGGTCATAATACCTGTTTCCACTGAGGATTAAAGCTGTATAACAATATGTTCTGTAGGCTTAGGTGTTTCAAAACCTACTTTAGTAACAGTTATCCAACACTACAACTCCCTTTTGCAGCCCACTATCTAAAGTCAGGAAAGAAAAAATGATGAACAGAAGATAGGTATTTAGAAGACCTGTTTAGAAGTAGTTCTTTGGGGTGATTCCAATCTCTGTTGTTAAGATACCAGCAGCCTAGTTCAAAGAGTGTCACCCAACAGGAATCAGCAGCAGTGGAATGTTCCAGAAACAACCAGGCCTCTGCCAAATTGGCAAAGTCAGCAAGAGGGACTAGAGTCCGTCAGGATCCCAGGAGATGTTCTCTGCCATGCCTCTCTCAACAAAACGAAGATGCAGTACCAATGATACACTGTATGGCTAGCCATACATGCATGCCTTCACTGTCTCTTGGTTTTGACATATACTCTCTCCAAACATCACGTGTCCTCTCAGGGGTCTCGATACAGCAAACTGCCAAACGAGCCTGCATCACATGACACAATTTCCACTTCAATTTTCTAAATGCTGGTGGCTCACACTTCCTGCATGTCACCCATGAAAGTAAGCCCGAAGATGTTTTTCAGGAGTCATTAAAAGCTGGAGAGTGACACTTATTTTAGATGCTGACAGTAATAGAAGAACACATAAAGAACAAGACAGAAACTCTAGTAATAAAGGGATTATTTATTGTAGCATCATCACAGACTTGCTGAACTGAGATGAAGAGTAATAACACAGGATCCATCTGCTAAAAGTTGGTTGATCTTCGCCACACACTGTACACTGTTTGGACATCTTATATAGGAAAGAAAAGCCGCCATGTGGCATGCAGATAAACACTCTAAAACTGGATTCCATCTGGGTGTTTGCCTTCCCAAATGTGGAACAGCTCAGAGTAAAGCAAGACTGTATCATCTAAGGGGCTATTTACAAGTAGGAAAGCAGCTGTCACATGTCTGTAGTGTCATTGGCCATTTCACTGTAGGTGTCCAAGCATGGTGACTATAGATAAAGGCATATTGCCCTGGAAAGCAAGCAATAGCACACAGTAGGTTTGTCTGTCTGTGTGTGTGTGTGTGTGTGTGTGTGTGTGTGTGTGTTATCAGCAGATCAATATGCACATTAGTTGAGCAAGTGTTATGCTGTGGGTTGATCTGAATTTCCTTGTACACATGTCAGAAGCCACTCCTCTGTTTTCAGAGAGGTCTGCATATGGCTTATGTGTAAAGTAATTTAAGAGTGCTCTATAGAGCTTTAATTGTTTCCGCTGTGTGGCTGCCTGCCTACATTGCTTTTGTCCAATAATTCAAAGCCATTATTTTTGAGTTACAGCAGCTATGTTTATTGGGCTACAAATATGTAATGGCAGATTCTAATTTGAGATACTCTGGAACTTGGTGTGTGGGTAACTTGGTAATTTTTTGAAGGGAAATTTGTCATAAGTGTGATAAAATCTCCGTTTGTTTGAATATACTCTAAGGAATGTCAGCACAACCTACAAGGAATCTCTCTGGGGACAACACTTGGCATCTATTGTTAGTCCTGAGTTCTATAGCGTAGGTTATTTTGTGGTTTCTTGTGATGGTGGTTCTTACTGTCTTTCATGCCTTGTTACTCAAATATGCATATAAACATTTTTGTATGCAGTTGTCTTTTATGTGTATTTATTCTCAATCACATGCAAATGTTTTATATTAGTCAAGCATGGGTTACTGTTCTGTGGAACTTAAAATAATCAAGTTTACAAGTGCCTGTGTTTGACATAAAGCATGCATTCTGAAATCTGAGTTCCTGAAGTCAGTCACACTTCCCCTCTTACCACATAAGCCACCTAACTTTTGCCTTCCTCATCGTTTTTTGGTTGCTTGCTAACTTGCTTTGGGATACTATCTCTCTATTATGTAACCTGCCTGTACAGGACCTTGTTATGCAGAGCAGACTGACCTTGAGGTCACAGAGATTCTCCTGCCTCTGTGCTGGGATTGAAGGCATGTGCCATGGCATCCAGCAGTCTTCGTCATATAACAATATATTAAGAAGACCTGCTTCTAAGGTTTTAGTGAAGGTTAAGGAAGTAATCCACTAACAGCGAGTCTGAGCTACAGCCTGTATTCAATTTATTTTTATCATCTCATTTGTTTACATATGTGAAGTCCTGAAAGGTGGTGTGGGACTACATGGTTAACTCTCTTGTGCAATTACTGGGTTTATTATGAAGGAAGAATAGAGTGTACAGATGACTAGAAAGGTGCCTTCTTTTCTTCATTTACAACCAGCTACCTTGTGTCTAGACAAAGTTGAAGACAAAGCATTGGACGTTCATTTTATTCTTTCGAATGTGTTTTTTATAGGGCTTTACACAGTGTAAAACTTCTTCAGATGACAGGGGCACAGACCAAGGGAGTGGGACGCAGGGCCACTTTGTGCACTTTGGTTCAACCCAAGCCTCTTGACACAGAGCATAAAGCAGAATAGTTCATCTTCTGTGGAAGTGTCAGAAGACACTGTTCTTATAGTTAGGAAGGCTTTTTAGTCAGTGCCTTCCGGGGGACACAGAATTATTTTACAAAGCAGATACTTGTTTGAGAAAAAGAATGCTGTGGATCATTTTCTATGAATTTTTCCTACATATCCTTGGGAAATAGCTCAAGAATAAATGAGAAAATATCTGTGAATTCGAGAAGTCATTTTTGGTAGAAACTGACTTGAGGAGTAAGTTTCCGTGTGGTAGGGAGTGGATGCTCTGTGAGGTGAGGAGGTAAGTTCACCGTGCGGCATTTCTGGCCTTTGTGCATCTGTAATAGTCACCAGAGGAACTGGTATCCCAGGATGCAGGGGTCAGGTAGAAAGCCAGAGATCCAAAGGGTCTCAAAATGATGCTTTCAGAGCTGTGCATGTTCTCTCTGTCTGTATGAATGCTCTGAGCAGAAGTTTTCATCATAATCCATTTAGGCCATAACCACTGTTAGAAACTTAACACACACACACACATACACACACATACATACACATACATACATACAAACACAAACACACACATACACACACACAAACGAACACACAGGAACACACACATACACACATACATATATACACACAAACACAAATGTATATGCACACACATAAATACACACACATAAACACACACAAACACACACAAACACACACACACACATACATACACAGGAACAGACTCCACCACCTGATTAATTTAAGTCCCACTCTGATTAATTCAGTGAATTCTTTAAGGGAATTTTCATAAACTTAGAAAACACTGTCAAGTTTTCTGTGTAAAGCCTGTGGCTAATTCACTTTTGATATTGACTAATGCCTTTACTCATTTTTGCACATTTTTGTTCTATGCTATGACCAAAGAGCAGATTATATACTCTGAAGAAATGGGTGCTATCTTTGAAAATTGTGATGAGTTACATTACTCCTATTATTTCCTGAAAAGACAAAGACATAACTATTCTTTGTCAGTGTCATCGGGGGTGTTTAAAACACATTACTTCTTGGTCAACTAAAACATGTGAGGATGGCAGTGGTCTTTGTCCCGGCTGACATTCCTCAGAGGTTGTTTGTCTGCTTTGAGTTGTTGTAAGCTCTCAATAGTGTTTAGCAGAAGTATCTACTTCTTATTCTGAGACAGGTATTACACCAAAAGCAAATGTTCATTACATTTTGACTTCTGTGTTCCTAAAGGGATTCTTTCACAAGGTCACCATGTTAGACATTTAACTATTTCCTGTTTTGTTGAACATTTGAATTTCATTTATTAAACATTGAATAACATTTATTAAAATGTTATTTTATATAGTGTGTATAAATTGATTTAAATATATAAGAAAACTACCTATCGGAAAGCAAAGGACCAGGGTTTATATTTTTTACTGGTTAGTTTTTGTCAATGTGATATAGACTATAGTCTTTGGAAAGAGGGACCTTCAGTTGAGGAACCACCTCCATCAGAACTTGCCTGGTGGGCACAGCTGTGGTACATTTTTTTAAGTTGATATAGGAGGGCACAGTCTGCTGTGAGCTGCCATTTCTAGCCAGAGGCTCCTAGACTGTATGAGAAATAGATGGATTAAGCCAGTGAGCAATGTTCCTCCAGAGTCTCTGGTCTCAGCTTCAGTTTCTGTCTGTGTGTGCACCTTGACTTCCCTTGATGATAGACTATAACCTGTAAGGTAATTAAACTCTTTTCTATCCAGAAGCTTTTGGTCATGGTGTTTATCACAGTAACAGAAAAAGAACTAGACCACACAGTGTGTTAATTTGGACTATATGCCTCAGCCCACATGACACCATGCTAGAGGAACAAGGCACCATTCTGACCTAATAGTCCAACATACAGACCCCTACAACCGAAAAAACACAAGAACAAAGACCTAGTCCATTGTCCATTCTGAGAAAGTTCCTAAACGTATTAACTTTGCTTTTTATAGCATCTGTAACTCTGCTTATTGCTAACTGTTCTACTAATTGATTAATGTTAACAAGATATGGTTTCTTGAGCATAAAAAGTTAAGAATGGCAAGTCATATGATTTGGGCAACTTTCTTGTGTAGCTCGCTGGCCAGCAAATAAAGACTTTCCATTGCCTCTAAGAGTCCTATGTTCTCTGATGGAGTTGTCTTTCAACAATCAAATACTGTAAGCTTCCTTTATTATTGTCTCTCCTCTTACATAGAAAATCTATTTTTTTTTTTACAGCTTAAGTGTAAATAAGGTTTATTGTTAGACTTCCAAATACATTTAATGAAAGAGAATATAATTTTCAACTAACATGCTATATGTCAAGGCTTTGCTTTCTTCTTCAAGTCACGTGGACACTGTCCATCTTCAACACCAGTAAGAGTACGAAGTCCAAGAAAGAAAGAAAACAAAACAAAAAAAATAGTCATGCTCAATCCTTACCCACCAAGAATACATTGAAAAATTCCGGGTTGTACCCTGTATTACATGTACTGTCTGCTCATTGTTAAAAAAAAAAAAAAATCTTTACACACCAAGAAAACTTTGACTATTAAAAAAAAAAAAAAAGAGTTGAATCTCACTTTATGATAGCCTTTCCTGCTTCAGTCTTTCCTCTACACATTGTTTGCTCTTCCCTGTCTGCTGTGCTAGAGTTAGAAATAACCAGAGTTTCAAGGCCTTCCCTGGAGGCAGGTTCATCTCGTTCCTTGGCAGGCACAGACAGTACTTTATATGATAACTCTATAATCACCCAGTTTTAGTAAACACACATTATTTAGCCAGTGCAGAAAAATGGCTCCTTTAGCACCATCACATTGCAGTTCATCAAGTAAATAGTCATTTAGCCATTTTCATGAAGAATGGGTGTTATTTTGTTGATAGCTTGTCAATCCACCGCATTCAGCTAATTCCCTCTACTTCTTCATGAGGACTTTATAGTCTCTTTTGAAAAACCATTTCTGTGCTGTATGGAAACCGTTCAATGCTCTATTTCCATGTAAAACCCGGTTGATGTGATTGTTTTTATAGATATTTCTATTATGTACAGTCCCTCAGCATTGGAGCCAGCAGGAAAAGTACACAGGCTATTAGACTGAATAGCTTAGATGGAAAGAGAAATGCTCGATTGTCTTTTAAAAAGAGAATGAAATGATTTTATGCTTAGATTCTGGCAATATTTTTGTTTGATCATTTAAATGTGGAATAAGTTACTGACAAAATTATAAGACGCGTTGAGAGAGATGCTCTTAGTCTAATCTGTCCTCACTGTCTGCAATCAGGTGAGGACTTGATACTAATGGAATTGTCTCACAAAGTTGCTCTTTGGATCAAAGCTAAGATGCTGCTTTTACATATCTTCTAGAAGAATCAATATCCTTCAGGATGGTGTTACAATTGAGAGAATATGTTCTATTTCCCCTGAAGCAAGTGCCCAGAAGTTGACCTCTAACTCAAAGATAGAATTCCATGGAATTTTATAGAATCTTCTCCCATGAAGAATGAAAGCTTATATGTTGTTATAGTGACGGGTAAGGCAGAGATCTCTAACAAAGATCTATAACACTGGGATATAGACAGAGTCACCACCCTCTGCCACACTGCAGGGTCGAGCCTTGATGGAAAATGTTGTGTTGTTTTCATTCCTTACCCTGATGACATGGGGTGTATGGATGAGTGTATAATCTAAGTATATTTAACAGATCTCAGTGGGATACAGAGAAGTGGAAAATTAAAGACCCCCCTGCTTCTTATGTAGGAATTGACAGTGGCTCATAAATCTTCTTGGCTGTTAGTAAGAGTTTGTCTAAAATACCTGTTACATCCTGTGTTGCTAAGCCGTATTTAGTTTACCCCAAGCAGAAGCCTGGGCTAGAGAACCACTTCTCCCTGTGGCTTCCTAATTATCCTTTGAGGAGGGGGCAGTGATGACTGCTCCAAACTCTACTTTCTTTCTCCAGCATCTGCTAGCCTCCAAGAAGCATTTAAATGGCAGTAAAATTTCCATCTTTTATCATCCACTTTTTGACAGTCAGAGATTTCAGCCCAAATTCTCTCTCTTGTTTGGTGACACATGAGGAGGCAGATTCCCTCTAGCATTTCAGCTGAGTTGTTCAGCTCAGACAACCTTCTGGGTTTATTTTCATAATTTTCTGTCAAATCTCTCTCTCTCTCTCTCTCTCTCTCTCTCTCTCTCTCTCTCTCTCTCCCTCCCTCCCTCCCTTCCTTCCCTGTTTTCCTTCCTCTCTCTTTTTCTTTCTCCCTCCCTCCCTCTCTCCCTATATCTTTTTTAAAAAATCAGTTTTAAAAGTTTCACTGTTTGTCAAGGAACATTTAAATTGTTTTCAAAACTGATAGTGTTGGACAGTGAAAACTCTTACCTAACACTTTGGTTCATTTCTTCCCCCTTTTCTGTGAGAACACTCTCTAGACATAAAAAGACAGTTTCCACGAGCATCTGTCTGTTGCTTCACTTCCCTTTTGTGTTGCTGTTTGTCAGACGTGACATTGTCATATGTCAAGCATCCGTCTGTTGCTCTGTGTTTTGATAATATTTTGAGATTTACTCTTTTTAGTTGCATTTTTGTGAATTTTCCAGTTTATACTATTTCTTCTTTGTAAAATTTCTTTATATAGCCTATATTGGCCCCATATCTGTTATATGTATTTTATATGTTTTTAATGTTTTAAAATATATGGTAATTGTTGGATTCTTGATTTGAGACCTACATGTAATGTAAAGGAAAATTTCTACTGGACCAGTTGAACAGCAAGGTAGATTTTACTGAACGATACTATACTGAAACAGAGATTCGACTCAACTTGAAAAATATTTTTAAAAGCAGACTGTGTTAAGCACAGGAGAGACCTGGAAAAGTCAAGCAGGGCATTGCAGGGGAGGCAGTGTTAACTCTGAGGTACAAGAGTAAAGAACATCAGCATTCATTAATTGGTGCTTACTAAAATTAGGTTTCTACCCTCACGCTGTGTCCTGAGGCCACCGGGGCACTACCTTCTGATGATAATACTTCAAAGGAATGGCACTCAGGTCTCTAAGAAAGGCATGCCTAGATGTAGAACATTTCATCTCAAAAGGAGCTCAAATGAACATAGATTTGCTAGTTTTCTTAAGTTAGTGTGTTAATAAAAGGGTGATTTAGAAGGGGCTGGTGAAGTGGCTCAGCAGTTAAGAGGAATAGATTTCAATTCCCATCACCCACAGTGCATTTGCCAACTATCCAAAGCCTTCTCATAGTCTCTAAGGGCTCCAGGTATGCACCTGGTGCACAGATACACATACAGGCAAAACACTAATACATATAAAATAAAAAGAGAAAAAATAACAGGAAGGTTTAAGGATCTACAGTTAGGAAGAAAAAATGGCAGAGAAGCCTGCTAGGCTGTTTTAATTCCTCAGAAAGTGATGTCACTGTCGGGACCATGGATGCTAAGAGAAAGACGGGGGAGAGCTAGGAAGCAGGAGTGTGGAGAGCCTTAAGTCTCAGATTGATGTCACATGCTAACCGTGCTGCTGCTGTGAAAGGAACAAGAATAGGGTGAGGCATATGTTATATTTGTAAGGAAGGCAACTTCCATCTCCCTAAGCCTGCCACCGGTCAAGTGGTAAGCATGCAGACAGCCCGAATATACACTGTTGTTGTGCGTATTGGTCCTTACCTACAAGATATGAGAATTAGCATAGCACTGACCACAGAATTAGAGATCCACTAGTCCGTACATGATAAAACATCCTCACCTGTCAAACGGCAGTGTAAGGAAGAGCCACATCTGAGTTCTTATTCCAGCTTTGTGGTTTATTGGTATACAATAGAAAAGCAATTTAACTTGCTCTAAGGACCAATGGCCTCCCCTGTAAAACGTGGATAGCAACTCCACTCAGTATTATTGGGACAACTCAGTAAGCTGGTGTATGTGAGACACTGGCTCGAACTTTCACATAGAGCAAGCCCATTCCGTGTTCTTTCTCCTTTCCACCTTGAGTAAATGAAGCTGACCAGCTTTGATTAAAAAGCAGGAGCAGAAACTCACTGTTTCAATGTCCTTGGGAACCCCATTCTGTGTTCTTGGGGACATCCTGTCCAATTGGTTCTGATCAGTGAATTAGCTCCTCTCCTTGGCTCTGTCATTCGCCTCAGCCCTCCTGAGTGCTTTCCTTAGAGGTTCATTTCATCTTCATATGCAAGCGAGATGTGGACCACAGTGTTCTGCTTCCTCACCAACACCAACATTGATTTATACACAGTCCTGTTCCACAAAAGTAATGGAATGATTGTCTTGAGTCTATAACATTCAAATTAGTTGTTGTACAACCAACTGAACCCTATTTGATCTAACATTTAGAGAATATATGTTTGGCATATGTTTCCCAACTAAACAGAATCTTTAAAAAAAATGAGTCAGAAAGGATTTCCATTTGAACTCTCTGTTTATATGTTTTTATTATTTTAAAGCAATTTTCAAATATAAATATATTCTGATCATATTATTCGCCTCCACCAAGTACATTCAGATCCTCTGGACTTTATATATTTAATAAATACCCTCTGAAGTTACTGAGAACTGGCAGCTCAGGACAGTGACAAAGTACATTCCTTGTATAGCCGTACAAATATTAATAGTATTTGTAAGAAAAAATATTCAAAATGTCAGAACAAGCTCTATTTTCATAAATCATGGCAGGCAATTATTCAATTAGTAATTCTTTTATATGTTAAGTATTCGTATGTTAATCTGTTTAACTAATGATATAGCTGGTTTTCTCTTCTCTCCCTTCATTCCTCCCCCTTCCTGCTTCCTCCTCCCTGCCTTCACTACGCAGCACAGCAGGAGTATGGGGTACCTGTGCTGCTCTTCTTTTCTGTGTTCATCAGGATGAGTGTGGTCTGCTTTCTCCTGTTTGACTAGTAATGTCTTGCATAGGTAAATGAAATGTTTCTGCACCTTTAACACCACAGGGATGATGAAAGAGTAATGTTAACATGAGAAACACTTGGGTTTGAAGTTACGGTTCCCCAGTGTGAAGTTTTATGATTTTGAGGATTTAAAAGTTGTGAAGAGTTGGTGCCTTTCACAGGCTCCAATGGTCACTGTTTGCCATTCTCTGGAGAAATGGATCTGTGTTTGGCTTGCCTCAAGCAGGGTAGAACAGTCATTAGTCTCTCTTTGTCTTTCCTGTAGCAACATTACAAATTATAAGAAGGATGAATCCAAATTTGGGGATTATGTACTTGGAGCTATGAGTTGAGTTCTAAGAATTGTGAGAGAAGACATTTTCCTAAGAGTCTTGGGCTCCCCTTGGGTAGCCTGTTCCCAACCCACCACCGCCTGGAGTTTCTTCTGGGAGATCCTAATCCTTAGGGCTTCCTTTATCACTGATACAACAGTTATTGGATTCTGATGCTCTCCTCCAGAAGATGTGGGTCTGAAGTAGAAGAGGAAAGTACCATAAACCAAAGATCAACAGTGTGTGTTTTTTAAAAATCTTTCCTTGATTTCTTTTTTATTTTTATTTTTAAAAATTTTACATTTCAAATGTTATCTTCTTTTCCCTATTCACCCCTCTACCACTCCCATCCCCCTCCCCCTGATTCTATGACGATGCTTTCCTTCCCACCTACCTACTCCCACCTCATCTTCCTGGCATCCCCCTACACTAGGGAAATGAGCTTTCACAGGACCAAGGGCTTCTCCTCCTATTGATGCCAGACACTGCATCCTCTGCTACATATGCAGCTGGAGCCATGGGTCTCTCGGTGTGTGCTCTTTGGTTGATGGTTTAGTCCCTGGAAGCTCTGAAGGGTCTGGTTAGTTAGTATTGTTTTTCTTCCTGTGAAATTGCAAACCCCTTCAGCTCCTTCAGCTCCTTCAGTCCTTTCTCTAACTCCTCCATTGGGGTCCCCATGCTCAGGGTAATGGTTAGCTACAAGCATCCTCATCTGTATCAGTAAGGCTCTGACAGAGATTGTCAAGAGACATCCATATCAGGCTCCTGTCAGCAAGCACTTCTTGGCATCAGCAATAGTTGCTGGTTTGGTGTCTGTATATGGGATAGATCCCTCAGTGGAGCAGTCTCTGGATGGTCTTTTCTTCAGTCTCTGCTCCACTCTTTGTCCCTGTGAATATTTTGTTCCTCCCGTGAACATTTTGTTCCCACTTCAAAGGACTAAAGCATCAACATTTTGGTCTTCCTTCTTCAGTTTCATATGGTCTGTGAATTGTATCTTGAGTATTCTGAGCTTTTGGGCTAATATCCACTTATCAGTGAGTTCATACCATGTTTGTTATTTTGTGACCGGGTTATCTCACTCGGGATGATATTTTCTAAATAAAAGATCCTTAAGGATTTTGAACCAAGAAAGAGACGCACCAAATGAGTGAGACTGTCCCATGGTTTCACGGTACCTTACAATATGTAGACAGCAAGAAGTGTTGCCTAGACTCAGGTTTTTAGAAGTGCAATGCTTTGTGCAGGCTTTGAATATTCTAAGCCTGTTTTCATCCTTTGTACCTAACTCAGCTTAAAGATGTTTGTTTGTTTGTTTGTTTTAACTCTGCATGCTGTTCCTGGCCTATCTACCCTCATTAAGTTATCTTCTGTAAAGTCCCAGTCCCCAACACTCAGACTGTCATGGTCACTGGGCTCCCATTAGACTCTGCTAATGAGAAAGCAAGTGCTGCTGGAGGAATGAGTGGGAAAGAGATGGAGGCATCCACTTTCTGAAGTATCACTATCACACGGTCATGGCAGCAGTACTGTCAGCCTTAGCCAGGGAGAAATGGCCTGAACAACAGAGGTGTTAGAAATAGGTCGCTGGAATGCGGCTCAGCCACCCAGGCATGGCACACAACCTATGAGCCATGGCTTCTGCACCTTCACCCCAGGACAGCGGGATCTTCCTGCAGTTACTGACCACTGCGTGACTTTACCTTGTTCTCTGGCATGCTAAGTACTTCCACTACCCGCATAGCCAGTCCTTCACCAGATCTTCTTTTATAAATGCCAAGAGTGGTTTGTTTTCTGGTGAGTTGCTAATACAATATATTTACCCTGCAATTACATATCATACGTGTTTTGTGTGAATTTACCTAAAACAACAGACTTCAGCAGAAAACAAAATTAAAGTGTTAGGCATGGAACTCCATTATAACTTCATTTTCAGAGAAGCCAATATAATGAGAGAAAAAATGGCAGGGACACTTGTCTGCGATCAAAATTCTCGGCACAATTTACTACCAGCGATCATCTAGAGTTCCGCTGTGGAGCTGGGGGAGGCAGGAAGAGAGCACACGTGTTGCTTTGATGCCTGGCTCTACTCCATCCTCTCCTTGGCTGTGTCAGACACCCCTTGTGGACCGGAAGATCGATGGAGGGTGAAAGACCACTTAGATATAGGTGCCAGTGAAGAGACAAGAGAATTAGGTGGCTAGATGCATTTCTCCTTGGTTTGGTTTCTGTCTGGTTTGTTTCGTATTTGTTTTTGAACTAAAAGTGGAATCTAGCCTTTGAACAAGGTGTATTCCTTTCGCATACTATTTCCCAGGACCGTGTTAACCATAAAAACATATCATCCTTATTATTTGACCAGATTAGAGAAAAAGAGATTTCTGATTTCGGTCCCATAAGCAGGCAGCTTTGGGAGATCTGCCAGTGACCAGGCCAGGGATTCTTTTGAAACTGGGTCGGGGGGGGGGGGGGGATCAGGAAAGTTCACCATGTAAATTAAATGTGCTTTTATTGTAATCTTCATCCTTCCCCAGGACAGGACATTTCAGCACTGGAAACAAGGAAGTGGCTTTCTGTTTGCTTCAGACAACTGTGCATTCATCCTTCCACTAAAAGTATCCAGGTAGCATGATCGACCCCACAGCTAACACGAGACCCGTGCAGCCACACAGCCTTCCACACTTAGGTCTGTCCCCACCTTGTCCTCAGCTGTGCTCAGACACAGTCATGGCTCAGTCATCAGATTAGCCCAGTGGAAACAAACCGATGTGTGTTTTGAAGTGGGTGTTTGTTTACTTCACTGGACCAAGGCTTTCTGGATAAACAGAATGGATGTTTGAACTGGTTGTAATCCCAGCCTGTGGATTAAAGGGGATGATAGCTGGCGCTGAAAGCTGTTGTTGAGAATCAGGTAGGAGCGCAGTGCAGAAGTTTGCAAATGGCATTTGCCCAAATTCAGCATCAGTGAAAGCTTCGGTTTTGGTTTCTGGGTTTCTCAGGAACTGTATTTCTGATGCTTCCCTTTAATTCTTCCTGTCACTTTTGACCTCCGTTCAATGTGTTCCTCGATGCCCGATTCTCTTAAGTGTCCATTTCTCCCTTGGTCCCACATTGCTGCTGCTGTTTCCCAACGTGTCCCTTCCAAAGGTTTTATTCTTAGACTTGTACCTGCCCAGTTCAATAGCAGTGTCTCAAGGGTGGGGCAAGGACACAGACCTTGGCTTTATGAGTTCTTGTGTTAATAAACCCAACTTAAATAGAGGAGAGCGGAGCAATCACTGCCCATCTGCAGCAGTGGGTACTGAGAAGTAGAAAAGTTTAGTGTGAGCATACAGCACGGTGGGCTCTCCAACTGGGAGGCAGCAGTGGCAACAGCTCCTCATCCTCCCTACAGGATACTGAAGGAAAATGAAATATGGTATGCAAATGCGCTTTGTGTTCTATAAAGTTGGAGTTATAAGGGAGTATTTCTGTTTAGGAAGACAATGGGAAATTGATTCTGGGGGATTATTCATCTAGTTATCCATGCTCTAGACTTTGTTGCATAACAAATAGAGCATGTTCTATGATTTGGCAAACTGTGTATGGCTGCATATCCAATTTAATAATCACGCTTGGGTTGATTTCTCCACAGCTAATCAAGAAATTGGATACATATGGACAAAACTGTGTCTGGGACTAGATTGAAACAGAGATTGGCAGCTCTGAGAATTTGCTTCAAAATGTTAATTTAAGCATCCAGGAAGTTGGCTGCTTTCTGGTTACTTTCTTTTCTTCTCTCCTTACTTCTTCCTTCCTCTCTCTTTTTCCAAGATGGTCCCCATCTAGTTCCTGCTTTTGCTGACCCAGAGATTCCCTTAGTGTCTGGAGGTTTTGCCTTCCCATGACATTAGTAATACAAGTTAGGTGCGCTCTCTCTCTCTCTCTCTCTCTCTCTCTCTCTCTCTCTTTCTCTCGTCTCACCCTCCAAGCCCACCTCTCTCTGTGTGTTTCTCTCTGTCTGTGTGTGTGTGTTTCTCTCTCTGTCTGTCTGTCTCTGTCTCTTGTATGCACATATGTAAGTGTGGTACTGTGCACAAATGTGTATATACATGCATATAGAAGCCAGAGGTTGACATCCTTCCATTCTCCATCTCTTTCCATCTTGCTCATTGGGTCAGAAACTGTCAATTAAAACTAGAGCCCATCCACATGGTAGTCTCACTAGCTGGCTTGCTCTGGGTATCTCCTCTCAAGACTGGATTACAGGTGACTGCCACACTCATCCAGCATTATGTGGATCCTGGGGATCTGAACTCTTGTCCTCACATTTACATGACAACTGTGTTAGCCAGGAACCCTCCTCCCAGCCCCAGGGATAGGTTCTTACCCAACGCTCACCCAGAAAAACATGTACCTATCAGTCTTCAGTACACGCTAGGCATTTGAAGCAGAAAATTTATTCCCAATATTAGATGTTCGCTGAGACTTGTCTCCTTCCTACCTCCGCTGGCTATTAGCCTTTGAAACTATTGAGTGGCCATGGCAATATAGGATCCAGTTCCTAAGATCATAGCTACCTAATAGGCAATGAAGCATGTGTATTTATTTCAATGGCAGCCAGAATGCCAGCTGCTGAGGACCTCGGAGCACTGCTCTCCATTTTCCATCCTTACAGCCATGGCGTAATCATGGCAGCCACTGCCCACTGATAGCTTCAGCTCTCAATGCCGGCTGCGTCTCAGAAACAGGGGTGGAGAATAACTATGCATCATTTTCACCCCGGTGAGGAGTTGCAAGGATGTGATGATCTGTTCCTGGGCCAGGAGCTCTACAGACATGTTTCAGCATGAAGCAGTTTCCACGGAGAATGACAAATTTCCCAAGCAGTGGGGACTTGTGAAACTGGTCCTACCTTTAACCATTGAGGTGCTTCCTGGGGAACGGAGCTTTGATCCTCTCTGCTCGAGTGTTGGCCATTCCACAGGACTCTCCACCTTAACTGGTTCCACATCAAACCTTTGCCCTGTGGACATGTGGACTGCTTGATCCAACCCATCAGTGAAGTAAACAACGGCAGCTTCAGAGCTCACTGGTTTTGTTTTGAAAGAACAACTGCAGATTATTGCCGAGGCAGTCTGGAGTCAGAACGGGTTGTCATGAATAAGCATACACAAAGACTTCTGCCCTCTTCCCAGCTCCCTGGAAGCTCTTTTATGCATGTCAGAAGAGGATAGGACCTTCTTCCTTCTCTGTTACATTTTGTGTAAAAGGCCGGTAAAAAAAAAAAATCACCACATTTTAGGATATAGCTTTGAAGTACTGGCCAGGGACTCATTTCTGGACTATTTCCCGGTAGATCTTGAGAAATGTGTCAAACTAGACTTTATTTATAATTTTCCCCTTAATAAAAGCTTCCTTCTGAAAGGAAAGCCTATTACACCATTCTTAATTTTATAGTATATTTAGCTAATATGTTGTAAATCTAATCCAGGACACAAAGGTAGCTAACTAAAATTTGCACACACACACACACACACACACACACACACACACACACAAATATCCTGTTTACTTGACTAAAAGTTAGCTCCTAGGGATGTTGGGAACACATGAAAATTTCTCTTTACAAGTTATATTTGGCAGTGTTCGAAACTCAGTTTCTCCAAGCAAGCAACAAAGTTGTTGCTGATTTCCAGAAGTCTGTGGGATAGGAACACATTCAGATAAAAAAAAAAATGTGCCACACAGCTTTAATGTATGACCAAAGTAGCACATGGCATGGCTCCACAGAGGCCATGTTTCTCAACTTTCAGAGGGCAAGTGAAGTAAAATGACTGTCTAATTGTGAGGTGAGTTGTGTAGATGTGTTATGTAGACCTAATCTGGCGTTCATTCTCAGCACAATTAAATCACAGTTTCAGAAAGGGGAGAGGAAGTGGATGTTGGCATTTGAAGCATCACACTCAGAGAACGCCAAAATGCCAGGCAGGTGCTTTATGAAGCTCACTGTGTGCTTGGAACACACACTGCCTGGTGCTTCATCCTGAAGGAAAGAATAGCTGGCCATCATCATGATGCAGGATGAATCAGCTAGCAGACATGGCAGAATTGGGGTACTATTCTCTGAGTTCCTTTTTCTCTTCATTCATTTGTACCTAGCCCCATATTTTCTGAGGGGAAAAATAAATCCGCTAAATAGCCTTACCCAGAATTGGCTTTTCTTGATAATTCCATTCTTCTTTCTTGTGGGATAATTCTGAGTTTGAGGAAATGAGCTATTTCACAAGAAGAGGTTAATCTCCATTCATCCTCTTATTCTCAGTAAATGCTCAGTCTTCAGGAGACCGTGCCCCATGGGATCCCATTCACATTCTGAGGGCAACAGGACTTTAAGGTACTTGTAAGATCTCAATTCAAACAGAACTTGGTTGAGAGAAAGATTGTGTCTCCTGCCCCATGCCTGGACCAGGATCAGTAAGTAGTACTGACACTTAGTGTGCAGACACTAACAGCTCGACAAATACAAACACAATTCATGGACTCTGCCAACCACCCCACTTTTCCATGCTATGGAGTGCAGTAACTGGGAGAAAAAGAACACAAGAAAGTAAACCAGGTTATAGCTCAGGAGACACAGGTAGAAGCCTGAATCCAGACACACCAGCCCTCAGTCTATGTTCCCAAACATTGCTAAAGTCTGTCCCAGACACATGCAGCCATGTCTGTTCTTGTTATCATTGATGGTTTGTCTTTGTTAACTTCTTTAGTTTCTTCATCTCTTCCCTTTAATCCATCTCTGATTTCTATAGTTCAAATAAGACATTTTCTTGTAGCCGACATATCACAGTGAGGACACATGCTTGCAGTAGAGCTGACTGTAGTTACTTCAGCTTGTTTCCTTAATGATTTTACTACAATTTCCCACATGTCCCAGAAACACAGTCTTTATGAAATGATAATTTGTCTCCTTATAAATATAAGATTCCTATGATTTTTTCTCGTTTTTCATACTGTTAATACAAGAACAAATCAAATGGTTCTTTCTGATAAATGTGCCGTGCTTTAATGTATTATTTGCCATATGTCTCTGCTGATGTCTACCTAACCTGCAGAAGTCAGGAGCCACATTTGCAATTCAGTTCAAAGCACCCTCTGACAATCACAGCAGCTACAGATGGTGACCAGACGGAGTTGTGAAATGGGATAGATATTCTGTTGTCCCCGTTGAAACAAAGCAAAATGGCTTCCTGTCTATTGTCTCCTGACATGCTCTCTGTAGCTGTGACTGAACATTAACAGTGAACAATCACAGTCCTGACAAATCTTTCATTTAAGTCTCATTGCCAGTGTGATGGATTTTACAATCCTCACATTACCCACAGGAAAACATTTTAGGGAGCTTGCCCTAGCTTTTGTATGGCAAACTCAGTTCAAAGAAGGAACAGCCACCTTGAAGTCTGTAGTGTTGACAACTATGAAAATAGCTTATAGAAACCCTGGGCAAAAGACTCTCTGCTATGTGGTCTTGAAAAAGTTATGTAACCTGTCTGTGTATCTTCTTCCTTGCATCTTATTTTAACTAAGAAAATCAGAAAGATGCAGTATGCAGCTTTGTACTTAATACTTTCTATTTGAATTTTTACCTTGAGATGGAATTCTGCAAATACACATGTACAAACACTGTGGCTGAGAAGTTGGATCATGAATACTTCGATCAAGTATTTCAGCTTAATATAAAATTTTCATTACTCAAAAGTTACTTAAAAAATTCTAGTCGCCGTGATTAAAATAATGGGTCTATGTTTACATTATTCTCATATCTCAACCACCTGCCCCTACTTCAAATTTTATATTTGTTTAGTAAACAAAAGTGAAATATGAAGAAAGCTGCATTTTAAAGAATCCAGTCTCCTTTTTCATCAAATAGATATTGTGAAGTATCATCCTCATGACTACTTTATTCTATTTTTAAAATAATCTATAACGACTATATGTGCTCTGTGAAATATTAAAAATGTAGGTGGTGGATAAAAAAGGACAACGGGAGGTTAATATAACCGAGTGTTGCATACAAACAGGAAGATGTCACCATGACCCCTTTGTTTGGAACAATTAGTATGTGTTAATAGACATGCCAACAAAAGTAAAATTGAAGTCAAGTCGCCACATTTCTGTTACCCAGAGATCATCACCGTTGCCTCTCTCCTTGAACCATATTCTGGAGTTTTTTGCACATCATATGTGTGTAAGCATTTGTAAATATTTATACTTAATTAATCCATATGTTGCCGTTTTGCATTCATTATTATGTAACCTTTACTTCAACTAGTAATTTTCTTTCTATTTAGGTAAAATTTTATCTTCCTAAAACCAAGTCCATATTCTTATTTCTCTAACTAATTAGTACTTTTCCATACATAGCATATTGAAATTAGCATCGTTACATATTACTATCACTCCATAAATTGCTTTAGCTTTGACACAATCCCTTTAAAAAATAATCCAATTTCTTGGGCCTGGAGCAATGGCTTAGCAGTTGAAACAACCATTGTTCTTGCAGAAGGCCTGAGTTTGGTTCTAAGTACATCTCTGGTGGTGGCTCACAGCTGATTGCAACTTAGTTCCAGGGCCCTAATATCTTCTTCTTTTTACCTATGTGGTGCCAAACATCCAGGTAGTAGGTACATATTACTACATGCAGGCCAAATAGTATAATACTTAAAATAAGGACAAATATTTATTAAATGCAATTTCAGAAGAGGCCACAACTCTGGGAAAATGCTTACCTTAGCAGGATGCCTGGATTTCAGTCAGCATCACAAGAAAAGGACATAAAACAATGTGCCATTCCAAAATGCTATTGCCTAGTCCATGACTAAGAAGTGTCAAACTTAAACAAGTGAAATGAGTGAGAAAGCACAGAAGCCTCCTGCATTAGACCTTCCAGAAGACTGATGCCAAACATTAATCATTTAAGTGTCCCTCAGCCCTAGAGTGTGTGACATTAAGATAGCATTATTTGTGGAACTAGAAGGAAGTAAGGAACCGGTTTCAGGTAAGTAGCTTAGAGTCACGAGAACCCAATGTCTGGCTTAGGCATTCTTACATACTCTCTGTGAGAACAAGTCCCTGACCCTGCAGGGAAGAAATGCTTCTTTCAAATGCTTTTGAACTCATTAAAATGTTTTCCAAACACTTTCTGATTGCCCTTTCTAGCTTCTTCTCTCACGATTCTTCCCAGTTAGACTTAAAAGTAGAGCACCTATGAACACTACCATGTTTTACCTGTGTGTATCACAGGATGAGCAGCAAATGCTGGGCACATTCAACACAATTATGCCTGGTTCTTGTAATGCCCTTTCAGCCTCGTGATTGTTTTTCTATTGCTTGTCAAGAGAGTGGATATATACTCAAGATACTGCAAGCCTCTCTGTCCATCAGCTGATAACACTGGCTGAGAAATCAATCAGAGAGCCTTGGCTTTCAGCCCTTCCTCTGTTATGGGATCTTGGTCAAGTTTCACAGCCACTCAGTGTCTGATTGTTTCCAATTAAAAATTAGAGTAAGAGTTTCAATCTCATGTTGTGAGAGTTAGATGTAATGCCATATAAAGTATTACAGTAGTATCTGGCACATAGCAATTGGTAAAATAATTTTTTCTTACTACTTTAAAAAAGCAGAGATACATGTACAGAATTTTAAAGGCATTTTGGCATAAAACTATATGAATATATTTTTGTCAGTACTTGATTTTTTTTTAAGGTTTGACAGTATGCATTGAAATTTTACTAGTTACAATAAGCATAAAGTACATGTAGGTAAAATGATTTTTAGAATAAATTTGCTTTAAAAATGGAGTTTGAAAAACAGCAAAGCGCTGTTCTACTAATGTTCTTTGACCCTTTCTCTTCATTATGAACCACAATCCAAGTAGCAAGTGAAACTTCTGCTTGGGGGTGAGTTTATGCAGCTGCATGACACCCCTTCAAGTACTGTGTAGGTGTGTGCACACTTGATGTGTGCAGGTGCATGCCTATTCTCAAGTACAAGGTATATGCTATTGACCCTCACATTCTCTCCCTGCCCTTGAAGTACCATTCCCACCAAACGGAAAACACCCCAAGCCAGAGCCATACATCTGTTCTTCAGAGCCATGAGAGCAAATCCAAAATTCTTCTGCCTCTACAGTGTAAGGAAACAACCCAGATTCCAGTGTAGTCCTCCCTCTGTCTGCTGGGAGATGGAGATCTAAGTGATCTCTAAGCACTAGCACTTTATCTGTTTCTAAAACTTGGAACTTCAATTCTAGTCAGCTAGGCAAAAAAGTGTGTGTGTGTGTGTGTGTGTGTGTGTGTGTGTGTGTGTGTGTGTGTTATGAAAATACAGTGTTGGACCAAGGCTAAATAAAATATCCTTGACATCTCAGAGCTCCAGCATGAGGAAGTAGATACAAGGCTGGTTTCAGGGTGACAGAGAGCTTGTTTCTTCTTAGCAAAGAATGAGGAGGACGCACATTCCAAGATAAAAGCAGAGGAGATATGGGAGGTCAGGGATATGGTGAACCCTGTTTATATTATCCCAGAACACATGGGATGAAGTTCCAGTCTTCAGAAAAGAAGATGCACAATCAGAAAAGGCAATATTTCTTAAGACTCTCCCTTTTTAATATTGTATTTTTAACATAATGTTTTTATTGATTATTTGAGAATTTCACATAATGCTCCCCAGTTATTATTACCTCCAAAGTCTACTCCCCACATCCTTATGGCCTCCCCTCAGGAAAGAAAGATAACAAAGTCAAATTTGTGTTGTCCAGATAGTCATTGGAGCATGGCCAAACTTCCAGTGGCTAGCCCCTTAAAGTGAGTCCTTCTCCATCCCTACCACCATCAGTAGCCTTCTGTTGTGGAGAGCTACATTTCGGGTTTCTTATTACGATTTTTAAGAGTTCTTTTCAATGGCTTGCTGTCTAGGTTGTTACTTTTGGGGATGGGTGGGACACAGAAGCTTTCTATGTCTCTTCTCAACTGTGAGTCTGCAGCCATCAAGACCACCACAGAACAAGGATCATGGACTTCCACATGGTATCTGGCTACACCATAGACCAAGGGGCATCCACCTGGCCACCACGCCTCGTACCTCAGCATGGTCTCTGGTGGCAGTCCAGACCACAGACATCAACACAGTCCTCTGTATCAGCACAGGTCAGGGACACCATCATATCTCTTTCCATAGCTCTCAGGGTCAGCACATGCCACAAACATCAGTATGGTGTCTGGTGGCAGCAAAGACCTTAGACATGGAAATCAACATGGCCGCTGGCCTTAGCATGACCATGGACCCAAATATGGCCCTTGTTAACAGCACTGAGCATGGGCATCTGAATAACCTTTGGTGGTGACACAGGGCACATGGGCCATCAACCATTAACCCAGACATTGCTCCCAGTGGCAACACGGACCACAAACACCAACATGGCCTCTGGTGGTGCTCAAGCCTCAGACATTGACAGGGTTCGGAATCTCTCCACAGCTCCATTCCTCCAACACAAAATCATTTATCATTGGAAACAGCAGTAACACTCGGTATAATTTTTTTGCCCACACAGCTCTACACATGAATAGTTATTGCTAGGAGTCTTTGGTCTGGCTCAAGGCCTCTGGTCTGTCAAGTACAACAAATACTGGATCATTATGAAGACTTGTATCACTGCCATGCTTCAGGTTCTCATCTTCAGATCTGATTCTGCAGGACCTGCTTCTCCTTGCAGTCTAGCAGCTGGAAGATGGAGTAGGTGTAAGGTTGACTGACTCAAATCACTGGATCTGGGCCCAGATGACAGTCAAGTTGGTTCAGCTGCTCTTCTCGAGGCAGTAGCCTTTTCCTGGCAGCTGCCCCACAGTTGCATGCACCAACTCATCAGCACGAAGGCAAACAGTCCTCTGAGGGGAGAGTGAGGATTAAAGATAGGAAAGGCAGAAAGAAGATACAGAGACAAGAGATAGATTCGGGAGGGCTGTCCAATGAATGTTGCAGCCCCAGGTTTATTTCTCGTAGCCTCTTATACCCCACAGTGCTGTGGGAAGCAAAATCACAAGCTAACAAAAGCAGTGGCTAATGTATACACAGGATATATGTTCCTATTCAGAGGCCTCCCCGTTCCTTCCACTAAGTTTAATTGAATGTTCAGCCCCTTACCTTGAGCCTCAAGTGTATCTCCTCTCATTGTTCCACATGTCAGCACACCAGAAAATCTGCCTGCCCTCAGAACATCCTGCCAGGCCCGCAAGCCCTGACCTGTCTTGGTCCTGCCTAACGGGCCAACTTTCACAGAAGCAGACAAAATGGCTCCCAACAATGGCAGGCTCATAATATTTGTTATTTATGTAGTAAGTCATATAATCTTCTGCAGTCTTTTTTGATGAGGCATGACAAAGTAGAATTCATTTACCAATAGTCTTCTCTAAGAATTCTTAAAAGAAAAACCAATCCTACTGTATGAGACTCTATCAGCAATACATTGTGTTATCTTTAAGTTTTTAATACATACAGCAAATTCATTTTTCGATAAGATTTAAGCATCATTATCAAATTTTTATTCTCTAGTTAAAAATAGACAATCATAAGGGTAATAGTGTAGATAGAATTTAAATTTATTGGCATTGAGGAAAGCATTAAATATTTCTCATTAACTATCTCTTAAATGTTGTCATATTATTGCTTAAAGACTCTGGTTCTTTGATATAATAAAATTTGTGTCTGAAAAAGAAGCAAGATGATTGCCAAAGGCTGGAAGAGGAGAATGGTGGGGCTGACTGCACAGTTGTCATTCAAGAAGCACAGAATTTCACATGTACAAATTTTATAATGTCTGAGTATCTGTTGCATTGGTGTGAATCTGCTTGACAACTCTTGGAAATGGTTCAAGTGCTAAGTTATTTATTTATTTATTTATTTACTTTTATTATAATTAAAAATAATCTTGGGCTGGGTAGATGGCTGCTCTTCCAGGGCCCTTTACACATACACAAATAATAATTTTAAAAACGCTAAAAAGACATGCCTTATGGGGAAAACTTTCTGGTCAAGTATAGCTGGGAAAACTTCCTGCTGCTGATTTCATCTTGGGGTTGTCGGTTCACAAACACTTTGAGAAGCCATGCAATAAATCAAATAATTTAACTTTACCCAGAGCTTAATTCCTAAAATTATCCAATAGTAACAGATTAAAATATCTTCATTTTCCCCACCAGAACCATCCCTAGGGGCTGTTGAGAGTCTGTTTTCTGCTCTGTCTTGAACAGAACATAAAGTTCAGCAAACAATGCTAATCTCCCAATCTCCAGTAAAACGCTTTGAACAGGTTTTGTTGCTCATGTATCTCAGAAGTCATATACCTTAAATCCATGTTTCCTAGGTTTAGGGAAGCGCATCTTCTAGGGGCTTATTTCATGTTGAAAACACTTCTCAGCTGAAGTCCCAAGCTTTCTTCTTTGTTTTATGTCTAGATACCACCATCTGAAATTGACACACTCAAAGGATATTCTTTAAGAGATATAGAAAAATGAAATGAGCACAAAATCTCCTCACAGTCTTTTTAAAATTTGGTGTCGCTGCTCAATAAATGCAAAATAACAAAAAGTGAAATAAAGCAATGGCTGGCCATCCTTATACAGAAGAGATCGGAAAGGCAGGCTTCGGGAAAGTCAACTGTTGCTCTGCTTCCTGACACTCACTTGCAGAAGATCCAGATATTGGGGAGGCAGGATCATGAATGTCTCCTTCTAGAATGACAGACTTCTACAAGACCCATGTGCCAGCACTTTTTGTTATTACGAAATGATGGGGGATGGAGGAGTATTTAACCCAAGTCTTCATTAAATAAGTTAGACCTCCCCTAATAGCATACTTGGTTGGTACACAGAACTCAAGCAATATTAACTGCTTTGAGCTTGAAGATGATGTGCCCAACTTTTTCACTCTGTAACAAGATGTCATTTACAGTATTCATGCTCAAGGATCATGCAATCAGCTTACCAAAATGGTCGCAAGATGTTTTCATGGTTTAAATCAGTCCATGGGTTTGTATTACAGCTATACCCGACTTCACACAACTAGCAGGCCTCATAGTGGACATGCCTGATAAGTTGCAATTGATCTGTGTTGAAATTTTTATTGCGATGTCATTGTTTATGGAAAACAGTAGATAGAAAGTTTCATTATTAATTCGTTCCTTCAGTAAGTATTCACCAAGTATTTGGTTCATACCAGGCACTGTGGATAATGGCTATCAACTATGAGCAAATTCTATACATCATCTACTTTGATGCATTCTATCATTGCCAAGAGGGGAAGATAATCTGTAATTGAATCATAGGAATAAGTTGATGGTGGTGGGCATAATCGTGAGACTGGAGGTAAAGAGTATCATGCTGCAAGTGTAATGTTGACCTGATGAGTCAATACTTAAAGAGGGCTTCTCACAGGAAGCAAAACACAGGTAAGAGGAAGAAGGAATAATGATGTGTGGTCAGAAGAATTCCTTATGAATAGGAGTAAGTGTAAATCCATGTGAAATCCCATTCTGGAAGAGTAGTTATTGAAATTCCTGGGGTGTTCTCTGTATTTGAAATGGGCTAGAAGAATCAGCATGGAGATTAATTAGAGGCAGAGTCCAGCCCTCCAAAGACAACAAACACTGCAGCAAGTGGGGATGAAAACACCCAAGGCACCCCAGCACGTCTGTGTGCATCTGTGGTCAGCAGTTCATCTTTTCACTTGTTTTATAACACCCTCTCCCATAGGTGAGGATCCCAGGGAGCAGGGATTTAACATCTTCTGTGTGGTACTTTGCTTTAAGTCAGATAAATACTTAAAGACTACTAATTAAGTACATTATCAGCTTTTAGACATGCACCAGCTGCACATCCAGCTCTCTGTTAGGTCTTAATTCTAATGAACAGATAGATGAAGCATGCCAGGATATATAAGTGTCCCATGAAGACAGGGAGTCCTGTCTGGAGGGCCAATAGCAGCAGGTGATGCTTCCTCAGAGCACAAGGTAGAGGGAGACAATATGGTCAAATAGTCTTTCACGGGGTGTTTGAAATAACTGTCAAAACTACATGTGTGCTCTGTGACATGAGTTTCTTCTTTCAGGCTTGAGTGAAACCTGGTCCGAGAAAACATAACTCTGATTAATCTGTTGTCTGTGGCTCACATGATGGAAACTAACATCATGCTCAAAGAAACCCCCAACAAGGTCTCTTACCTGAGAGGGGGTGGGGGGAAGTTGTAGTTCAGTATTCTTAAATGGACTCACTGTGGGCCCTTTGCAGAAGCATAGCATAAATGACTAAGAGTTTACTAGGCAGTTGTTTCTCCCAACACTAACTCTCTGAAGGTCATCTGAGGGACCAGTTGAAGGTTTTTATCCTACTATATTTATACTGCTCACTATGATATCATGAGGTGTTGAGGGAATGTATGAGACAGCTCTTCTCCTATTGACATTAAATAGTCCCAAGGGAGAAAATGTGTTCACTCCCTAGACTTCCACAGACTGAGCAATGGTGGGATCCTTATGAGGTCCTCAGGATAACTGGAGACTACCACTCAGCAGAGACTATAGGATGCCAGCATCTCTTGCTTCTTGCTTTTATGTTTGGTCTCTTTCCCTTGTCTATACTCCTGTCATCTATCACGAGATCTCTGCAGAGCTCAGCCAAGATCAACACCTTCCCCTTGAATTGCACAACTCTGATCACCTTTTTCTTTATAAAGTTATCCAGCTCCCAGTGTTACATTAAATTAATGAATGTGGTCTACCATGTGGTGTTAGTGCATACAGTACATATATGGATACTTTCTGTTTGTGGCAAGGGATTCCACAAACATCCCTAAAAGATTTTATAATATGTGTCTTTTGATCTTCACAGTTTGTATGTAGAATTAGAAAAATGGTTTTTATTAGGTTTCATTAGCTAAATAGAAGGGGGTAACTCTAGGATGAAAGCCATCTTGGTTTAAGCACTATGTATTTCTCACAGTTTTATACTGGATCAGATGGTTGGAAATAGCTGTTAAGGATCCATCAAGCATCTTTGTGGGGATAAAGAGAAAAAGAGTTGTACAGTAGCTACATTAGGGCTTGGGAGACTATAGACCCCACTGTGACTCCTAGTGCTGTGAAAACTCTGGGCATTCTTCACTGTCAAAAAAATCCTCCATATTTCATGGACCCATCCTTACACACCGAGGCCATTACCATATCCTGACTCAGTTTTATGTCTCCCATCTCCCTCCCTCAGATCTGCTTACCAGTGAGAATGCTCTGAGTGCCACCCAAGATCTTCAAGTCACTTTCTGGTTTCAAGACTTTATTGATTTGGGGCTGAAGCATTTAGATGGTGTTTAAGGTCTTCATTCTCTTTCCTATTTCACACCTCTTACCCCTGAAGTTCTAATCACACCGAGTTGCTTACAGGTCTCTAGCACACCTGGCTAATCCCTTCTTGCCTCTGGTCATGTTCTTCTCTTGTGGTGAGAAAATTCGAGGCTCTTGTGTGTGCTTCTTCCTATAAAGCAGTAGACACCATTGCTGGAGAAATAAGTGCGGGGCACTGGAATTCTAGTGTACACAGAAAAATAAAGTATGTCTGGAAACTGAGTATTGAAAAAGAAGGTGATAAAAGAAACAAAAATCTTTAGTCATCACAGGTAGAAGAGTAAACTAGTACAGTCATTATGGAAATCAGTATGGGAGCTTCTTTCAAAATAAAATAAATATATAGCCATGGTATGACCCAGCTTGTACCACTGCTGGTCACATACTCAAAGGACTCTGTGTCCTATTACAGAGACACGTGGACAGACATGTCCATTGCTGTTGAATGCATCCGAGCAAGGAAATAACAAGCAACAGAAATACCTACCAAAGGATGAATAGATAATGAAAATAAGGAGCATTTTGTTCATCTGTAAAGCAAAGCGAAATTATGAATTTTGCACGACCATGGATGTATCTAGAAAGTGCGATACTCAGCAATGTGACCCAAAGTCAGAAAGAAAAGAACTGCATATCCTTTATTATATGCACATCCTAATGTGTAATGTATAAGTGTGTGTGTGTGTGTGTGTGTGTGTCTGTCTGTCTGTCTGTCTGTCTGTCTTAAAAAGTGAAAAGAAAGTGAGAGAATAGAAATAGTTCGTGGTGAAGGACAAAGATGGTAGCCAAAAGGATACATAGGCCATGAAGAGGAACAAAGAGTGGGGGAAATGACAAATGGGGAGGGAGGGCTGAGGAAGGGAGGGAAGCCTACTTGAACACATTTTGTTTGAAAAAACCATGTTATCTAGTACCTTCTGTGATAACAGAAAGTGGATGATGGAGCTTTGGGACATGCTGAGGGACCCAGAGCCGTCGGGAAACCATTATGTTCTGAAGAACAATAATTCTGTACATGATGGGAAGGAGAAACATGTAAAATTCTGTCAGACACGTGAGAATATATCTGAATGTTAATACAAAACATTGCTAGGACAGCTGTCTTAGGAAGGACGTAGGCTCCAGGACTAGGTGGTAGATGCTGCCGACCAGGTATGCAAATGTGTAATGATGACCACAGGGCCTGAATGGTACCTCCAGCCCCACTCCCTCTCTGTCCATCCGAGTTTCCTGCTAATGGTTCACAGCTGTACTTTCTCCAAGTAAATGACCCTTGTTGAAGGTGAATTATCTTGCTTGGGTGATACTACTCCGCTCACTAAAAGATGTGGCTGACCTGTGAGAGACAACTGATTGACTCAGGACCTCAGAAGCCCAGATCCTTTTTCTTGAGGTGAATAACTCATTGGAGCTTGCACTATATACGCTCTCCTGGTGGTTATGCTGAGGTCGGATTTCAGGTAAATTATCTTGGCTTAGCGCTTTCCCCTGCTACCTTCTGCTTCCCTAAATCCCTGCCAAGCTGTCTCTTCCTCCATAAATCACTTCTCCTGAATACCCCTTTTGGGGAATCTCTGGACTCTAGGAGACTAGTCTAAGTCACTCTGATAGGCTGGATGCCTCCTGTGGTATATCAGATGTTCCTGAACAAGGTGGTGGAGACAGTGGCCCATCATCTGCTTAGCAGATAGATATGCTTTCCAGCCATTGTTTTTTCCCCTGAATAACTGTCCCATCCATGATGTAGCTGGAAAGGCTCTTCTCTTAATCTGTCTTTCAGGACCAAGGTTCACAGTCCTCATGATCCCCTGTCTTTTGATGTTCAAAGTTGTCAGTGAGTCAGGCATTTGTCACCAACAGAGCTAAAAGAAGACACAGTCTGTGCCTGCTCCTGTTGTTTTTCTCCCTGCCTCCTCCTCCTCACATTCCAAAGCAGCAGTTGCTTACATCTCATGAACGTTGAACAGATTTAGAATATGAAAGGCAACTGGCAAGCCACAGTGTGCCATATGTCACATTTACCCACTGCAGGTGTTTTGCCTCTTGACTGGCAGCTTGCAGGCTGGCTATAGTCCAGTCTAAGAAGGAGAGAAGATCGTGGAAACTGAGCTCAGCCTGAGCCTCCATGAGGGCAACTCTGCATCTGGGTTTGGTTTATATAATGGTGATTTCATCCACACACATGTGATTATGGCAACTATGTTGTTTGGTGAACTTTGGGACCTCATTAAGTACATAGTCATGGGACAGGGCTGCTCAGGATGCCAGTTTTGCACAGTTGAGTGTGACTGAAGAATTGAGGTACTGACTCCAATATAGATGGCAGTCAACAGATTCTGTAGAGATGTTTTCAATGTGACTCTTCTAAGTACCACAGGTGGGTACAACTGCAGTGATGGATGAAGATATAGGATCCAGTCACTTCTTGTCACTTTGGCTCCTGGTTTGTTCTACAGTATTGGTCTGCATCCCTTAGATGTCCCTTAATGCATCCCTCAGACACTGTCTTTTTCAAACTGAGATGAGAAAACATTCTCAGCCGTGAATGACAATAAATTCACTGTTGATAAACCAACTCTTTGGGGGTGCTGAGCTTAAATAGGAGAGATACAAATCAGTATGATGCTAACTCTAACCCTTTCATAAATTTTAAGATCAATTGTAATTTCCTTTACTGTCTCAACTGAAAAGTGGCATTTTTCAAATTGACCTTCTACAAGCTTTTAAAAGCATTTTATTTTTGTTAATTTCGTTTGTAAACAATGATGTAAAAGTAAACAAATGTAGCTTAATACAATTTGAAATATTTATGTTTTTGTAAAAAGCTGAGTATTTTAGGCATGTAGTCATCTCTCTACATAATGCATTTACATACTTGACACTCTCCTCTTTTGGCTGCCACCAAAACACACTGCTTCCTACAAGAATGGCTTGTCTCTCTGGTGATTTTGAAATACATGTCCAGTTCTTCTCTGGTTCGTGGGACTAAAGGGATCAGTCTATAACCCTTCCCACGTCCACTGGTGCGAACAAACCCTTCAACACTGGGAAGTATGTCTTCCTCAGTGCTGGTAGGGCCTCCCTCAGCTGAGCTCTTACCATAGAGAGCTGCACTTGGGTCATTTCCAGCTCCTCCGTGCAACTCATGAGTAAGCCTGACTAATTTGGGAGATGCTCACAAGTATTTTGGAAGTTTTTTCTTCTTCCAGTTTTAACCCCTTCTCCTAAAAGTGCACTCTTGGGTTGTTTGCTAGGAAATTGGTAAGGCAGAGTTATATATAAAACCATGAATGTATCAAAAGTCTTTGTTGGTCCACAGGGAGCAATTCTCTTTTCATGGGTTCAGTTTACCTTGGGGAGCGATAAGCTGTTTGAGATGAAAAGGCCAACAAGGCAGTCACATTGCTTTTCATCTGGTGTACTGCAGTTATAATCCTAGGATGCTTCTTTGCTAAGGCAATAGTTATGCAATTCCCCTTCCTTCCCCTTTACCTTCACATCATCTTCAGAGCCTAAGCAATTAAAGGCACCGTACTCGAATTATATCTGTTCTTCTCTGTGCTCCTTGAGAAAGTGCATATGACCATGAGAGGTTTGGGCAACCCAGCAGCTAGAGTATCTCAACAGACAGCAGGTGAGGTCAGGAAGTAGTGTGGTATGAGGAAGTCACACCTGCAGTGACATCAGTTGAGAGAATTGAGCATTTGATACGGTTCTCAGCAGGCAATAAAGTCAGTCAGCACTCCGTGAGATCCAGATCTGGCAGAATGAATGGGAAAACAGTAAAAGAAGGGCTGTTCTAGGATTTTAGAAATGAGGTTTGGTTTTTGTTTTGTTTTGTTTTTTAAGCAACAAGGATGATTTTGGTAGGCGGGGCAGCACTCATGAACACTCAGCATCCCATGCTCACAGAGCTTCTGCCTAGTTAACTGATTTACTGCATCTTAACGATTTTCTAAGTAGGGGTGCTGCATTTGAATTTGCCGAGTCCTGAGAATTCTTATTGCATATACTGTGTGTATAGCTTAGGAAAGAGCCAACCGAAGATATATGCCAGTTTTGCATTTATGTTTAAATACATAAATGACTTCTTTTCTTCCCTTCTCAATATTTAAGACATAGTAGTATGCATTTATTTAATATGTTAGTGTACATGATACCAGAAGGACAGGGCAGGGTTCAAGCTACTAATCTTGAGCTCTTCCAATTCTCCTTTGGAGGTGGGGTGAACCACAGGTTTAACCCACTCTAGGCTCTAAAATAGGTGCTGGCCCAACTAAGACTATTCATGGATGCTAACAGTAGCAAGACTATCAGTAGTACTCCCCAGACACCCCAAATCTAGGAGCTCCATCCTTCAGGTTCACAGGATAATGTAAAGACAAGGATGCTCTGGGAGGGGATAAACTAATATTTGTTTTCCATGTGACTTGATACGATCAGCTATGTCTCTTTTCACCCCTCTCCCAGCTGCCACCGTATGCCTTCCCGGTCCATGCCTTTGTAGCTGTGAACCACTGAAGGTCTGCTGTAGCTGCTCAGGAGAGAATAGGTTTGCAGATGCCAACCATTCAAAAGAATGGCATGAGGACCGGAAGGAACTTCAGCTACAGCTCTATGCCTGCCTTCATCGTGCCCTTATGATGAAATTTTGAGCTTAACTTTTAAGTAGTTTTACCCTTAATTCCACTTTTCACCTTAGTATCAATCGGTCTGAACTTTGTTTTTATTAGATTATACTCTTTCTTCTTCAGCTATTATCTTCAAGGACAACAAATAAAGCCCTAGATTAAAAAAAAAAAATCTCCAATGAATGTAGATCTTGTTTATAGATAATGAACAAAAATCTCAATGAACATAATATCTACAAAGCTTCTTAGCAGAATGTTAGCAAATCAAATTCAAGGACACAAGAAAGCTCTCTCCAGTATTATCCAGTAGCATTATATGACTAGGTTTACCCCTGGGGGGTCCTCAGGTCCATAAAAGCAGGTTCCAGAGGCCTGGAGGCATAGGCTTCACACAATCCATGATTCTGAGGGACAACTTAGAGTTTGATTGAATCACATAGTCTTACTCATTTCTGCCCTGACGCCCCGGTTCATACTTCATGTCAGCAGTGAGAAGATAGGGCTTTTGTCAGTTATTTATTTTCGTATGGAATACACAGTTTGGGGAAAAAATGAAATGGGGGAATGATCCGAGAGTTGGGAGCTGCATCATGTAGGTGTGTGTGATGCTCTCATCATGACAGATTCTAACTGAAGCTTCACACTCACATCCTTTCTGTGTTCCTTTGTTTACTGTTAGAACTGAAGAGACAATTCCATCACCTGTGGTGACATGCCGAGTCATTTTCCATGTTAAAAAACACAACTATAGATGCTGATGGGGTCTCAGCACCAAAACAACAGTGCTCTCTTTGTCTCAAGGTGAGTAGGGAAATATCAAGGAAGTGCTAGATGCTGAAGTGCAAATCAGATCATAGTAGGTGACCATCCACTGGACAGATACACTGGGGTCTTCTCCTATCCTGCTTCTTGCTGTAACTGCTAGACAATGGGGTAGGAAGATAGCACACAAAATAAACTTCTAAAGAACATAATAATGATCCTTTACCTCAGAAACTGATCTCCAGTGTAGTGATCTTCTATTTACCCTTGCATTCTTCAAATTAAACATTTGAAGTGTCTCCAATACAAACTACAGAGTACAGAATCAACACAGAAATCAAAATATATTTTTTACCAACTATAGTTGGTCTTATGTTGCCTAATTTTGAACACTTGGTTTCATTACATCACACTTTTATCACAAATATCATCTTTGAAGAGTCATAAAAAAGCAGGTTCTATTTCGAGAAAAATGTATGTATGCATTCATGTGTACACACCATGTACATGTGTGTGTGTTCATGTGCACACACACCATGTAATGTATGTTTATGTATGGATGTGTGTGTGTTCATGTGAGCACATACCATTTACATGTGTGCATGTTTGTGCTTATGTATGCAGACACCATGAACACACATATATGTATGCAAGCATTCGTGTGATCACACACCATGTACATTTGTGCATACATATGTGTGCATTCATGTGTGCACATGCCATACACATGTGTTTGTGTGCATTCATTTCTACCAGTGTTAGAAAGCCTGTGTGAAGAATTTGGGCTGACTATTTCTCCCTTGAAGCATGTGCAGATTTTAGCAATGGTTAGTTTATTTTAAAATTGTTCAAGGATTCTTCATTCTCTGACAAATTCTCATAAGTGAGTAAGGACTACAGAATGCTTGAATAATAATGCTTTTGTGAATTGAGATTATTTGCTATTTTCTGAAATGATTGTTCCTCTTTTCTTATTTTTAAGAAGTTAGTAGAAGACAGAATTGGAATTCCTGGTTTTGGACACTCTTTGTAGTCAGATACTGGCACTCTTTTTCCCCTTAGTTACAAGTTTACATTTCTCAACTGTGTTCCAGTTGGAAGGAAGGCACACATTCAAGAATATTTGAACAGCACAAATTGGCCTTGACTGGAATCCGGGAGACAAAAGGTACACAAAATTGTGTGGAAATGAAAGAAAAAAAAGGTAGACCTGGAAGAATTGGGGGGAGGGTAAAACATGGTATGTAAAGTTCTCAAAGAACTAATAAAAATATAGTGCACTCATTCACAAAATGCATTTTAATTATACTCATCCTTACCCACACTTCCAACGGCTCCTAGGTCTGCTCCACTCTGTGTCCCTTCCTGCTTTAATGTGATTTTATTACGTCTTTTTTATTGGATAGTTTATATATTTATATTTCAAATGTTATTCCCTGTTTCCCCTCCCATCCCCCTTCCCCGATTCTATGAGGATGCTCCCCCTCCCACACACCCACTCCCCCCTCACCACCCTGGAATTCCCCTACACTGGGGAAACGAGTCTTCACAGGACCAAAGTCTTCTATTGATGCCAGATAATTCTGTCCTCTGCTACATATGCGGCAGGAGCCATGGGTCCCTCCATGTGTATTCATTCGTTGGTGTTTTAGTACCTGGGAGCTCTGGTGGGGGGGGGGGGTCCTAGTTGATTGATATTGTTGTTCTTCCTTGGAGCTGCAAACCCCTGCAAGCTCCTTCAGTCCTTTCTCTAACTCCTGCATTGGGGTCCCTGTGGTCAGTCTAAAGGCTAGCTGCAAGCATCTTAATCTGTATCAGTAAGGCTCTCCTACATCCACTAGAGGTCTAATATCCAATATATACAAAGAACTCTCTTGCAGTAAACATTTTAAAAGGCAGCACCACCGGTTCCAGCATCTCACTCTGTGCTTTGCCTTTGACAGCTTTCTGACCCAGGCTCATCTGCCACTTTCTGCACTGCCTGCCTCAGCTCCCTCTCACAACCGGTTCCTGCCTGTACCTCTCTGTGCACTCCTGCCCTTGCCTCTCTTTGACCCGAGTGGCTCTCAAACCTCGCCGGTGCTGCACTGCTTTAACTCACAATTAATTCCCTTGCGTGCTGCAATCTTTCCAGTTCTGCGCATTCCAATTCCATGGTGGGCTTGGGGCGCCCCGCCACCATACTCTCTCTTGAACTCAATTCAGTTGCCTCATGAATAAACACACCAAAACTATTCACAACAACCTGTGTTTATGCAGAGAAGAATCTTAACATCTGCCTCCATGGTTGCTTCCAACTCCTCCTCCTCTCTCTGGCTACTTCCTCTTCTTCCAAAACTGTTTTCCTACCCATCCTTTCTTCTCGTCCAATGGCAGGGCTTGCTTTATCCTGGACCTTCCTGCATAATGACATCATCTTCAAATTCAAGAAGTTAGACTCCAGAGAACCAAATAATCCTATTTTTAAGAGTAGGGGTACAGAGCTGAGAAGCACCTAAAGAATTATTGTTTCCTCACAAAGAGGATGTAGATGCTTGCTTTGTTTCTTCTCATGGCTCCCTCGATCTGATTTGTTACTGTTGTTTGAAGGTTTCACCCAGGTAGTGCCATCCCTCTTACATCCCTCTTATTCCACCTGATTCTCCTCCTGAACCTTTACAGAAGTAGGAACAAATCTCTCAGGTCTTTCTTTCTCTTTAAAACAAAACAAAACCAACCACAATGCAACCACATTGTATCCTTATTTATTTAAGTTTCTAAAGAATAACAATTGTATACTACTTACTGAATTATTGCACTAAGTTATTCTTTATTTACTTTTCATCTGGATTGAAGCTTCCTCTCCTTCCCTTTTGCCTCCCCTCTCTCCCCATCCACCTTTCTTCCCTTTCTACTCAGAAAAGAGGAGTCCTCCCATGGATATAAACCAGCCTTGGCATAGCAAGTTGCAGTAACACTAGACACATCTGCACCATCTCCTGTTGAGGCTAGGTGGGGCAGCAGCCCAGTTAGGGGAAAGGGATGCAAAGGCAGGCAGCAGAGTCAGACACAGGCCGTGCTCCTGCTGTTAGGAGCCCCACATGAAGACCCAGCTGCACATCTGTTACATATGTGCAGATAACCTAGGTCCATCCCATGAATTGTTTGGTTGTCAATTCAGTCTCTGTGAGCCTCTACGAGCCAATGTTTAGTTGATTCTGTAGGTTTTCTTGTGGTATCCTTGACCTCTTTGGTTCCTTCCATCCTTCCTCTCCCTTTTCCACAGAATTCCCTGAGTTCCACCTAATGTTTGGCTGTGGGTCTCTGCATCTGTTTCCGTCAGTTTCTGGGTGAAGCCTGTCTGATGACAGTCATGTCTGCAAGGATAGAAGAATATGATTACTAATGTCAGGGGTGGGCTCCACATAGCCTGGTCTCAAGCTGGATCAGTCATTAGTTGGCTATTTCCTCAACTTCTGATCCATCTTTACTCCTGCCTATCTTGCAGGCAGGACAGATTGTGGGTTGAAGGTTTTGTGCCCACATTGGTGTCCCAATCTCTGGAAATCTCACCTGGTCCTGGAGTAGATGGCTATTTCAGGCTCCATATGACCATTGCTAGGTGTCTTGGCTATGGTCACTCTCATAAATACCTGGGGATTTCCATTGTCCTAGGTTTCCACCACATCCCAGAAAAGTTCTCACATTACAACTGTCTCTCCAGTACTCTCCCTCAGTCCTACCCTGGCCTAATCCCTCCTGCTCCCAGCCCAGCCCCCACCCAGTCCATTCCCTCTATCCATCCCAGTTTCTATTCTAGTGCACCCTCTCAGTGGATTCAAGTACCTCCCCTTTAGCCTTCCTTGTTACTTTGGGTCTGTGGATAGTAGCATGGTTATCCCATACTTTAAGGCTAATATCCACTTATAAGTGAGTATATACCATGCATGTCTTTGTGGGCCTGGGTTACCTCCCTCAGGATGATCTTTTTTGGTTCAATCCATTTGCCTGCCAATTTTATGATGCCATTGTTTTTAACAGTTGAATAGCACTCCATTGTGTAAATGTACCACGTTTTCTTTATTCGTTCTTTGATTGAGGAATATGTAGACTGTTCCTAGTTTCTGGCTATTGTGAATAAAGCTGCTATGAACATAGCGGAGCAAGTCTCCATGGTAGGATGGAGCATCTTTTGGGTATATGGTCAGAAGTGTTATAGCTGGGTCTTGATGTAGATATTTTTTTAATCCTGTCTTATTTAGCCAGCATGACACCCTGGAATCCCAGAGGTAGTTAATCAACTTTTTAAGAATTACTCTAATCCCCTTCTCTTTCTAGAAACCGTGGCCCTGTGCAGATGGTTCCACTTCTATCACTGTTCTTTTCCCTCCATATTCATTTTCTCCTTCAGCCCAGTCTCCAAGTGTAGGTTATCCTTGGCGTTTTCTCTTTGTCCCCATAGGTCCTTCCCTGAAGTGTCACATGGCATTGCTGTTAGTGTCCCCTCCTGTGATAGGCTCCTCACCCAAGTGTCTCTCATTACTTCTGCTTAACTGTTTTTCCCCCTGGATCCTTCCTACTTCACAACTGAATCCAATGCAAATCATCCCCTCACTAACACACACACACAAACACACACACACACACACACACACACACACACACACACACACACACACGTGTGAGCTTCTACCTCCTGCATCTATGAGGTTGCTCTCCCTCCCTCACCCACTCCTATCTCACTGCCCTAACATTCTCCTACACTGGAGCCCTGAGCCTCCACAGGACTAAGGGCCTCCTGTTAGGATTCTGTAAACCCCACCCCTCAATTACCTGGCAGTAGCCAGGTATGCTCCGTCCCAGTGACCTGACACTATAAAAGGGGCTGCTTGCCCTCTCCTCTCTCTTAGCCTCTCTTTCCTCCTGGCTCTCTTGCTCTCCCAACCCTACCCCTCCCCTTCCCCTTCTCTTCCCCCCTCTCTCTCCATGTGCTCACGGCTGGCATCTACTCCTCTATTCCTTTCTCTCTCTCTCTCTCTCTCTCTCTCTCTCTCTCTCTCTCTCTCTCTCTCTGCCTCTACCACCCTCTTAACTCTCCCATGACCTGAATAAACTCTATTCTGTACTATACCATTGTGTGGCTAGTCATTTGGGGGAAGGGGTTCCCAACATGGACCCCCCAGAGGCATCCCCCTTACCCCCAGGCCTTGCCGTACCTCCATGGGCCATATGCCCCCCCACTCTCTTCATCCTTCCCTTAACATTGGTGCGGAAACCCAGGACGTCATCTTTTCACAACATTGGGGCCCCGTGACTTTTCCTTTCATTAGTGCCCCGTCATCTTTTTCTTACACCTCCTCTCCCATTGATGTCAGAAAAGGCCACCCTCTGCTACATATGCAGCTGGAGTCATGGGTTCCTCCATGCGTACTCTTTGGATGGTGGTTTAGTCCCTGTGAGCTCTGGGGAATCTAATAGGTTAATTTTGTTGTTCTTCTATGAGGTTGCAAACCCCTTCAGCTCCTTTAGTACTTCCCTTAACTTCTCACTTGGGCTCCCTGTGATCAGTCAACTTCTTAGCTGAGAGCATCTGCCTCTGTATTTGTCAGGCTCTGGCAGAGCCTCTCAGGAGACAGCTATACCAGGCTTTTGTCAGCATGCACTTCTTGGCACCAGCAATAGTGTCTGGGTTTGCTGTCTGCAGATGGGATGGATCCCTAAGTGGGGCAGTCTCTGGGTGGCCTTTCCTTCAGTCTCTGCTCCATATTTTGTCCCTGCATTTCCTTTATACAGGAACAAATATGAGCTAATATTTTTGAGATGGGGTGGTGACCCCATTCCTCAAACAGGGACCATGCCTAAGCACTGGATATGGTTTCTACAGGTTCTCTCTCCCCTTTGTTGGGTATTTTGGTTGTCATCCCATTTGGGTCCTAGGAGCCTCCTGCTTCCCTGGCATCTGAGACTTTCTTGTGGCTACTCTTGTTCCCCATCCCCCACTGTTACACACCTCCATTAAATTCCCTGACCCTCTGTACTTCTCCCCACCCACTTTCTCCTCACACATGTATCCTTTTCCCTCTTTTTTCCTCCCCCTCCTCTCTCCCTCCCAGGTTCTCTCTACCTCCCTGTATCTCCTGGGATTATTTCGTACCACCTTTTAAGTAGGACTGAAGCATCCACACTTTGGTCTTTCTTCTTCTTGAGCTTCATATGGTCTGTGAGTTGTATCATGTGTATTCTGAGCTGCAAGTGTCTTTTAAATGTCCCTTTGTACTTTCTCCTGTCCTGTAGAGTTTCTGTGATCTGTGACCCCCCACGAAGATGTCAGAACACCTTACACTTCTGTCCCTTCTCTCCAGTTTCTTCTCAATGCACAGGTGCAACGCTGGTGCCATTCTCTCCTCCCCTCCCCTCCCCACCCCTTCTCTCTCTCTCTCTCCCTCTCTCTCTCTCTCTCTCTCTCTCTCTCTCTCTCTCTCTCTCTCTCTCTCTCATAATTAACTAAAAATGCAGCTTACCCAGAATTTTAACAAAGTCCTTTTGGTCCCTAAATTTATGTTTGAGTGTTAGCCTGGATTGGTTTGTTTTGGTTGTCATAGGTAAACCTATTAACAGTGCATTTCATTGTTACCAGATGCTAGCAAGACCACTTCCTGTGCCTAGTGTAAGGGGTGTGTATAGGTTATGAAGGGAAAGCATTTATGAAGAGAGAGAAAAGAAAAACTTAAACTCCTGTGAAATCCACCAGAGCACAAACTGGTTTTCAGTTGTGTCCATGAAACATAAACTGAAATAGTCAACATGAAGAACAATGTCTTTTGCCTTTGCTCCAGATCCCCATCCAAGCACCCAAGCATTCCTGCATTAAAGTCCCCAACTGTGACAGGTGACTTACAAGGGAACTGAGATGCTGGGGATACTATAGTGAAGTGATCATTTTATAGGGTTCAACCCCCAAAACAAAATTTCCATTTGAACATTTTTTATGTAAACAAAAATACTCGCACACATACACACACATAGCTTGGGAATATATATATATATATATATATATATATATATATATATATATATATATATATATATATTAAAGTATTTCTAGTTACCTAATAAATTGATTTTAACCCCCAAATAAAATTTCCTTTCAAACAACATTAGCAAAAGACTTATACCAGTGTGTTCTGTTAACATATACAAGGATAGAATAATAATAAATCCAACCAGAGGCCTTATCAAATGTCTTTGTCTTCCTCTGTGAGAGCTGGCGGATCTGCCACTTTTAGTAAACAGCCCATGATATGCATTTTGGGGGTGGGGGTGAAATCTCATTTCTCTTGCTCTGCTGTTGCTATGGTTACCATCCTAGAGAATCCCTGCACACACCAATAGAGAAGAGAGGAAAGCAGACTACAAACAGAAATTTAAATATTTAACACACCCCTTCCAAACTGTAGGGAGCTTTCAAAGAAATTGCATAGCATATGGTCAGGAGCCTTTGGCTCCCACATCCCAGGGTTATCCTTCAGTCTGAGATCCAGCATCACTGGGGAAGGCAACAGATATTTTAAACCAAAGGAGAGACTACAGAGTCCATTGTGACCACAAACTTCCAAGTTACAAGAGTTCCGGTCTGTCATAGACTGACAGGCAGAACATGAGAAGCCAGGGTTCAAAGACGTTAGTCTGGGGGACAGAAGAAAACACAGACATGGAGGTAGGGCTAATGTAGATCCCCAGAACCCAAATGAGTCCAAAGTGGATCTCAGTCTTCATTCATGAACTTCACTCTTTGTACACAAGAATGCTGGTTAAGGAGACATTCTCTTTTCTTGGTAAGAACTATGATCAGAAATGCCACGTCTTAAGATGAAAATTGGTCCATAGCTCATCCAAAGCTACAAGTTGGAACATTAATGCAAAAATTTTAAATACAAAGCTATAAACATCTCATCTTTTTTGATAAATTATTCCATAGACATTCAAAGAACTTTCTTCCATGAAGCATTAATATCTTCATGGAAGATATCAAAATTGATCTAAGTTTTAGCTATAAACATTTTCAGCTAAAGTTATTCATTTAAATTCAATAAAAGTAAGGCTTGGCAAAAAAAATTCAAAAAAGACATACACAAAATACCTTGTTCTTTCTCCTGAGGGCTAGTGTGTCATCCTATCTGCTTTATAATGAACAAAATCCGTGAATGAAGCAAGAGATGGGGAATCTAGCCTTAACTCTGCCATCAACTTGGTTGAGTAACATCAGAAAAAAACTACTTCACCCATATTTACATGTTTTCTTACTTACAAATGAGCCACACTTCTGTTATTCTTCCTGCAAGAGTTTTTACTGTAAAATTAAAGGACTGATAAAAATATGTTTTGAAGTAAGAAAATTAAGTCTCTGCCAAACTTATATTTCTTGCACTTTTGTTAGTATTTCTTTTAGAGGAAGAGATGTTCAAGATTGTAATTAAACAGCTGAGACCTTATCCAGAAAGTGAGCTTAGAACATCAGGAACATCCCACTACTAGGCTGCCTCAGGGACCCTGGCTTGAGTCTTTGGAGAATGAACTTTAAGAAGACATGACAGTATTTTTGCATTAGCTTTTGGTGTACTAATATTGTGTCATTAATTACAGAGTTTCCCCTTCCCATGTAGGCCTAGTGAGTACTATAAGGTGAATTAGCTCAATCTATTACATTAGTTTCCTTCTATTGGAAGGTTTAAATCATTAAACTAATGATCTAATCCATATTTCTATGAAGTTAACAAAATGCATGCAGTTAAAGTTGTACTTAATCCCCAAATGATGTAGACCTTGATAAATGCCCTTATAAGATTCCATTATTTTTCAATAAAGAGAAAGAAAGCTCTGTGAGAATTAAAAATAAAAATTAGGCCAGCAGACTTAGCAGATATTTTACAACTTTGATTTTCCCAGATGCAGTGGCTGCATTAAACAGCGCTTTATTCACGACGTTGGCAGCTGTAGGTGGATGGATCGATGTGTGTGTTGATTATATGTCACCTACTGATTACACTGCTGTTACAGTTCAAGAGAAATTGGAAATAAGGGCAGATATGGAAACATTATAAGCCTTTTTAAAAAAAAAAGCATGTTATAGTTTGTTGAGATCTGTCTGTCTCAGAAACAGTGGAGAAGGACAGGAAGTTGTGGAGAATGTTTAATCAGCCTGCTGATTTAACCAGTATCCCCAAGGTCAACACTTCAGCAATCACACAACCAAACTCTAAAAAGAAATGTGCCTTGGTTTGTTATTTTATCAAGTATTGCTAACTATTCTTTCATAAAGCTGAAAATCTGAGCACTTCAAGTTTATGAAAATAATCCCAAAAAAAAGAAAGAGGGGGGAGGAGCAAAGACACAGAGACAGAGAAAAATAACTTCACTACTGAGGAACTTCCATACCTACAGGACATAAGCTGCCCATTGATGTGTCTATATCCATCCTCTTTGTCTTCCTTTTTCTCTGAGCTACTTCTAACTTTTTTTTCTCACCTAGGCCACTTTAATTAACAGCTCCCTTGACTCTCTGTCTCATATCTTTTCTACTTCTATCCCTTCCTTTCCCTACAGAAGACTGATTGAATTTTCCAAACACAAATTAGCTCGCTCACTGTCTAAAATTCTTGGGACAGCCTTCTCTTGTGTTCAGATTGATCTGTGCCCTTCCTTCGTGTCTCACAGCTTCCTCCACAAGTAATACCTGACTGACCTCTGAAGTCCTGTCATCTGTCAAAGGTCACTTGCCTCTGAGATCCTCTCCTATCACTGCCCCACCCCCTCTGTATGTCTAGGTAGTGCAGCCTGTTTACAGCTAGTGTTTTATATTGCAACACTGAACTTACCTCATCTCTATCATGAATATAACTCAGTAGTTACAGTGCCTGGTAGAAAAAAATGTTCAATAAACATTGATTTAATGAGGAAATAAAAGACAAAGGGAGGAATAAGTTGCATGGTTTGTCGTATGATAATCCAAGTCTACACATTACTTTAATGCTGCATTCCTTCCAACATTTATTCTACTACTTTAAAAACTATTAAGGCAGACAAGGCCTTCAAAACCAGTCAGCTGAACTGCGACCGTCACCGGGGAGCTGTTAGTGTTCTGCACAATTGCTAATACAATTTAAACTGTAGGTAAATCTTTTTAGTTTTTAAGTTAAGAGCAAATAAAATGTTAGTAAAAGCCGATGTTCCACCTAACTGCATCCTTCACATGTATTTTTACAGTGAGCTGCAGAACTGGGTACACACCTGTATCTCCCAAGTCCTCACAACTCTTTTGTGTGAATTTAGGAAGGCTGTGTGTCTCAGACCTGATCTTCCCTGTGTTCATCATAAACTAGCCTAGATTCAAAAGCTTTGGATCATTTGAACTGGGATAGTCTGGGTTCCAATCTTGTTAAAGATAATAATAAATAAGAGAGAATTGTATACTTGGCATGTTCCAATTTAAAATTGAGAGGAAAAAAATCCTGAATAAAATATATTCTACTGAAATTATGTTAATATTCCCCTATTCAATAGAATCTATGAGAGTTGGTTTTATGTGTGTGCTGGGGGGGGTTGGTATGATGCTATAATATCTTTTCTGGATGTAATAACTAGATTTCTGAACAATAAATTAGGTCAATTGTAGTCTGCTTGAAATCCAATTAACTGAAAGAAACTTCAGAACAGAACAGTCCACTTATTCGAAGTGCATGTGGACAAAAGGGTATAAACCAGGCTCCTAAAGATTTGTATAAATATCATTTAGTGAAAATAGACATGAACCATCAAACATTAATCCCATACTTAATTATTGAGATTTTATGACTATTAAAAATTAATTCTGAACTCTTCATGCCCAACAAGCTGTGCATGAGTCTGTCCATCATGTGGCATATTGCTTTCTACATTATACAGTGATAGTGATGCAGTCAAGTTGTCAACACCTGAAATTACTAAAACTCACTGTCATCATTCTATGTTTTGAGATCGAAAATGAATTAAGTTTCTAAATGAGTTAGAAAACATCGCGGTGCTTCACATCTAAAGAAAGCAACAAAGGCAAGGGAAGACAGTGATGAACACAGACACCGTGTCTGTTGAGTGTATGTCCATGTGCCTTGGCTAAGCCATCTGAGCTCTGTCCACATAAAAAGCCAACACACAGAAAAAGATGGTTCTCTTCAACTTGTGGAATTAGTTATAGATAACACGCATACCTATCCACCCCTCTACACACACACACACACTTCTCATCTGTCACACATACCTACCCCCTCCACACACACACACTTCTCATGCGTGCTTTGGTGTTTGTTTGTTTGTTTGTTTTTAAGTTTTCTGCAATGATGTCTACTTACTTTATAAGATACAAAAGAACCATTTTCATTGGCTTCAGGCAATGTCCTGCTTCATAGTTTAGCCACTGCTACAGTTAGGGTTTCCAGCTTAAGTCCACCTAACCTTTCTGCAATACTCCAATGTGCTCCTTCCTTTTTGTTCGGCTCCTGTTTTGCTTCCATCTGACCGATGATGGACAACAACCAGTCCACACCTGCACAGTCTGTCCTGCATTTGAAGGCAGTGATCAAATCATTTACCGTTAGTCTTTTTTCTTCTCTCTCCAGACCAACTAGACCTCATTCCTTTCATCTTTCATCATGAGCCTATTTTCTCTTCCTTTTATCTTCACTTAGTGTTCACCTCTGAACGGTTGCTGCATTCTTTCTGTAGAATTCATGGAGAGATGTGGCTAAGGGGATAGATTACACGGGAAGAAATTATTTGTCATGCTTACCTATAGAAGAGCAGTATATGTTTTGGTGGGCCATTATCAATTGGGTATTCCCCTTATGTTTATAAACAGTTACAACTTCCCAATGTTTTCAGCTTTCTGCCTAAACTTCTTTCATAGATTGTGCTTCCGTTTTTACTCTCCCATGTTAGATTTTCACAGAAATGTTTTCGAATTTATATGCTTACCCTCAGAGCTTTTAATTGCATTTTTTGATAGAAAGTTTTCTCAAAAATATCAAAGTCATTTGAATTCCATCAGTGGTGTTGAAATCAAGGATAAACCCTTCTGACTGAAAATTCTCGGCAGGGCTGGTAAGTATTGCTGATTCTGGGTCATGAATGTTGAATATGAATACTGTATGCTCGGAGATTATTCTGATAAATAGGACATCATTTCTTCCTGCAGGTGACTTAGCTTTCAGCTGACATGTCAGCCAGCGCTAAGCACCTAATTGTTGAAACTTTGCGTGTGGCATTAAGAAAATGCAGAGAACTCAAGATAAGTTAGTTTGGTTAGGATAATTTTGTTTTATTGTGTGGCAATGGCATAAAAATAAACTTAAAAAGATGCAGCACGGTGTAAATTCTACTCATATTTACCGCAGAAGACTTTTCTTCAACACTGACAACTATGTCAAAATGGCGCTAGGCCCCAAAAGTTAGCATTTAGAAAATGAAGCTGCAGAGGAAATGTAACCGGTGGAATTTCTGTCCCCTAACTGTATGATTTTACTCAGTCATGGACAGAGGAAAACTTGGTACTTGGTCTGCACTTCTCAAATAGTTGGCCTATTCAAATGAGACACAGAAATGAAAGACTTTCATGTACCTGATGCTGAAGAACAAATTTAAAGCCAATGATGAAAATTACAAAGTCCAACCCTGTGTTCTGCTGGCATGTGGAGCCTGAAGGAAATGAGAAGGCAGAGACTGAAAAGTTGGAACTGGTAGAGATGGAGGGTGGTAACGTGGCAGTGAACTCCCAGAGATGACGGCAGAATAATTAATAATTACATTGCTATTGCTTTGTTTCATGGGAGAAATTGTTAGAGTGTAGATGGCAGTGGTGTTTTGAGAGGGAAAAAATTAACTCAATGGGACTATCACAATCAGTTAATTATCATATATATAAAGTATATTTATATATCAGATGAGATAGGCACATGGTGATAAATGATGATTGTGGTAGAAGAACCCACTAAAATATGAACAAATACAATTAATGAAATCACTCTGTTAAAATTGCAAAAGTATGCAATCACAATGCAAAAGCTAAGCCTTCTCAGGTATATAGATAACAGCCTGTAAAAAAATAATAATAATAAGACTCTTCTCCATTTCCCAGCACTATGGTTATAAAGTAGAAGTTTCAGTGAAAGGAAATCTTGTACTCTCTCTTCCTTTGGGGGCAAGTCTAAAATGAATTTATTATTCACAATACACATCTCTTTGGAAAGGAATACAATCAGTTCACTGAGGAGCACTGGCTTGGTGAGGAAGGTTTTTTTCCGTCTAGCACTTCTGTGAGGGCAGCACATCTCACCCATTATTCTAGCACTGAACTGCTCAGTCTGTAAGAGATGGTGAGATGCCTCCGGAAAGCCTTGCCCCAGCTCTCAGGTCCCTGAGTGAACATGAACGTGTATGTGCGTTTCTACTTCTTCCTCTGTCTGTCAGTTTCTAGGTCTCTGCCAATAGAGTGTTCCCAAGTCCCCGAATTTATGTTTTACCCACTGCAATATGCTCACTGCCTACCTCTAATTGGTGCTCAGTACATACATATGATCTTAGTTGGGTCTCAGCTCAGCCCTAAAAAGCACAGATTAAAAATCACAACCCCAGTTTATAATAAAGAAAATGAGGTCCTCAAAGTTTCTGGGTTTTGCACAAAGTGAAAGAGCTGCCATTGGAAACCCCTGGTCATGGAAATCGAGGGAAATCAAACATTAACAGGAGCAACCAAATCATTTCAACTGAAGTGGTCGTTTTGATTTATCTTGAGGATAACCTGTGATCTGTGAGAGAGGTGTAAGCGGTAGACTGAGGAATGAAAGACATTTCACGAAAACTTGAAATTACAGAGAAGTCATGGAAACAGCTAATTAATTGCCAAAGAAAGAGCTAATTAATTGACAGAGTATTCCATTGGAAGGCACCAAAATGTGAATGATCATTAAGACTGTGTGCTAAGGAAACAATAATTAAACAAAAAGAAGATATCAACTTGAGAGGGGAGAGGCCAGGGATATGAAGGACAGCAGCTGGGAGGGGCTGCAAGGGTGGGGAAAGTGATGTAATCCTATTCCAGTTAAGAACATAGTTATAAATTAGAAAAGATCTTTTTCTCATGAGGAAACAGTATACAGTCACAGTATGTTGCCCATCTCTACTTCTGGGAAAACAGAATGAATATTTCCCTATTAATCCTCAGCATTGCACACACACACACACACACACACACACACACACACACACACACACACAAACACACAAAGCAGATTTCGATTATGGAAGACAGATGGCAAACAGGCATGGGAATTCTTGCCTTAAAGTACAAAATTTAAGTAATTCGTTCTGTTTTCCCAAACTTGAACCTAAAAAGCCTAGATTATGTAAATATCCATGGGCAGGGAAAAAATAACAAGAGATTTAGCCAATAGGCCAGGAAAAGGCAGAATACTTGTAATTGATAATTATTCTCTTGGGGCAAATACCACAGATCAAATGTGGGCACCTCCTTCCTCACACCAGCAACCATCATGTAAGAAGAGTATTTCAACAGTCTTCTACTGATGGCATCTAGAGACTATATAAGGACCTAAACTTCATCCCTACCTGCGCAGATAAAGTACACCTTTCCTACTCATGTACAGTCAGGGAAGTTTACTATATATTCATAAGGAGGGAGTCAATGAAGATGAAAGCCAGTCCCATGAATTATGTTGTATGGCTTTATTTGAGTAGCATTCTTCAAATGACAAAGCCATAAACTAGAGAACAGATTATTGGTTGCCAAAGGTACAGGTGCAGGATAGGGACTTATAGATATCGAGGGACCACATGGCATATCCTTGGAGTGATAGAAATGGTCTTGTGTGCATTGACATCAACACCTGAGTTATAATATTGTACTACATTTATGTAAAACATTACCTTCCAGGGAACCTGGATGTAAGGGATTTCTTGGTTATTTCCACCAACTGCATACTCATCTGCGGTGATCTAAATATAACTATTTTTATTTAAAACACACAACCTATAAGAAATGGAAAAGGTTAAGACAAGTAGGGAGAATTACAATGTTACTTTACATGAAAGAGCTATACCTAGTACCCTGCGGCTTTAATTCCAATCCTGCTGTTGTGGAGATGCGAGGGCACAGTGATGATCCTCATCCCTTGGGGAGCCCTGACTTCTCAGCCAGAGGCAGTGATTAAATTGTATGCTAACCTCAATACAATTTATCTTTTTCCTCCCAAATTCACCTTGGTGAAGCCCTCATAATAACACTTCATCTTCACTGTTCTTCAGGGGAATCTTTAACAAATAGGTGTTAGGATTCTACCCGTAAAGATTCTGATTGGTCTTGGGTATTTCTAAGGAATCAACATGTCTTCTAAAAGTCACCAAGTAATTGCAAAATGCATCCAGTTGAGGACCACTGACCAGACAATAAATCGTTGCCTGTTGAACTCACGCCTGTGGTTTTATGCCATGTGTCTGTTTAAGACACAAAGAGAGGTTCATTTCCCTGTGGTAGTAACATGGTTGTTAAGTAGGTGTTGGTTTGAAGACATTCTCAATTTCAAAATAGCAATTAAAAATACATCTTTCTGTCCAAAGTCCCAGAGGGTTTAATCTATACAAAAGATGACACCCGCCCCCCCCCCGAAGATGTCCCACTCTTGAACAGTTTCATGGTTGAACTTTTAATATTCAGTATTAAAAATCGTCTTGTTCGAAAGTTACTTGTTATCATTTTTGGTGGTAACTGACTTCTAGGTAGAAATGAACTCATCAGATGCTGTGGCTTCTGTTCCTAGCAAAGCAGTGCCCTGTCCCAAAATGCAGACAAGAGCTTGGTCTATGAGGTGCTGCTTCAGATGTGAAAACCTGAACATCCTTCCTCCAGCTCCTCTAATGTGCTTTATTATTTTTATTGTCTGTTTCCTGGGTTGGGGCATAAACATTGCTTTATTTTATTATTCTGCTCTGCTCTATGGAGGTCTCATGTATCCAGGCTTGGTCATAAACCCACATGTAGCTAAGAAATGACCTTGAGCTCCTGATCCTCCAGCTTCCATCTTCAAGTGCCAGCTTATGAGTGTGCACCATTATCCCAGTATATATGAAAATGGAATTTGCACACAGGGCTGTGGGCATGCTAAACAAGCACTCTACCAACCAAGCCCCAATCCCATCCCAAACCTCAGCTATTCATTACAGAATGGTGGCTTTTAAGCGACTTGTGTTTTGGAGTACTCTGTTTCATCTTGGTTAGAAAAGTTAATTGGATGATAAACATAAACCATGTAAAAGCAACATTGTGTCCACCTCTTTGAAATTCAATACACTTCCACAGCAGCTCATTTGAGGGGTACCTGAAAGTTTCCTGTGCAAAAGAGCCGGGCTCCTTAAATAGTGAATTAGCCAACACACTGCTCAGCGATAAGCTGTATGTGACACAAACTGGTGCACATGAGTCTCTTCCTATGCTAAGACATTGATTCTCAGAGGAGAGCCAGGCTATGTCCTCTACGTCTTGAAACCAATGCTACATGAGCCCTTAACATTGTGAGTTTTGTCCCTTATATGGAACCACCCTCCCTGGTTGCCTCAGTTACTACTATCAGATAGTAGCTCAGTGTACTCATAATAGACATGAAAAAGTTTTATTTGTTGATGGAAGACAGATCAGTTGCTGACCTAAAATAAAGAAGCTTTCTATTCTTCATTACACACGCACACACAGATAGAGAGAGAGAGAGAGAGAGAGAGAGAGAGAGAGAGAGAGAGAGAGAGAGAGAGAGAGAGAGAGAAACATACACACATACAAATATGCATGCACACACCCTGCCATACACACACATATGCATACAAACAAGAACCCACCAACTCCCACACATACAAACAAGAATACACACATTCAGACAAACACACATGCACGCATGCTCACATGCACATACACACATACACATGTACACACACCAAAAATCAAATACAACAAAAAATAGGATTCAGAAACTCTGGAAGGAATATACTAACAACCCCTCTTTTATAACAGAGGCAACCTCACAGGCAGTGAAGAATTTAGGGAGCATGATAAAATTTGGGGTTACTTTCAGAACATAAACAAGTAGGGGCCTACCATGGAGGAATCCTATAAAATCAGGAGTAGTCTGAGAGCTGCTAATGCTTTGATAAAGGAGAGAGGTATGGGCTTGAGCACATCAGACACGCCAGACTGAAAAGCACTCAGAACAAGGATGCGCATCACCTCATTGGGAGCTGTGAGTACCCATTTAGCTCTGTAGCAATACAAAGTTATACTTTCATTTTACATTTTATCTTATGTATGTTGGTGGTTTGTCTGCTTATGTGTCTGTGCTCCACATGTGCGTGTATGTGTGTGTGTGTGTGTGTATGTGTGTGTGTGTGTGTGTGTGTGAGAAGGCACTTGTGCACCTGGTACTCAAATAAGTCAGAGTGTGTAGAAATCCTTGGAACTGAAATTACAGATGACTGCGGGCTATTATGTGCTGCTGGGGATGAAACCTAGATTCTCTGGAACCACAGCCGGTTCTCCTAACCACTGAGACATCTCTCCATGCCCTGTACTCTCTTCTGCACGGTGGTGTACATTGATGAAGGGAGATGTACAGGTCTGTCTTTTGACTACAATACAATGGGAAGCATGGCCGACCTTGGAAGAACTTGTACAGCAGCCATAGTGCAGCCAGCCCCTCTTGGTCTCTCCATCTGGAGATCAGAGGGTTTTATTCTGCCTTCCATTACCTTCAGCATCCTAAGTCAGAGGATGACACGCTGGGTTACATGTGATCCCAGGACGAAGACCATGTTTGGTCAGCAAAGAGTGAGGGGTCTCAATTCCCTGGCCTTCTCAGCTGGAGGGGGCTCGTGGTCCCCCTGCTCAGGCACTCAACAAAGGTTTTCCCTGCCTATCCTTCGACAGACAAATCTCTGCTTTGCAAAGGAAAGTCCTCTTTCTTCACACATCTCACTATGGTGACTCTTAGGGCACAAATCAAATGGATGTATCGACAGCTCTTCCTGTCAGAGGCCATGCGTGGTGTCAGGAAACAAATCTCAGGTCTTTGTGAGCATGCTCTGAGCTAACGGTAGTGCTTTTCTAGTTGAAGGATTTTGTTTTACCCACCCTCCTCCCTCCTCATCAAAGCATGTGTGTGCCATGGGACTAGGGCAAGAAAAGAAGCACCAAGGGCAGCCATGTTTTATTTCTTCCTCTCCATAAACACGTGGCAGAGTTCTGTGCCCTTTCTGTCTCTGAAAATTACATGCAAAGAGAGGCAGCTGACACACTGATGTGTACTAATACATCCATTAGGGCTGAAATGTGAGACCGAAGTGTTTCTACAAAAACAGTGCGGCTGTCAAACCAATTGTTTGCCATCAGGGACTGACCTGTTAATTGTGCTACATCAAGAACAGCCTCCAATCTACTGGACCTGATGCTCCAAGATTTTGATAAAAATTTAATATGTTGAAAATTAGTAGAGAAGGTAATGTTTTTTTTTTCAAACCATTTCTGATTCATTACATAAGTACCTTTAAAGGAAGGAAAATTAAGCAAACAAATCAGGTGCACTCTCTTCCCCTCCCTCACCGTGTGTGTATGTGTGTGTGTGTGTGTGTGTGTGTGTGTGTGTGTGTGTGTGTGTGTGTACATGTTCTTTATATATGTGGAATATGTGAGCTGTATATGTATATATGTGCATGCATGTCTTTATGGAGACCCATGGTCAACACTAGGGTTTTTGTCTATGTTCCTGTCTGTCTACTTTTTGAGGCAGAGTCTTTCACTAAGGCTGAAGTTCATCAAATGACCTGGGATTCTTAGCCAATGGACTTAAGAGATCTGCCTGTCTTCAACTCCCAAGGGCTGGAATTAACCAGATGTACCGTCATGCCCAGCATTATACACATGTTCTATGCATCTGACGTCAGGCCCTAGTGCTTCTGGAGAATGCATCTCACCATCTGAGCCATCTTTTCAGGCCTATCAAGAACTTTTAAAAGACAATTTTTATCTTCTGAAGTTAATTAAAGAAGTTAATCACTAAAGTTATCCTTAATCATTCACTTTAATTAACTAAATATATCTTACAAAAGATAAATGGACATGATTTTATTAAGTAAAATCATAAGTAATTTCTATACCAGTAGCATAAATATATCATTTGATATATGGTACTACTACGTTAAATCAATAGTTGTAGAAATAGCTTGAAATGACACAGACATTTGAGTTTTTCAGTTTGTATTTATTCTTGGGGATTGTATAAATATATCCAATGAAATATGACCACACCCATCTCTCCTGTTTTCCCCTCCAAATCCCTCCATATCTCTCACAGACTCCCCTACCAACTTCATTATTTCTGATTCTCATCCTCCTCCTCATCATCACTGTCCTCTTCCTTCTTTGAAGACCTAGCATGTCCAGTTAGTGCTGCCTATATATGCATGGGTGTGGGGCCACCACTGGAGCACAGGGACCTACCAAAGGCCACACCGTGAACAAAAAATGACTTCCCTCCACCCGCTTTGCTAATAGTTCCTCAGGAATGGGTACAGCCTAGAGAGCATCCCCAACCTCTATACTGTGATTTTGGCTGGCTCAGTCTTGTGCCATGTAACCATACCTGCATTGAGTATGTGAGTGTGAAAGCCATGTCACACTCAGAAGATAGTGTTCCTAAACACTTCTCCTCATCTTCTAGGTCTTATATATGTTCTGTTTTCTCGTCCAAAATGTTCCCTAAGTCTTGAAAAAAAGTGTGTATAATAAAGATGTCCCATTTATATCTAAACACTCATTCTCTTATTCTTAGCTCCTTGGTCAGCCTTTATTAATCCTCATTGCAAAAAACAATTCTTTGGTCAAGCTTGAGATCAGCCAGGTCTGTGAGTATTAGCATAAATACTTAGAAAGCAACTTAACAACAAGATGACTTAGCAAGGTAATCACAGCAGGTTCTTACCATAGGGCCTGTGACTTCCCAGCCATTATTTCCAACTGGGATTCCAATATCAGTCATGAAATTCTGTGGAACCAGCATCAAATCCGATCAGGAATTAGTTGATCCACCACTAGATGAGTCTTGGCTCCAGGTTTGGAATGTAGCATTCCGATCCAGGACTCAGTGAGACTGTCACCTTCTCCTTTGTTATCCCTCAAGCACCTCTGGTAACAGGAAAATGACCCAGCAGGAAAGATGTTTCCCGGTTGGTTTAAGGATGATTTCTCCATGTCCTACCAAAGTATGCGATCTCTTCAGCATGTAGTGTGTGACTGGCCCAGGACAATGTCAGCAACCTATGTTATTTTTAAGACTCAGGGGTCTCTCTGGTTCATAGGGAGGAATCCTACATCTTGTACTATGATTTTCACTGAATAACCATGTCTTCTGAGCATGTCACTGTCCACCCATGCAGGGTAACTGTTTCAACTTTTTAAAAAATTAGTTATATTTTGAAATTAGATTATTGACTGGTAGTTTTCCCTAAGGATTTCCTAAACATTTTAAATTTTGGTCAACCTACCCACTATCTGCCTCTCATCCCATCTGCAATTAACCCTTTAACCTCCAGAATTCTCCTGATTTATTAGTATCACCTACATCATAGGCCTTCTCCAATCTTGCATGTGTGTGATGCTCAGATGACAGTTTTGGGGAATTGATTTTTCTTTCAACATGTAGGTTCCTGGGATCAAACTCAGGTTATCTGCTGTAATGGTAAATGCCTATACCCACTGAGCCATTTCAGCTCCTTTATACTCATATATAATTAGATATAAATCCTTAGTATTATTATGAAATGAATCACCATGATTCAGGGAATAAAATTTTTAAAATATTCAAGCAATTGATTGGCATCATTATGAAGTAGGCACGTCTACTTATTCATTTGATCACTGTTCTTAGTGCAGATCATAAAGGGGGAAATGAGTGAATGCATGGTGAACTCTACCCATAAGCAAAGATGACAGGAACTGGATGAATCAGACAAAATTTACCAAGACTGGCATTTTCAACAAGGCTTTGTTTGAGTTTTTTTTAAATTTATAATCTGCATACGTAATTTTCCTCATCTCTCTCTCTCTTTCTCTCTCTCTCTCGCTCTCTCTCTCTCTCTCTCTCTCTGTCTCTCTCTCTCTCTCTCTCTCTCTCTCTATATATATATATATATATATATATATATGATTTCACTCACCTATGTATCTACATATATGATTTCACTCGCCTATGTATCTACATATATGATTTTGTTCACCTATATACCTACATATTTGATTGTGCTCATCTATATATCTACATATATGATTTCATTAATCTATATATCTACATGTGTGATTTCATTCATCTATGTGCTACTTGTATAGTCATAGTGATAACTATAGTTTACTATTACTAATAAGTGTAATTTCTAATTGAGAATAAAAATGTAAACTTTCACAGGTTTTTTTTTTTGAGATAACTGGACATTTTAGAAATGTTTTTCTTTTCTTGGGAATTCCACATGGGACGGAATGAAACACAGTCAGATCTTCACCCTGATACTCCAGAAACACGTTCTTCCCTCAATCTCACGGCTTTGAAACAGGGATAACTCACTAAGTCCATTAGCAGTGCTCATACATTGTTTAAATTCTCACTTATTGTTTTTGTTTATTGTTTCAGGGAACCAATATTAAATGTTCTCAAATGAAAACATATTTGAATAATAGTAGGAGAAACAGAAGACAAACAAATTAAGGGGAAAGGGGAGTTGGGTAAAAATTTGCAGTAAGAAAATTCAGACCTGGTTTTGCTGCAGTGACCAATAGTGGACATTTACGCTGTATGATTTAAGTTCCGTTAGGTACATTAAAAAGAGTGATGACAAATTTTTATTTGCAACTATTGATGTTTCCTTTGTGATTGCTTAAATTTAAAATAAAACTTAGGCATTTCCTAGAAAAGGGAAGGGGGCGGGCGTTTGAGCATAGTGATATCTATGGTTCAGCACGTCTCCCGGAGGAACTGTGTCTCGGACCCAGAAGCTCCCTCTGCATGTGGGACAGTTAGCTTTGCAAGGATGTTATGCTTCCTAAAGACGCTTTCCCTGTTGTAGGTGTTCCTGGAAATAATCGTGTAATTCAGGATTACTGTTGCAAGGAGAATTGTGAGGGAGGGACAGGGCACGTTCTAAAGCATATTCAGATCATAAGAGGTTTGCAGAGGAGGATTGTGAGGAAGGCCAGCCAGAGAAAGATGTGGGCAACTCAGTGAGTGGAGTCAATTATCTTGTGACTGAAGGAATTCAGCTCTTAATATTTCAAGATACTTCTGAGGTAGTTACTCTAATACTTTGATAGGTATAAATGCACACTCAGAATATGATTAGAACCAATTTAGGAGTGGAGACAGGAAAATCAGCACTTACAGAAGAAACTTACCTGTCTGTATAATGTTATCTGACTCAGAGACCACGATCTCAGAGCTGACTATTTGATAATAGATAGCCAAGTGATATGTTCTTCCTTGGGAAAGACCAATTCTATTCTCTCAGTATCTCTATAATTATCATAGGTCTATGTCTAGGGCTGGGGTCCCTTAGGCTTCCCTCCTTCCATGTTGGCATGCCCACTTGTTAATGTGCTTCAGAATGTGTGTGTGTGTGTGTGTGTGTGTGTGTGTGTGTGTGTGTGTTTGTGTGTGTGTGTATGAGAGAGAGAGAAAGAAAGAATGAGCAACTAAAAAGAGGGCATGGATCTGAGAGAGGAAAGGAAGAAAGGAAAGGAAGGTATAAATATGATGTAATTATGTTATAATTTCAAAATATTATAAAATAAAGAAAAGTGGAAATGAAAGAATAAAAAGACACTTATCATTTGAATTTTGAATTAGTTTCTTTTATGTTTCATTGACTCTCAATTCCTCAGATTTCTTTCAAACTTCCTAGGTTCTAGGCCTTTCCTAAAGTGTTCTAAATAGCCTCGAACAAACCATAACCTATATATTCTCTTTTTATTCCCAGGAGTGTATTTAAAAATTTTTCTTTATTCACTTTTCAGTTTGGCTTGTGTTTCAGACAAGAAATTGCAAACCACACATACAAACACACATGACACACACACATGCATACCTTCTCACACACACATAGACACATATACACACATAGTCACAAAGAGAAAGAGACATACAGACACACAAAGGGACATGCACACTCACATACACACACTTAGAGACAAATACATACATAGGCACACAGAGAGATATACAGAATCAGACACACACAGATACACCCACACGCAGACACACAGACATACATACACACACTCACACATACAGACACATGGAAAGACACACAGAGACACATGCACACACATCAGACATACAGACACATAGAGAGACAGACACACACACAGAGAGAGAGAGAGAGAGAGAGAGACAGACAGACAGACACACACACACACACATACATACACACACACACACACACACACACACACACACACACACAAATCTCTCTAAGCTGTCTGTTGCAGTTATGACTTGCCAGAGACGCAGAATGAGCCATGGCCACATGCATCCTTTGGGGAACTGAGAGGGCACTGCTGAAGTAACAGTTCCCTCAGCTTTTGTTGGAGAATAGCTCCCATAAAGCTGTGGTGGGAGTGTTTGTTTCCCACTGACGCCTTAAGCTCTTCAGTGTATAAAACACATCTTAAATCCCAATATGCTCCTCACAGTTTCAGTGCTCAAACCCAACAATTTCAAATTGCCCTGAGAAGATCCATTTCCTGAAGTGCCTGGCTCACCATCTCCATTTGTAAATGCATCGCTCATAATGGAATGCAATGAAATCAAGCATTAGACCTAAGGTGATCAAGGGCATCACTGTAGTTTATATGGCAACATATAAGACCTTCCTGAATTTGTGTGTGTTGTGGGGAGGGTGTTTGTTCATTTGGGTTTCGTTGTCATTGTTATTGTGTATGTTTAACATCACTCTAAGACAGTGAGTTGAAGGTTGGTTATAAGAGACAAAAATTCAAGCCAATTTACTTACACACAAAAATGTGTCGGTTATGTAATGGACAGGATGATCACAAGACATATAAAAGGATTATGTAATTGAGCCTTGGGAACAAATTATGTATATATATATGTGTGTGTGTGTGTGTGTGTGTGTGTGTGTGTGTTTGACAGTGTGAATGTCTGTGTACCACTTGGGTTTAGTGCCCTGGGAGGCCAGAATAGGGGGCCTAAATCTCCCTGAACGGTGAGCTACCATGTGCATATTGGAAACGGAACCTGGGTCCTCTGCAAGAGCAGGCAATGCTTTTAACCACTGAAGCATCTTTCTACTTGTGCATTCTTAAAACACTGATAATCAATCATATTGCTGAATGTTAGAAATATTATTTAAACTTTTTTTACAACTTTATTTAAAAAAGAGATACATGTACAGATTTTAAAGGCATTTTGGCATAAAACTATATGAATATATTTTTGTCAGTACTTGATTTTTTAAAGGTTTGATAGTATGCATTGAAATCTTACTAGTTACAATGAGCATAAAATACATGTAAAACAAAATGTAACATGGAAATAGTCAAAGTTTTCTTGGTGTGTATAGATTAAACATAATAATTTTTAAATTCCAAAACATTGCTACAAGACTATCTTCTTAGCTCATGACTTATTAATGATTTAAGGTCTAGGTGTACCCCACCCTGAGAAGGTGCTATACACTTATTGTTTATTATATACAGATAATGAGGGAGAGGCAGGTTTAGCGATTCTCAGTTGGGGAATCTCTATACAGAAGCCATCTTAAGTTGTAAACATCAGAGAAGAGGAAGCTATGGTCATACTTTTCTATACACACTGTAACCATGTGCACAGGGATGAGGGAAAAGCTTAGTCATTTTCCTGAGCCTGAAACTGAGGTGGCTCTATTGTCCCTTTGGTTCTGATCAGTGAGGTCCTTGATATAGCCTGACTTAGGTTGATAATACACTTTCATGCCCACATAGAACTCATGTAAAAGTAATACGATTAAATTAATAGCTTTTTAAATACTTGTAATACATTTTTTTCCAAAGGAAAAAAATTTTTTATATTGAAGATTCTGTTACTTTGACTATTTCAAAAGGATGAATGAGTTTCTTTTGGGTACAATGGTCACCAGGGACATTATCAACACTTCTCAAGGCAATTGAGTGAGTTGTCATGATTGGATGAAACCTATATGAACAAGATGACTTACAAGTTATATAAATGGAGTCATTTGGCTTCTGCTTGGAACACAAGCATGCGTCAATGAGAGGATCAAAGTTACTTTGGGTAAGAAGCGACTGCAATAAAAGGCTCTTTACTTCACTTTCCCATCTTTTTCTCTTGTCTCAGGCCAATTAACAATTTTAAAATGTTTCTCCTCTGCAGAGGATTGTGCGGAACATTCAGATTGATGGGCTCGTCCACCAAAACGAGCCTAGAGAATTAACAATAGCCAGAATTTAAGAACCAGTGATAAATGATCTAAAACAATATCTAACTAAGGGTTAAACAATGTTCAACAGACTATGTTAACAAACACTCCAGTCATAGGAAGTTATTTCTGCTTCCTGAACACAGAGACCTCTTTTAGGACAGTAAAAGGTTGAAATGACTTTAGTCATAATTGAAAGAGTGGCACCTGACGCACCTTCCTTGCCCTCAAACCACATCTTTTTATTTTTTAGAGAAGTCTCAATAGCTTAGCTTAACATCCAGTACATACAACTAAAATACACAGACACATGTGCACACATATACACATATGAATATATACATATATATATATATATATGTATAAAACATATACATATACACATACACATACATATACCTAAATATAAGTTGTTTGGTCAGTATAATGTTTCTTGTTTTCTTGTGTGTATATATTTTCAGGGTTGACCATTTAGCTCTGGATAACCATTTGGTGTGCATTTCCCAGGAGAAGACCATCTCTCCAGTTCTCAGTTTTCTTCAGTTGTGTATAGCTCAATTGTGTATAGTTCTTCAAATAGGGCTCAGGCCTCACAGGCTTTCCCCTCTTCACTATGCTATGTCATCGGTGATGTTCTTGTTCAGCTTTCATTTGGACAGTCACACTGATGAGACCACAGCTATCACTCCAAGACAGTCTCCTGGCACACTCCCTGTCCTACAGTCATGATGGTGAGACCATGTGAGGACCCTTTTAAAATTACTCAGCAACAGTCTCCCAGCACACTTCCTGTCCTCTGGCTCTTACAATCTTTCCATCTTCTCTTCTGCAATATTCCCTGAGCCTTAAATCAGTAAAAGATAGTTCATCCTGTCTCTGAGGTAGACAGAGTAGTCTTCTGTGGTTCTAACAGGTAACATAAAGATGACTTTGAAAGGACCAAAATGAATGAACATTTTAGTAGTCCTTAGAGAGGAGGTGAATTGAGTTGGTACATGAGTTAAATTCCAACTCTTCCAGTACTAGATGTCACTATTATAATTGTAAGTTGACAAGTTTTTAAAAACTGGACTATGGAATATGCCTTAGACTACTTATTCATCAAGATAAATAAAACCAAAGATGTTTCAGGTGAATAATAATATGAGTGACTGAAAAACTGGGGATATGTATTTTATTTTCTATATATGAAGATCTTGTACCTCTTTAAATAATGTACGTGTACACTTTTACATCTTGTGCCAAAATACATTTCAATATTAATATAAAGAAAGGATATGATGCATGATGCTTTCATTGGACAGTCTCAAGGCAGCAAAACCACAATACCTGAAGCACCAGAACCTGCAGGGTTACAGCGTACTGTCAGCTTTTGGACCCTATGTTCTAATCACATAGAGTTCTTTCTTCTTCCCTCAAAAGTTTTTCCAATACTATGACATTGAGGCTATGTATTTAGTTCTCATTGCCTAAAAACATTTCCTTTTATTAAAAAAAGCTAAGTCTTTTGATTTTTAAGACCCAGATCTCTCCTGATATAAGCGGAGAAATTATTCTCTCAGAAATGTCTATATATTGGCTAGACATTGGCTAGGGCACCCTCAAAAGTGAAGCATGTTTTTCTAAAGAAGACAGAAAATCGTGTTGAACAATTAAATAATTTGATAGATTAACTAAGGAGGTAGCAGGTGTGGGTCAGAGTAGAAGTAGAAAGTGTTTATTTAGGGCCATTCCAGAAAAGGCTGAATCAGCACAGAAGATGGATGTGGCAAATGGGAGTCCAAGTCAGACAGGTGTGGCTTGGATAAATTATCAAAGTCAAACCTGAGATTTAAGACTACCAAGTATAATCATTATGTGAAGTGTGTGGACTTCAGTGAAGAGAATGTTCAGGTACTGGAGTCAAGACCAAATTGAACAAGTGTTTTTCATCTGAGAATGTAGTATGCTGTGTTTCTATCTTCCCAACCTATCTAGTCCTTAGTAAAGCTTCTATTACAGTGCTCACAGTAACATAGTAACAGAACAAGGATCTGACATTTTAGAAGTAAACCAGCATAATAACTACTGTGGTTGTAACTCAGAGATTTGGCCTTAATTCTAGATCTAAGTCCTTTTAGCATTTCTGTAGACTAAATTAGTTATTCCACTTGCCAGTGACTCAAATGTCACCAAAGGTGCTTTGTGTGGAGTTTGCAGGCCCCGATATAGCTGCAAATATCAAGCATATTGCCTAAGAGTTCTTTCTTTTCCCAGAAGCCAGATTTTTAATACACGCAGGTTTCAGCACAGCCTCAGCTGGAATTGTTGAGCAGAATATAAGACTGGTTGTCTGCTTGTCCTTGTAAAATGTACAGTGACAAACTAGTGAGTGGTGGAGTCATGCCTGTTGTTAACACATTTAGAATTCAAGAAAGGCACAGTGTAGATCTGAGCATTTGATTTGGGAAGCTCATTACTATTCATTCATTTTCTAACCACAGTTCGTAAAATTTAACAATTGTATGACGGTGAATTCAGAAGCAACAACAAGGACGTATTTTGTGCAATAAATTACTAGCTGCTTTAAGGAACAGGACTGTTTCACATTGTATTGTGGAATAGTAATAGAAGCTCTAGAGTCTGTCTTTCTACCCCCAAGGGGTTTGTTTTAAAGGATTAGACTACAACAATAAACATTCTTTAATCTTTCTCCCCACAAGCGAGTCCACTTTCTGAAGCATCCATTGGCTTCTCTGGTAATAAACAGTAATTTATGATATGTGATAGCGTCTTACATCTGTGCATTTTCTCTACGGCAGGGACATAATGCTCTTTGATTGTTCTAGTAGAAAGTGCTTTACAATGTCTCACATCCAAAACAAAATATTGCTGGTATTTTAAAAATAAACAAAGCTCTGCCAGTTGGAGCTGAGCCTGGGACAGGCTTGAGCTATAAAGTGCTGGTTAGCATCAATGAATGTCCACATAACATCCATTTCTTCTTGAGCCAAATGCCACCAACATACATTTCTATGATGATTATTGCATCTTTTTTATTTAACTTTATTGATATCAGAAATTAGGGGTCTTGTCTTCCCTCCACATCTCTTTCCTATCGCAAGAGGCATCCAGACAGATTTGTTTCATTAACTAATAAACATAGGATGTAAGCAGCCATTGCATGCTGATAATCACAGCATCTGTTAACCAATAAACAAAATAGAATTTGGAAAGGTCCTCTAGGTCTGAACTGATTATTTTCTTAGTGAGTGGGTTAAATTTCTGCTGGTTAACACAATACAGATTGTGATTAACTTTCTAGCTTGATGCTTATGTAATTATGCTATTGATCTTAGAATAATAATCTTACTGTCAGTTACTCTTCAAGATACCATAATTTTATTTGGTACTAGATACTAAGACCCCACAAGGCAGTCTACTCTGTCTGTAGTCACACAGTTTTTTCAGGTTGTTTCCCCAAGGGTTGCATCCAGGCATATAATAGAGGGATCATGATGCAGTAAGTATGCACAAGGAATTATAAACTCAAACGTACTGGATGTGTAATATTTCTCTATTTTTCTGTTAACAATTTATACCCAACTCTGACAGATTGAAACATCAGCCCTCTGCCCGTGGTGGTTTTCTAAGGTTCAATAAGCTAGAATAGGCTACCTGAACATCAGGTATCCATCCTTACATTTAGTCTGTGTCATCAATACACAAATTGGTGGCTTCAGGCACATGGAAAGCCATCCCAAGACAAGCAGTTATTCCTCTGAGGTTCTTTTCCTTGCTGCTGTCAGTGACGAGCTTGTAAATCCAGATGCTCAGAGACCATGGGTGCCTGTCCATGCCCATCTTACATAACCTGATTTTCCTCTTACATAATCCGTCCCTTGCCTTTGTCTCATCTCTGTATTTCTGTCAAATGTATACACAGAAACTTCTCTTTCTTCTTTCATCTTGGGGAAATCCTTTTCTCTCTGTTTCCTGTTAAGTCTGACCATCTCCCTGAGTGTCATGACTCTGTGAGATTTTGCTTCTGAAAACAAAAGTCAAAAAAAATAAATAAATAAAAGAGAGAGAGAGAAGAGAGAGAGAGAGAGAGAGAGAGAGAGAGAGAGAGAGAGAGAGAGAGAGAGAGAGAGAAGTTTCACCCTGTCACAACAAATTATCCTAATATAGACATTTAAGTGTATTTCAAAACCAGGAGGCTAGGTGATTAATTTTGCACTTGAATTGTGTGAAGGATGAAACATGTCACCAAAGGGACTGTAGGCCTTGTACATTGAGTAATTTGTAATTTTGACAAAATGTCCAAAGTAAAAGAAACCATGTTAAGTTGAAATTTTTATGTAAAGGAAGACATGAGTGAAGAGGAAATCAGCTTCCTAGAAGTCTTCCAGGAAATCTACACACATGATTATATAATCTTGTAGCCATCTTTCATCCATCAATATTAGCCAAATAATCCGCCCCATGACAGTTGTAGACAAACTTATTTTTATACACATAAACAAGATCACTAGCAGTTACTATCTTGTCTTCTGTCTGCATTATATATTAGTGACCTTTCCCTTTAAAATCTCTTTCTCTTCTGGATCCACAGAAGTACTCTCTCACTATTATTCTCCCACCCTTTTATCTCTCCCTTTTGAAATCTTTCTTGGTACCTTCTCTTTTATCTCTATCTGAATATTCAGCCATATGAAACTATAATCCATTATTTTTATTTCTTTTCCCTCACAGGGTGACCTTAATTATTCTAGGCATTTAACCACCAGCAATCTGTTAATGACTCATTTCTGCCCAGCTACCTTAATCTTAGACCCTTATATCCATTCATGTACGAAACATCTCTACTTGAATTTCCCACATCCCTCAATTCAAATGAGTAGTACTTCAACTTTTGTTCTGTCAATCTGTGCTCCTTCTTTTGGCTTCCTTAATTAATCAGAGGTAAAAACCTCTCCCTCTCTCCTAAGCCTTAATCATCTAGGCACACCAAGATAATATCTCCTCTAAGTAGTTGCTTGAATTTCTCCAGTTTTATCCCCAGCACAACTGACCTTGCTTTTGTTCAGCAATCCCTAAGACTAGAGTGACTGTTTGGTTTGCATCTGGGCCTGACAGCACAGGACTCTTCAGCCTTTCATTTTGCTTCTTGGGCATCAGCTTCATACTCATTGCTTAGCTTTTCTTCCCTCCCTGATTGTACAGTCTCAGTAAATTTTAGAAAAAAAAAAAACTATCTTGACCATCAAGGCTTATCGGCTCTTTCACATTCTAATGATGAATTAGCTACCTACCCCATCAATTTAACACCCCAGCCATCATTGAACCTGCTCATTCTACTTGATACCCTCGCTGACATGACTTTAATTTAAGTCCTAATCTTCTCTTTCCTGGATCATTTAAACACTTTTCAAGTGGCCTCTGGTCTCCTGCTCTGTTACCCTCTTGGCAGCTAGAATCGTGTCCAAACATAACACTAATCACTCCTCTGCTTAAAAGCTTTCCATGTGTATCTGCAATCTTGATATCAGAAAAAAAAATAAAAATTCACAGACTATTTAAAAGGCAGTTAGTTTTAACTCAAGAGGTAGTAACTAAATAAAGGCTCCAGCATTTATAGGAAGAGCTCTTGGGGAACTGAGATGCAGGTTTGCCCACATGCCCAGCCTCTACCCACATCTCCATCTCCATCTCCAGGAAAGCTGGAGCTCAGTAATATTAAATGCCGTGGGACTCCTAAACTTCAGACACAGACATGTACCTTTCTGGATCCCCAGGCATTATATTGTCCAATGACATTAACTGGACAGCCACAGGATGACAGGAAGTTTTATCAAGGAGCCAGAGGTATTTCTGAGATTTTTAAGGACCCCAGAGGCATAGTTAAAAGAAGCCTTTTGTGGTTGTTCACACTATAATTCAGTACATTCATTTTCTTAATTCCCTGTCGGCACTATTCCTGTAAAGTACTAGACAAAATAATTCCTCACCCTGCTTGGTATTTACACCTTTAAAGTATTTATAGATCAGGAGTGTAGTTGCACTTAGTCATCATTTAACTCAGCAGTATGCAGGCAGCTCTTACACTACTACTTCAGATGGCTTTCTCTGTAAGGGGAGAACTTTCCCTAAGTTGTTCCTCTTCTTTTATACTAAGGCTCTTAATGTGTAGTTCTTCTGCTTGGAATAATAAATTGTAAGACCTTGGAAGATAATAATTTTGACTGAAAATCATGTTGACATAACTATTATTTCTACTATGTTTGGCATCGACATGGCCATAAAATGTGGGGCGGAGAAGAAAGACTATTCATGAGGAAGATACAAAGACCATGATAAGCAATCTCAGTTGCCAACTAGCTAATGTCTAGAATTACCAGGTTTCTGGAAATGCCTATGGGGAATTGTCTCCAGTGAATTAATTGAAGTGGAAAGATCTATGCACTGAAGGTGGTACAATTTTCTGTTCTGGAGTTTTAGACTGTGTTAAAGGGAGAAGTGAGCTAAGTATAGGCATTCATTGACCTCTTCTTTTGGCTTCTGATGTAATATGATCAGCTGCTTCAGATTTCTGACATTTTGGCTTGCCCACAGTGATTGGCATACCCCAAAAATATGGGTCACAATAAACCCCTCCCTCCTCAAGTTGTTTGTACCAGAATAGCACATCACAGCAATAGGAAAAATACCCAAAGAGCTAGTAATTTAATACATCTTTCCTGTTTTTTATTCTTCTATTAACCCCTGTAAGATAATCCTTAGTGTTACATGGATGTTTTAACTCTCTGCATTTCTTTGACTGAACTGCAAATTTGAATACAGTAGGAAAATCACACTAGGAGGAAAAGAGATCCTTGGCGTTATTTTTACATCTTTCCAAGGGGTTGCTTATATCATACAACTTGATGAGAATTTGGCAAAACCCCAAATAACATTTTCATCAGGCTGTGAAAATTCTCATTCTGGATTTCTATTATAGTAAAGTCATATTTGTCTACAATCCAACAAAAAGTATCACAGCCCAATTTCCAAGACATTCAACACAGTGACCTTCATTTTATTCTGTGCATTCCTATGTAGAAACTGAAAAAAAAAGTTTCTTAAGTGTCTGAATGACTTAAGTAACTGAATAGAAAACCAAGGATATAGTCCAGGAAATTCTTAATAGTCCATATACATTTCTCTTTCTCATCTTCCAGCAACCGCCTCCCCTTGCTCAACCATCCAATTATTTTCAGGCATATGTGAAAAAAAGGTTTTGCCAGAAAGAGAGAGAGTTTTGAGCCTAGGAACATTAAATCCTACAGAACCCTAAATTTCAGACACAGAATGTTATAATTAGTTGTTTATGGGCTACAAAGAAAATCACTATTCCAATGGAAGATGCACATTAAGATTAATCTCGTCTTGGGGATAAGGGCTTAGTGGGTACTAAGTCATATCCCTAGTTTGTTTAAGATGCCAGGCATTGTAGTGAGCACTGGAGCTGAGCTAGTGGAGAGGGGAACTCTTTGGGCTCATTGGCTGGCTAGTTTAATGAAATCGGGAAGTGCTGGATTCACTGAAAGACCCTGTCACAAAGAATCTAATAAAGAGCAATAAAGAAAGACAAGTGATGTCAACTTCTGGTCTCCTAATATATCACAAACATATTGACATGTACACACACACACACAAGAGAGAGAGAGAGAGAGAGAGAGAGAGAGAGAGAGAGAGAGAGAGAGAGAGATCAGAACTATTCCTGAGCTAAAGATATGGGAGAAATGTGGATATCCAAAAGAAGAAAAAACATAAATCTAATAAAAGCCCTGGAAAGGCAGAGTAGAGAATTGTTATATCCTGAGGAAGGGAGACATGCAGCATTATCTCCTGCTCTGGCCACTCAAGCAGCCCCGTGAGTGCATGTTCTCACAGCTAGGGCTACTCTGTCGCAAGCTGAAGTAGGATGCTTCCCTCCTTCTGTGGCTCAGGCCCTCTTCACCTGCATCTACAGCATGAACCCAAGTGCATATCATGAGAAAAAAAATCTAATTATTTTTTCTGAAATAAAGTCTTGAAGTAAACAGTACACATTAAAAATTTCTAAATTTAGAACATTAAATATAGACCCTTGACAAAGAAATAAAATTAAAGCAACCCCTAGAATCTTGAAATTAATGTAACTCTAGATTTATACATGTTCCAGCTGTCATCAGAGGACCTTCTGTTTGTAGTAGATGTCAGTTAACAAAGAGACACACAAGTGACAGAAAATAAGAGACTGTGGAATACTTACCCTAAGTGGAATATCTATACATACTTCCTTCTTCCAAGGCCCAGGGATCATTGAAGAAAAGGAAACAGAAAGAGTGGCAGAGACAATGGATGACTACAAGAAAACAGTGTCTTGTATACATGACTAGGGAGCCAGACTTGTGAGTTTACAGGTTTGGACACCATGCACAGGCCTGTCTAATTTCAAGCCAGATAAAATCCCAGCAAGAAGGAAATAGGGAGACCCATTCCTGGCCAAGGCTCCTGGAGAAAGTGAGTCAGTTTTCTTTAAAGACCTAGTCCCAGGTAAGTTGACTATGCCCAGTTGAAGGCCACACATCAAAGAGTGTGAGAGCCACACAAGTTGGAGTTGATGGACATAAAATCAAAAGGGACAAAATGTCAGATAGATAGAGAAGGCGAAGTTTTGGGGGAAGTTGGGGAAGGGGTAAATATAATCAAAGCACATTGTACAAAAATTCCAAAAAAATAATACAAATAAAAAACCTCAAAAATTTTACTTGAGGTTATATATATTTTTATTTAATACATTCACAATGAGTTAAGATGTCTCCTCCATTGCTCATTGGCTACAGCTGTAGGCTGCCTAGCTCAGAATATTAATAAATTAAGCTTGTGTTTCCTACATGTACAAAATTCAAGAAATCACATTTATTATAGAATGTGACAAAAACTATCAAAGCATGTCAATATAGGCAGTTTCAATTACCACTGAATTCATCCTCCTCCTATATTTCTCCCTATAGTCTTCTCGTATTAGAAGCAGTGACCATTTAATCTCCTCCTTCCACCTTAACCTTTTCTACAGTAGCATAAAAGGCATCTACGACTCCAAATTTGAAGATTAAAAGAAATTTTAACCAGTAAACCCTTGCAGCTTCTTTAATGAGCCTGGTTGATCTTTAACCCAGGAAATAGTCAATCCATCTGTTCAAAGGAGCTCATCGCCTGCAAATGGTTAGCTCTTGTCACAGGAGTCATTTCAGCATACAGCTTCCATCTGGCCACTGCTGCCTGCTAATCTAAAAAGAGACTTGGGGATATGGGGGAGAGTGACATTTCCAGTTAACAGTAATTATTTCTAAAAGCTCCCAGCTTCTTTTCACATTTCCTGCTCCTTCTGACACTTCAGTCTCCCATGGAGGGCTTCAGAAAATGAGGTTATCGGTATAATCTTCAGGCTATTTTTAAATAACATATTCTTTTGCCAAATCTCACTGTTGATCTTTCTCCTGTTTATATGTCAATTCCTCCTACTCAGTTGTTTGGTTTTCTGCCTTAATAGTTCGATATTCCTGGTACTTTCCCCGTCTCTGGAGAATGTGTGAAATAGAGCAAGCCTGACTATGACCCATAACTATGATCCTTATGCTATAGACCCTTAACTAGTGCCTGCTTTGATGATGACCAGTGGTAGAGCATAGAAACCTATGGTTCTTTGTCCAATTTACATACATGTTGCTGATTCCCTAGTTTGTGTAGGTGGCTCTAGGTATCATGTACAGATGTACTTTATCAATGACCCTGCCTTGCCAGCCTAATTCAGAGGTAGCACTCTTCCTCTAGTGGTGTGATGGTTTGCATATGTTTGGTCCAAACAGTGGCACTATTAGGAGGTGTGGCCTTGTTGAAGAAAGTGTGACACTTCTCCTAGCTGCCTGAGGATGCTCAGTCTGTTCCCGGCTTCCTTTGGATAAAGATGTAGAACTCTCAGCTCCTCCTGCACCATGTCTGGCTGGATACTGCCATGCCCCTGACTTGATACTGACTAGACTGAACCTCTGAACCTGTAAGCCTGCCCCAATTAAATGTTGTCTTTTATAAAACTTGCATTGGCTATGGTGTCTATTCATAGCAATAAAACCCTAAGACAGGTGGTCTCTGGCCAAATGGATACAAGAAGCTGAAGAAACCCATTTAGAACAACATAAACGTAGTCCTGCTTTTATAAATACGTCCTCTCCATTAAGTCTCTTCGTACGTAGGCAAATGTGTTGTGAAGTCAAAGGTAGTTTGAGAGACTGTTCAACTACCTCAACAGATTATAGATCAACAAAGCATGGCCCAGAAGAGTTCCTTCTGCGTGTTGCTAGGAAAAATGAAACTCTAAACTTTGGGGTTTATTTTAGTGGAAATTAATGATAATTTCTGCCACAAAGACAGTATTTAGCATACTATCGTGTTAATAATGTCTTGAAGTACCTAAGGCCTGAGTCACCACTATATAATCAATTCTAATACTTTAAATAAAACTAGCCCTTTCCACTTTATATAAGCTTTATGGATCTGAACAGTGCAACAGCTAAATAGAAGCATTAGAGAAGTGAGTACTTAGCAAGTCCACAGAAAGCCTAACCTGAAGGTCCCAAGATGCTAAAGATACACTGACATAAAGAAGAGGCTTGCCCAAATCTGCAGATCTAAAGTATAAAAACCAGAACCCAGATTTAAAGAATCTGCCTTTCATATTCTTTGTGGCTGTTCCCCTTTACTTTGAATGCACACACCACATGTTGAGTAAATCATCAATGTATTGTCAAATAGCATCAGGAAAGCATCTTTGTGTAGAATGTTTTCACGGCATGTTTAGCCATTGCACGTGGCAGTCAACTGATTCACAGGGCAAATGTGTTTGCCATTGTTTTCTTCTAAAATATTTCTTCACACAACATATTTTGATCATATCCTTTCTCCTCTCCCAACTACTCTGAGTTGCTACCTACCTACTCAACCCCATGTTTTTTTTTCTATATCCAAAGTGAAAAATAAAAATAAAAACAAAAACAAAAGAATAAGACAAAAAATAAAAACAAGAAACACACACACACACACACACACATACACACACACACTTCCATTGTGTATTGACCAATTATTCCTAGGTGTAGGGCTTGACATGGAATATGGTTTATATATCCAATGACAGTCCACTGGAGAAAACTGATTTTCCCTTCCCAGAAGCTATCAATTGCAAAAGCTTCTCAGTTGGAGGTGGGATTTTGTGTTTATAATTCCTTCTTAATGCTAGTATTTTGTCTGGTTTGAGCCTATGCAGGCTGTATTCATACATGCTGCCACAATCTCTTTGAATATGTATATAAGACGTGTGTGTGTGTGTGTGTGTGTGTGTGTGTGTGTGTGTGTGTGTATCCATAAAAAGATTTGGAAGTATATTTGAGCTTATACCACATGGCTACATAGCTTGATTCTTTCATTTATTGTTTCTGTACTATGAATAAGTTTCTAATGTGGAATGAAGCTATCAATGAAGATATAGTTTATATATTAAAGAAGAACAGTGAAGATGGATCAGATAAGCAGACTAACAGTCTATAGAGATGTCCACAGCCTAATCTGAAGAACTGGGAACGCTTTAACTTACCTGATAAAAGTAACTTTGTGGATGTAATTAACTGAAGAAGGAAAAAACAGATGGTCATCCTAGATGATCCAGTTGTCTCAGCCTAACCATGCAAGTACAACCAGAGAGCTTTTTCTGCCTGAGTTCACATTAAGCAAAAAGATGACTATGGTCAAAGAAGTGCAGTGTCAATGGCCTTTAAGATGACAGGAATGGGCCAGAAGCCAAGAAATTCACATGGCTTCTGCTAGATGGAAAGACTGAAGAAAGAAGTTCTTCTCCAGAGCATCCAAAAATCAATACTACACCATCCAACACCTGGGATAAGCTTAGAGAGACCTGTATCAGATTCGTCATATACATAACTATAAGATCTTGAGTTTCTCTAATATTTAACAACTGAATTTTTATTCAACTATGATGAGAACAATAAGAAACTAAGAGAGTATGTATTCCAAGTGACATAAATAAAATCCCAAGCTCATAGTCAATCCAACTGCTCAATTCAGCAACTGCACTCAAATTGTTGCATGGAAGGCTCTTATTCTACAAAGGTCGGGAGATAAGAATGGTTGTAACTGGTACAGAGGAACAATGGGGCAATTAATCAAGCTCAATTAAGGGAAGGATTGTCTCTAGTTTGGGGCTCAAAAAATTCCACTGCTGACTTAGAAATAAGGAAGAGGTTTCTAGGGAGCAATGAATGGAGTGAGGGTATTAGGGTGGGAGAGTAGAGGACCCTAACAGCTGGAAATTGAGGAAAGAAATGCCATTGCCAGGTCTGGTAGAGCAGAAAATAAAACTGGTTTTCAAACTCTGCTCTATAATAATGTCTTCATCAATGGTGCTTTCTCAGAAGTAAAGAACAAAGTAAAGAATCCTTCTCAAAGGTCAAGTCAAGGTTCTTTTCTACTTTTAGTCTGAAATTTCCCTTTAACTTGCAAAGTTATAGAGTGATTTTTAGCTACTGTTATTAAACAGGTCTTACTTGGCCCAATAAAATGTTGGCAAACTGGCAAGGGAAGTCCTTGCATGGTTTTGGTGTTGCGTAGGTGGGGAGAGTCTTGGTTTCTAAAACATAGAAGTATGCAAGGAGACCTGCAGATATGTGACAAGCTCATGGGATTGGGCTGGAGAGACATGGCTGGAAGTAGGGTGCTATTGGCACCCTGTATGTAGGGCCCTCAGCATAGTCTCATAACAGCCTATTATACAAAAGTCTTATCTAGTCAACAGTACCCAGACTGAGAAACTTGGTCAACAATAGGTTTTCAGATAGTGAAATAAAGGGTCTATTAGACACTCAGAACTATAAGGATAGTTGTGTTTAAGAAATGAAATAAATTGATGCTTCTTATATGTATTTCAGTCATTTCCGTGTAGGAAATTTCCTATGTGACTCTTACCGTGGTGTTGAGTGTTATTTTGTGTCTCCCTCACAGATGAAGAAAGTAGGGCTAGAGAAGATTGTAAATACATGTCATGCTTATGAACACTTATCCAAACCTGTTAATTATTTATAACTCCTCTTCCATCCATTTCTAAGACCATGAGTTGAGGTCAACACCATCATCTACTTCCTTAGTTACTAAATGAAACAATGACTTAGGAATCTTTCTCTCATCAATTCCTTTGAAATGGATCTCTAAGGTCCCGTGTTTATAAGACGTGACACTCATTCACACTGATAGGTTTGGAGGGAAATTTGTGTGCCGTCAGGCCTATTTGGAATGTAAGCTATGTATCATGCAGCACAAGACACTTTTTAATAAATGGTTATTAGGCAAACCATCACAAGATCATAACTGGCCTCCACAAAGACAGGAATTTAGAGCATCATGGGGGTCAGACAAATTTTGATGGGGCATCTGTTGCCTACTCCCTTAAAGAATATAGCATCTTCTTTTCCCATTAACCCGGAGCCCTCTTTCTAGGACTTTTAGCTGAGACACAATGGGTGAGCATCAGTGGGGAGGCCAGTCCACCACCTCACTCAGCCTCTCACACTGGATTCCCACTGAGCCTGTAGAAATGACTTCGGAAGAGTAATACAGTCTTCACATGGAGAGTGGGAAGTGACTGAGGCAGGGGAGAGTTTGGGTTTCTTTGAAATTACAGATTCTCTTCCAGCTTCTTAGAGGAAGCAAGGCTGATTTAAAACTACCACAAGAACAGACATGAAAGCACAAGAAAAGATCCTTCTGGAAAGTGTGTGTGTGTTCATAAAGAACAGTAGCATGTGTGCCAAATGTGGGATTTCTGAATCAGATGAATTAGATAAAACCTCGAAGTTGATCCATTGCAATTTAAACCGAAATAGAAATCCCCTAATTGCATCTTGAGTCTAAGACAATGTCTTTCTTGCTCCTTAATATGCTCTTGAATCATGTTTGCCTTTTTAAGGTTATCTTTTTTTTTTTTTCTTTAGTTTGATTAGTTCCAACTGAATAGCCTGAGAACTGTCTCCCTTTCATTGTTCCTGTAAAAGACACCCTTACCCATAATCACCACCCTTTTGTCCTTTCCTTTTCCTGGCTTTAGTTACCTGAACAATAGAAAAGACTGAATACCAAATGAGTCTCTCCAGCTAGCAAATGCCCAGCGTGGCTTCAGACACTTTGCTGCAGTATGGCTTGTCCTTGACCCTCTCCCATAGGCTTCCCTGTCCCTCCCACTCTCCCAAATTATCTTCTGCTCTTACCCTCATCCACTGGCCTCCGGGGTTCAAATCTTGTTAGTAATCTGCTTAGTTCCTCTGAGTCTTTGCCTGCTAATTTCAAAGCCAGTATGAGGGAGGCCCCTAATCTTCCAGAACTGTCACTAACATGAATTTGGGTAGACCTAGTAGAGAACCATGCAACTTTTCTCCCGCTACTGCTGTGTATGGGAGGCTCTTTGGGATGCACATGTGTTGGGAACAGGGCCTTAGTTTAGTGATTTCATCTTTGCAGCCAGCAGCTTCTGCTCTGTATCCTTTGCTTGGTGTCCAATGCTACTACAAATCTAATTGAACTGTTAGAAAATGAGAAAGCAATCCTCTTGCAGATCAGCCTCTCCTCTTCATCCATTCAGGCCCACCCCCACCCCCTGACCAGGCAAGGTCACGTGGTCCACAGCTAAGCTTCTCCTATGGATGGGGAGGCAACTTTCAGTTCTTTTCTCAACTCATGTGGAAAAAAATCCTCAGACATACATATTTAAAGGATCGTGGTGTCTATGAATTCTCAGTGAACTACACGCCTTAAAACAGTTGAAAACATAAAGCAAAAACAGGAAAAAAGTTGCTCTGATTTCAGCTAGCAAAGCTCCTGGTTCATGTGATATGAAAATATAAATATTTTAGTTGTTTTTATAAAAAATGTGTTTAATGGGTTGTTAGTGGCTATACACTGTTTAGAGCCAGACTTTGAAAGAAATAATGGAGAAACAACTGGAATTCCATTTAACACCTCATTTGTTGTTTTGTATTTAATTGTACATCCCAGTAGGAACACAAGGATCCAGAAAAGATTTAATATAGCACCTTTGGATCAGTAAGCTAACCTATCTTGGAAAGTTTATTGATATATAGCCAAGACAATTACCAACTCCTTCAGCCACATACTATATATCGAATACTGCATGTATTGTATGTATACAATTTATGTATTTTGTGTATACTGCACTAACACTGCAGGAAGGGAAAGACAAAAGACATTTTTATTGAAAGGCAAGTATTTAAAATCACAGCTGATATGAGGATTGTTTTCTTACCCATGGGTCAGTCACTTTAATGTGACTATATAGATTTAGCTTATTATAGCGTAAATTCTCTCTATGCAAATATCCTCAGTAGCACATTGAATGTCTAACACACTGCACGTGTAGGGAATCACACTGTGAGATCATCACCTACAGTTAGTGTTGGGGTCTTCCAGATGTTATCTATAAAAGACTGTACTTTGAAATTAGAAAGTCAAGTTCAGGTGCAGGCATCATGGGATCCTCATAACAGCTCTTAGAAAATGGGAGGGCCTTGCTCATTATACTGAGCCTTGGTTTCTTTTCTTTTCTTTTCTTCTTCTTCTTTTTTATTTATTTTTTTGTTTTGTTTTTTGTTTTATTTGTGTACCTCTCTCCAAGCTGTTAAGGGGGCTTAGTCAGAAAAAAAAAATCCCAGGACTTAAGGCACATAGGTTTGATAAAGTGCCAACAAATTATGATTTTATGTATAGGCTACATTAATGAGTCTTCTCACTTCCTGATAAGATTGGTCTAGTCACCTGACAGTGTAAAAGGCTACATTGATTACTTCAAAACACTCTAATAATAGTCCTGTTCCTTTGCAATTGTATGTGTAGAGTTTAGAACTGGGCTTCGGGACATAGGAACCATAAGGAATATGAATTCTTACCTGTGTATTCTGAAGTGGTCCTTATAAGTGTCATTGATTTTTGCTGTTTTGAATAGTAATTCAAAATCTCAAAGCTTTTTTGGTTTACATTTTCCTAAGTGCTAGGGACTATGGACATTTTAAAAGATATTTCTCAGCTGCTGTTCTCTTCTTTCAAGAACATTCCCATTGCAACAGGAATGAGTTTCTATAAACTTTACCATTGCTTCCCTGCCATGATATTCTCTACCCTCAAACCATCAGCTAAAATTATTTTCTCGAGTTACGTCTTGAGAAAAGTGTTTATTTAATCACAGTTAGAGGAAAATCAATACAATTAGGAAGAGCAACTGGCTTTGCTCAAAGCCCAACACTTTAAATTGCAATCTCACCCTATCTCTCCAGAATCCTCATAGAAATATCCAGAATAACGTTTGAATGGATATCTGGATACCATTGCCCAGCTCTGTTGACCCTAAATTAACTATCACAGCAATTACTTTTACAATCCAGCAAGAAGAACAAAGGGTGGAACAAAGCAGTCAAGGAACAGTGTAATTGGAAGGGATAACAGCTGAAGGATGAGGGACAGTCTGCAGGCTTTGTGAGAGAGGACATTGTGGAAGGGCATGGGTTGTCACAGCAGTCATGTGAAGAAAGAAGTAGAAGACAATCGGGACCTGCGAAGATAGAGATGAAAAGCTTCAATTTGGAGGAGGGTGATATTTTTTACCAAAAGCCACTGTGAATTATTGAGGACTTTAACAAAGTGTATCCTGGTCATCTTTGTGTGTTAGGAAGGTCACTCTAACCTCTGTTCTCACAAGACAGCATAAAATTGTCAGCTCAGTTGAAACCTGTGAAAATGACTTAGGGTCCTTAGAGAAAAAAGAGAGCACCGGAATACAGACAGCATCATTTTTATGATTTTTTTCAAAAAGGAAGAAATTATTACGTATTTTCTTTAGAACTACTTGTGTAAGAAGTTACAGTTGGCCTTGATAACTCTCCTTTTTTTCCAACTAAACATGTGATAATGAAGAACAAAATCTCTTTTTAAAAAATGTGCTTATCTTCAAAACAATATAAAAGCCAGAATTTCTCAGAGCTTTTCTTGCTTGTTCTCCCACTGGACTACATATATATTTAGTCTTGCTATAGACCTTGACCTTTTCAATAGACTGTAGGGCATGATGCACTCAGTAATTGAATCATTTTTAATAGACTTGAATGAGGTTGGTGGACCCAACCCTAGGCTTGTGTGTGTGTGTGTGTGTGTGTGTGTGTGTGTGTGTGTGTGTGTGCATACACACACACACACACACACACACACACATTCACACTTGTACATATATTCTTTCTTGCTTGGAGGCATTCTGGGAAATAACTGTTGAGTTAGAATCCAAAAGAAAACAGATGTTTTATAATTATACAAACAAATTTAGTTTTAAAGTCGATTTATCTTTTGTGAGCTCAGTGAAAGCATAGATTTGTATTTCTTCCTTTCTTGGGAAGCTTTTCTTCCTGTTTGAATAATCCTGGCATTTTTCCAATTGCTACTAATCTTATGCAGGAAAGCTCTCTATTGGTTTATTTTCTCAGCTATGACTTGCTTCACTGGTGGGATCTGTATGCAGAGGCTCACCCTATAGGTATGCTCTTCTTAGAAGTGTGAACCCTCCCCCTTCTATGTTCCACAACCAAGCTTCTCCACATCAGGTAGGGTTGCTTTGCTTAAACAGGCTTCAGTGATGCCATCATGATATTTTAATGTAGAATCCAGCACAGTATTTATTACAGAATTAACAATAATACTAGATACAGCACTGATGTCAGTCAGAGCAGTGGACCAGGTAGGTCCTCCATCCATGGGCAACATAATTACTCAAAAAGATTATCTTAAACCAGAAAATCCTATTCAGGTTAAACTTATTGATGATTCTTAGAAGCAAAAGAAACAAACCAACAAGCAGATAACCAGGGGAAGCACTATAAATTCTCCCAAGGAGGAGAGTGAGAAGGAGAAACATTTTACTTTGAAGCCCACTCATCTCCACAGATATTCTTGCTGCTTGTGGCCAGCTGGCCCTTTGCTGCCTCAGCCCTCCATGTGCCCAGCTTGTCAGCCACCATCTCATTCACAGAACTCCCCAGGTCTCCCCACTTCTTTTTGGTTTGGTTTATTTTTATTATTAATCATTTATCTACTTTACATCCCGATCACATTTTCCCTTCCCGAATCTCTTCCCAATGCCTCCATCTCCCCTCCAGCTCCCTGACCTTTCCTACATTTCTCCTCAGAAAAAGGGAGGCCTCCCATAGATATCAACTAGCCTTGGAATATCAAGTTGCACTAAGACTAAACACATCTTCTCCTCTTGCGGTTAGAAGAGGCAGCTCAGAAAAAAGAGGTCCAAAGGCAGGCAACAGAGTCAGAGACAGCCCCCTGCTTCTGCTCTTAGAGGATTCCTGCATGGATACACAGTTGCATATCTGTTACATGTGTGCAGAGGGCCGCTTCCTACTTCTGCTCTAAGCCTGAGTAGCTTTTGTCAGGGAGAGCTCTGACTGGCTCCTGAGAAGCTGTATGTCTTGGCAAGTGTATTAGTCAGGGTTTTTATTCCTGCAAAGCATCATGACCAAGAAGCAAGTTGTGGGAAAGGGTTTATTCAGCTCACACTTCCGCATTGCTGTTTATCACCAGAGGAAGTCAGGACTGGAACTCAAGCGGGTCAGGAAGCAGGAGCTGATGCAGAGGCCATGGAGGGATGTTACTTACTGGCTTGCTTCCCCTGGCTTGCTCAGCCTGCTTTCTTATAGAACTCAGGTCTACCAGCCCAGGGATGGCACCACCCACAATGGGCTGGGCCCTCCCCCCTTGATCACTAGTTGAGAAAATGCCTTACAGCTGGATCTCATGGAGGCATTTCCTCAACTGAAGCTCCTTTCTCGGTGATAACTCCAGCTTGTGTCAAGTTGACACAAAAACAGCCAGTACAGCAAGTTATTCTCTCATGCCTCTATTTCCTAGAGCAGAGTTATTAGTAGTAAAAACCACAAACCCTGACTCCATGGCTGCATCAAAGTTCCATCAGACACCTATCTAATGAAAAAGGCCTGAACCCCGCCATGCCTGTATGAGAGACTGACGGGCAGTAGAGGTTAGTCAGAACCACGGACAGCTCTGAGAAAGCCTGGCAGTGCCCCAACAGGAAGGCTTGCTTTTCACTTACACCTGAAGACTGTTCCTTCTGATTGCTTAGGGCTCCCTGGACTTTTAAGGAGGCCAAAGCATTGCCATGAATAATGCTGAGGTGTTTAGATCTCCTGATATGACTGAGAAACAATTGAGGGTTCTATAAGTCCAATATAGATTTCCCAGAGGTCAAGTAGGGGTAGGAAGGTATATCTTCTGCCTCTCAGAAAAAAATTCAGCTCTTGAACATTGCTATGAAGCCTACACTCCACCTACAATTAATCTCTTTTATGAAATTTGCATGCAAGTGTTGGAGTATTTAAGCATCAGGTTTATAATCTAATTGCAATGTCATGCATCTAATGAAGAAAATGGCTATCTCCTAATTTTTAGCTTTTTAAGTCTCTTTTCAAATCATGGCTTTTATTATCTAGAAATATAAAATAGAAATTAAACACCCATTTTCAGCTTCTTGTCTTGACTTTTCCTCTTTGAGTAACTGATGTGAGCACTTCTTTGTGTTCTGGCTTTCCCTCTGTAAATGGGGGATAAGAATGGAATATATTTATAGTGTCGCTTTAAAGATTTGGTGGGTTAATGTTCACAAGTACTTTGGCTGCTGCTTCATTAAATATTAATCTGTGTATGATTTTGATTATTTATATGTAACATTTCTTTGTTTAAGGTGCCTTCCAACTTTGCCAGCTCAGTACATTGGTTTTTTTTTTAAAAAAATCATGTTGTTTTGATACTGAATCTAAAATAAGAACCAGATCGTGTTTTATAGATGTTTTTGAAAAATAATTTCCCGAGAGGAACAACATTTCACATTCTGCGAGTTTACACCCTTTGAATTGAAGCCAGAGTCTGGCCTTTAGGATAGAAGACAGCCACAGAAAATCTACTAAAACCACAAAGACACGTGCTCTCTCTTGCTGTTCGCCCCCTTTTAAGTTATAAAATATTCAATGTCTTCATCCTGAGCAGCATTAAGTCTCTTTGCCATCCCACATGGGAGGGGACAACTTGGAATCACACCACTTCTTAATCTCTGAGAAACTTTAGGAAACTTTCTCACTCTAGACCTCCAGGTTAGGTAGAAAACTATCTCTGGCCCCAGGGCACTTCGGAATACAAATCTGAATAGAAGTCCTAAGCCTACCTAGTCTTAATTCCCCTTTTCAGTCAAAGGTTCCCTCAGCTGAGCCTTCCTGATTGACGTCATGCTCCTTGGCTGCCTTGAGGCAGCCTACAAATGAAAAGCCCAGAACACCGAAACCGTTGCACACTCCACAAGCAGGTAAGTCCACTGTGTTCTGTGCTTGCATCTGCCACCCCTGCATGCTGTGGGGTAATCACCAAAGCTTAACTCGCCAGGCCCATGGGAACCCTCATCTTCAGAAACTGTTATCTGACTAGACTATGGGGTGTGGTGCTGGCTGTGCGTGAGCAAAGTAGTGCTGACTTACTCTCTCCCTCTGGGCTTTATCTCAAAGCCCTTCACAGATGACACAGCAATTCCTCATGATATGACATTCTCTGGCTGAAAACAATTAATCCATAACAAATTTCCGAGCCTTTACATGCTATTATGCTGCCTATTGATCTTATAGTGAGTTGTCTTGGTCACTTTCATCTTAACAAACAGCTCAATACTTTAGGAGTGAAGGCTGGTTTTTGTCTGACTTTTGTTTTGCTATTTATTTATTTATTTACACCCCAGATGCTACCCCATCTCCTCTCAGAAAGTCCCTCTTCTCCTCTGAGAAGGTTCTCCCCCAACCCCCAGGTTTCACCCCCAACCCTGGTGCATCAAGTCTCTGACAGATTAGGCACATCGTCTCCTTCTAAGGCCAGACAAGGCAGCCCTGTTTGGGAACAGATACCACAGTCAGGCTACAGCTTAGGCAGAGCCTCTGCTCCAATTGTTGAGGGACTCATGTGGAGACTGAGCTGCACCTCTGCTACATACGTGCTGGGGACTTCACTACCATGTATGCTCTTTGGTTTGTGGCTCAGTCTCTCAGACTTCCCAGGGATACAGGTTAGTTGACTTTGTTGGTCTTCCCCTGGGCTTCCTATTCCCTTTGGGACCTTCAATCCTTCCCTCAACTCTTCCATAAGAGTTCCTGCTCTCTGTCCAATGTTTGTCTTTGGGTCCCTATTCTTGTTTCAGTCAACTGCTGGGCAGAGCCTCTCAGATGACAGGTATACTAGGCACCTGTCTGCAAGCATAACACAGTATCATTAATACTGACAGGGATTAGTGCTCAACCATGGGATGGGTCTCAAGTTGGGTCTGTTATTGGTTGGCCATTACTTCAGTTTCTGCTTCATCTTTGTCCCTGCATTTCTTTTACACATAACAATTTTTGGGTCAAAAGTTATGTGGGTTCCTTAGTGTCCTTATCCCTTAACTGGGGGTTCTACCTGGCTACAGGGAGTGGCCTCTTCAGGTTTCGTGTCCCAACTATTAAGCATCTTGGCTAAGGTCACCTGCATTAACTCCTGGGAGCTTTCCTAATCCCAGCTCTCTGGAACTTTCTCAAGATTCCACCTACCCACCTTCCACCCTGGCAGCTGCAGAATCCATTCATTCTCCTGGCCCTCTGGCTTCTCTCCTGTCTCTCCCCATACACGATACTGCCCTCATTTCCCACCCTGTCCCCTTTCCCACCTAGCTCCCACCCTTCCTCTGCCTCCTTTGACTATTTTATTATTCTTCCCTCTAAGTGTGATTCAAGCATCTTTGCTTGTGTCTTTCTTCTTGCTTAGCTTCGTTGGGTCTGTGGAGTGTATTGTTATGGGTTCTTGGTTTTTTGTTTGTTTGTTTTGTTTTTGTTTTAGAGAGGATAAGTTTTAATAATTTTTTTCTAATCTGACTTGATAAACTCTAACTGGATTTCTAGCTAGAAATCTTATTGGAAGATCCTTGGGATGTGTTTCACCCTTCTGAACATAATGTTGTATATACAATGTTTATACAGTTACTGCTGTAGAATGAGTGTTTGTCTACCCTTAAAATTTGTATCATGAAACCCTCACCCCTGATATATGATTTTCAGAGTTCTTCAAAGAAAGGGCCAACAAGCTAGACAGCAGATAGACAAAGAAATAAAGGAGGGGAGAAAAGGAGAAAGAAAAGGAGGGGAGGGAAGTGGATGGACAGGGAGGGAAGGGAAGGAAAAATACTAGGTAATCCTTCATGATTATGGACATTTCATTACAGTCAGTCTACCAGCTAGAGAACAGAAAATCTTCTGACATGGCTTATTCTGCATCCAGAGACTTTGAAAGCAGGGAACCAGAGAAAGTAAAATCGGTGCAAGGAAAAAAGCCCAAGAGAGCAAGATTATGAATGTCACAGAACAAAGTGAGATGTCTAAGAGCAGATGATAAGATGTCTGAGTCCTGGGAAGAAGGACAACAGAATGGACCATTCGCATTCTGTTCCTCTAGTCACTGTAGAGTGGGTGACCAGATGATTCACAGCCACACTGAGGGTAAACCTTCCCACTCAAAATTTCCTCTGGCGATATTCTAACAACTACACCCAGAACAATGCTTGACTAACTCTATAGGCACTCTTTGATCCAGACAAGTTAACTTTAAAATTAGTCCCAGGAAGTGATTAAGTTATGGGGTTAGAACCCTTTTGAACCAGATTATTAACCTTACCAGAGGCTCCAGAAAGCCTCTGTAGACTTTCTGGAGGACATATCAAGAGACTGTTCTATAATACCCATGATGCTGCGGTTACTTTACACTAAGTCAGTCAGTATCTTTATCTTCGACTCACCAGGTTCCATTTTTATAAGCCATCCAGTCCATAGGATTCTGCACTAGCAGCTTGAATAAACAAAGGTGGATGAGTGAGTAAAAATATTAAAATCATTATTCGGTGAAGAAATTTATATGTGGGTGTTAAGAAAATGGAATTAGATTAACAGGTTGTACTGGCTGGTTTTGTGTGTTAACTTGACACAGCTGGAGTCATCAGAGAGGATGTTGCCTCAGTTGGGGAAATGCCTTATGCGATCCAGCTAGAAGGCATTTTTCCATTAGTGGTCAATGTGGGAGGTTCTACACCATGGTGGGTAGTGCATCCCTAGGCTGGATGTCCTGGATTCTATAAGGAAGCAGGCTGAACAAGCCAGGGGAAGCAAGCCAGTTAGAAGATTCCATTTATGACCTCTGCATCATCTCCTTCCTCTAGATTCCAGCTCTGTTTGGGCTCATGCACCTACCTCCCCCAATGATGAAATATGGAATGTAAGCTGAATAAATCCTTTTTTCCCCAACTTGCTTTTTGGTCATGGTGTTTCATCACAGCAATAGAAACCATAACTAAGACACTTCTGTCTTCTAGTCACAGAAAGTGTTCAGTCATAACAACAACTAGATTTGTTTATTATGTGTTAAACATACTGAACTCTTAATATACAATATTAAGAACATTATGACATGACTACTTTTATTTTTTAATAGGGCCACAGCTTTGCTTGTTATGCTGTAGGCTCCGTGATTCTTGATGAAGTAGAACTCTTCTGTGGACTAATACACCTACCACCACAGTAAGTGAGACAGCCAGCAGCTAGGAGTAGATAAAATTCAACTTGATTTCATTCGGTTTAAAAAAATATTTATTGAGACCCCGCGACTAGTAAGATCTAAAGCTGACTGCTGCAAAGAATGCAAGGTTACGGGAATAATATAATAAACTGACCTGGACAGCTCATAGAATCTGAACTAATAAATAAGAGTTGACTGTTTAAATGAGAAGGAAACCAAACAGGCACACTTGGGTATAGAGTCCTGAGCTCTGCATCATTTGGCTGGAGTTTATAATAGCTGAGCCACCAGGGCTAGATGTGTACCTAGTCAGTCACAGAAAGCAGTGTGAAGGAGCTGAGGATAGAAATTAATACTGACTCCAAAGCTACAGACCATTGCTGGGGTGTCTGGATTTGAGACGTAAGAGTAGGACTCTGAGACACCAGTCATGGCTCTGGGTAAAAAGCATTCCAAGGTCCCCTGGGGTAGAGCAGGCTGCGGAAGAAAAGAGCAGCTCAGATGTTGGCTGTGTATGACTGACATGTGTACTATTCCCATAACACTGACTTTCCACCGTGATGGTGAAATGTCCATCACAATGACTTTCCACCGTGATGGTGAAATGTCCATCACACTGACTTTCCACCGTGATGGTGAAACGTCCATCACACTGACTTTCCACCGTGATGGTGAAATGTCCATCACACTGACTTTCCACCGTGATGGTGAAATGTCCATCACACTGACTTTCCACCGTGATGGTGAAATGTCCATCACACTGACTTTCCACCGTGATGGTGAAATGTCCATCACACTGACTTTCCACCGTGATGGTGAAATGTCCATCACACTGACTTTCCACCGTGATGGTGAAATGTCCATCACACTGACTTTCCACTGTGATGGTAAAATGTCCATCACACTGACTTTCCACTGTGATGGTGAAATGTCCATCACACTGACTTTCCACTGTGATGATGAAATGTGGACAGATGACTGTGAGTGATAGAATCTTGTGACTCTGGAACATTAAGTAACCACATGTGTTTGCATTGATCTGAAAAGTCAACTAGAAATGACCCAATTTGTAATTTAAAGAAAATACTGACAAAAACACAATTAACTAGTAGTTTTGAGAAAGGAACAGATAAATCTTTAAAATTGTTTAAACATTCAAGCACATGAGATGACAGATACATTCAGATACATTGTAAAACACTAAGTCCTGTGTTGATATTTTAATCAGTTCAGTGGGTTACAGATAATTTGAAAGAAACTAAAGACCTTCAGATAATCATCTACTTGAGCCCACTTTGAATTAACAAATCTCTGAAGTATAAATAATATATTTAAAAGACTAATATATAAGGTAAAATGTTATTTGTTTGAACACTATCTAAAGTATACATGCTTAAAAACACAGATTTTGACTATTAAAGTATTGTACTAAGACAGAAGGATAATTTACAGGAAGTAGAAGTGAAAAAATAAAAGCCATCTGAAGGTTTATGTCTTAGAAAAATACCAATTAGAAATGCAAGATTCCTTATGACTTTTCTCTTTAATGAAAAAGACCTTTCAACAATGTGTGCACTTTATCTGATTAGAAAGCAGTTACTCTCGGTTCTCAGTTTTCTACTAGCAACACTGGCCCCTCTGTTTTCTTGGCTATCTATATTTGCTTCTCAGCAATTTTGCTTATAAAAACCCCCAAAAGACCAATTCCAGGGTAATTGTAACCATGAGCATATCTCCTGTAGCTGTGCAATTGACAATATAACCAAAAAATAAACTAAGTAGCTTTATGTAGAAGCAAAACCCATCAGGTATGGAAGACCTTTCCAAAACTCTTCTCGGTCCTTAGACATTCCAGTTTGAGTCAAAAGCTACTCTAGATGCCCATTCTGAGACTACCATGATTGAGAAATGACTGTCTGTGACTACACGTGACAGAGCCAACAATCATGGTGTGCTTTTAATATTAAGACCCAGTATGATTCACTCACCAGGGAGAGAAATATGTTTCCCACTGGAGAAGCCCACTGGAAAGGCAACTCACAATAGTCCTATGACTCAGATCACACCATCTTCCACCCTTGTCTCTGCTGCTACCCACATCTGGCAAAATAATAATAATAATAATAATAATAATAATAATAATAACAATTATGACAACAATAATATGACTTCTCAAGACAAGCTACTCATGTTTAGGAATTGAACTGTAAAAATAAACATTTCTATAGTTGCTTATGGATTTATTTTTAACATTAAGAAATAAACAGGAAATTGGTGGATTTTCAGGTGAGAACCAGTCTCATGTTGCTGAGACCGACAGTGCGGAGAAATCTGTAACACAGGCACAGAGTCTCATTCCTGTTCCCATGAGTCTGCTCATTCCATGGGGAGTCAAACCTTTCTTTCCCAATGATAGATAAGAGGCAATTGTGTTACTTTTTAATGAAGATTAATTGCACTTCTTAAAGATGCAAAGTCTGAGTAAATGCTACATAGAGCTGATCTGGTCTATCTGTGCTATTTCTCTGACTATCCAAGCACCAAGGAAACACATTTCTCCCTCAGAGGAAAAAATACAAGCTATATCTGTTTTTGCACAGCGATTTATAAGGAGAAATGCTACAGTCTTTCAAATAAACCAAAAACATTCTCACTCACCTTCCGGTAGGACTTTTTTTTTTTTCTTTAAGCAATGAATATGGCTAATTCTTAGATCCCCTCTGTTTGCAGCAATTGGCATAGTACCTCTCCTCTGACTTGATTTCATTTGCACAGTTTCCTCAGTGTAGCTACAACTGTATGCAAAACAATGAGCTTTACATCAGTCTAGGTTTGTTGGTGTTGTCCATTTTTACTCACATGAGTTTTGGGAAAGCAAGTTTCTATAGCAATTTCTACCAGGCGAAAGAGTGTCCGTACTTTAAATGATTCTGTTTTCTTC
>NC_137958.1:11808181-11962586 GCF_963924665.1 Micromys minutus | reverse complement strand
TCTGCTGTTAAGGCATGTACCATATGCCTCACAACTTTTTATTGAAGAATCATTCTTTAGGAGGTGCTAGGCACCTTTCATTCACAACACTTCACCCAAACAGTCTGAGATGTAGACATTTTTATATTCTTCTCTTTTAATATGGCATCCCCAAAGCAAGTGTGTTAGGCCACTGTGACATCAAATGAACATCTGGGTGAGCTCTAGGGCCAAAACCAATACATGATAGGGACACAGGTGTTCTGCTGCTCATAAAGCTCATTAATCCATTTCCCCTTTGTGGAGGTATTTTCATTTTAGATGGTATAAAAAAGCTGTTTTCACTGAATTGTATATTTTAAATGGATGAATTTATAATCTGCTGATTATATGTCAATAAAATAGATGTAAGAAAGAAAGGAAGCAAGACAGCTACTTTGTTGGGCATACAATCCATGGCGATGAGAAGATGAAGGAAGGGAGTAAGGATAAGAGAAGTCTCTCTGGATTTGTTCATGACAGAGCTCAGCCTTGTATGTGCTCTTTCTGGTCCTGCCCCTTTCTTTATAGCTCACACATTCAGTACAGACTAAAAATCACTGTGTTGAACACAGGTTCTCATCAGCACTACTGCCCTGTGTATCTCCCCCATCTCCTACAACTGAGATTTATTTTCCTTTTCGACACAGCTTTAGTCTTCAGATGAGTTGCAAAAGTATGGCTTCCCTGGGAGCTGTGCTTGGCCATTCTATAGGTTTCGTGGTCACAGGTGGGCCTGAGAGGATACTCTAATTCCTTTCCTAGAATTACCCTCCTCTTCCACAAGATCTTGTTATGGACCTTCAAGGAACCCTGGAGACAAACATTGGCAGTATGACTCTTGAGGTACCCAAGAGTCAGCTGGGGAGATTGTAAGGTTCTTCCAACTCAGACTCTATGTTGAGAAGCCAGCTTGCTAATCATGAGAGTAGAATTACCAGGGTGAATCAAATGTGAGTTCTTATTAAGCATCTTTTATATCATGAAGCATTCCCCCTCTTCTGCTAAAGTACTTGTGTTGTGTTTATTTCCCTCCCCAAACCATGAGCAGCTTGAAGACAGACATCACACTCTGGTCTTTATTAAATCCTAGTACCATGATCTTATGATAGCTTCTTGATGTTTACAGAAGAGATGGGGATCTCTTCCACTGAGAAAGGCCAAACTGTTGAACAGTAATCAAGAGCACATGGTGGTCACTATGGCTCAGAGCATCCTGTTGCCAGCTCACTCTTCCCTCGGTTATTCTGCAACAGCTTATCTAACCTTATCCTGTAGCTTCATTGTATCTATTCAGCTTTGCTCTCGGTTCACAGGAAGATTCATACTGTCCATTTGTCCGCTCTCTGATTCTCTGCTTGTGGCATGATGAAGATGTTTATTGTCACCAGTAGTATTCTCTCAGAAGTCGAAGAACTCAGCATTTACACCCCAAAGTATAAATCGCTTTATACTTTGCCATCCAATGATCTTTAATAGCAATAAGCACAACGTAGATTATTCATAATAATGGCTAGTATTTCAGATGTGCTAAGCACAATGCTAGTGGTAGATAGTATTCACTTCTGAAAGCAAACCCTATAGAGTAAATGCTGAAGATCATCACCCTGTGTACACAATGCAAAACTGAAGCTTAGTAAACTGAGTCATTTTTCCTAAGCCCCACAGCCTGTAAGTAACAGCAATTAAATTCAAATTTTCTCTTTTTGTCATCACAGATTATATTCTTAGCCACTGTGCCAGACTGTTGCCTCTTCCTGCACCTAATAGTCCTGGTTATCTTTAAGACAAGCCATGGGAAGCATAAATATTTTATATAGCAGAGATATGATTCACTGTGTTTTAGAACACAAGTCATATGAAAATGCTAATTTCTCCCAAATACAGTTGCTCTTACATATTTTAAAGCACTGGTTTGAATTAAATAAGACAGTCTCTATATTGGGAAATCTGTAATTCCACCAGGCATTGGGTAATTCTGGAGTTGGTGAAAAGATTTCTCATGAGAGTATAAAGGTAATCAATATTGATTGATAGACAGAACGCATCTCATTTCCACCCTTTGCCTGATCTTTTCAGTCCTGCTATACTCTAAGAAGCACTTTGTGATGGCCTCATGCTTTGGCTAACTGGGCCTTGTGTGTCAGCCTTCCACTGGATGATGCGTGTATGTGAGCGCTGAACTCAAAAGAATGATTTTGTACAGTAGAACTAAAGAAGCTCAACCAAGAGGCTAAAGAAATGGATCTGTGATTAAAAGTACCGACCGACCTTCCAGAAGACCTGGGTTTGATTCTAAAACCCACGTAGTGATTAACAACCATTTGTAACTCCAGTTATAAGGGGACACAACACCCTCTTTCTGGCCTTCATGATCACTGCATGCATGCAGTACACAGATATACACACACAAGATAAAAATACACGAATCTAACAGAAAACAAACAAAAATGTTCCACTGTGAATGTCTTCAGTGACACTTCTGTCTTCTCAACAAAATGTGCTTCCAAACACATCTTGGACTTGATGAGATAAACGGCATCTGTACTATGTTACCTTCGGGATCCATAAAGAAATGGGCAGATGCTCTATCAAAAGCAAATTTGTTTCTGGTACCTACTCCCTGTTCCTCTTAGAACGTGTGCCTAGCAGCCATCTTGGCGATGGCCAGTTCCCTCCAATCAGCAAATTCCAAACAAGTTCTATGTTGGTTTTGTATGTCTTCATGTACATGGAGACACAGCATCTTAATGACTCTGGAATGCTGGCCGGCCTCATCTTGTGAAGTTGATGCTGTTTTCACATTATGTAGACATCCTGCTCTTAGTGTGTGCTCACCTGGTGAAAAGTCATTTTAGAGAGCTCAGCAAATGCGAGCAGGAGAGATGCCTAAATTACATTTTAATTTGATTATGTTTTACACTTTGCTTAAATTTCTCTTGCCTCAATACTAAAAAGCTCTTATAAACCTTTTCAACCACTTCACCCTCAATGGTTTATGATGTCGGCGATTCATGATTCTCAAAACCCATTTACATGATGTCCCATAGTGTCTAATTTAGACTATATAATGAAAAGAGCATCAAAATTAAAAATATTTTATTTTATGTATTCGAGAGACCAAAAATGGCATCTCCATTAAACCAAACTGTCTCTTCTGTGTTTTCTCCCTGAGCTCAGTGGCTGAGGGTGAGGCAGGGATGAGCTCAGCGTCTCAACACAATGCCTGTTCTTCCTTCTGGAAGGTCTACAACCTGTAGCTCCTCCCCTCTCCTCGCCAGGCAGCAGGGAATTTCTGGCAAGTGCTTCCTAAGATTTTCACAAGCACATCAGTTAATAAAAGGAATCCTGTATGCAAAGATTCCACTTAGAAGAAAAAATATCTTCTGATTGGAAACAAACAAAATAAAACCACTTCTCCAGTTTGCTCATCAATTCTGTACCCAGAAATACCATGCATATGGCCGTCTCTCTGTGCCCCCATCGCCCCCCTTGCACCCTGTAGGAGTTTTCTCACCAAGTTTCTCAAAGTTAGTCATACTCGAAGTCCCTCCCACTTACGTGCATCCTCCACACCCTAAGATAAGAACCACTCTGATCCCTTGGGTAGATGCTCTTCTAGTTACTTCTTTGTCTTCACACGAAATTTCCAAGTTAATAAATCTGTTCCCTTAAAGTTGTGAACCATTTAAATTTGAAAAGAACAAAGTTAGCATATCAGAAGTGTGGTGGTGTTGTGAAGTGTTTCCTTTCATTTACTTGATTTTTAAAAATATATCTTATAACCAAAAATTTAAGCTCACCTGTGATCAGTCTTTTGAAAATGCAGCTTTAGCTAAAAAGAGAGATATGGATTTAGGTTAGACAAATGACCAGGTCTTTTTTAGCTCAAAATAAGTAATAGTCTGATCAAGAAGGATAAGAATTTTATATGTTTTTGGCCTTAATTAGGTGTGTTTGTTAGTTTTGTGCTAAGGTGACTAAATATCTGAGATAGTCAAGTGAAAAAGAAAGACATTTTACGTGAGTTTGTGATTTCATAGATTTCAGCCCTTGATCATATGCCTTGTCACTGTTTGCCTGTGGTGCCACAGTAATCATGGTGGCACTACATGGAATCAATTCCATCCTCTTATGCCTGTGCTTCCCTGAGAGGAAACAGTGGAGGGTGGATCTGGGAAAAAAGGTATGTGGGGGGACTTGGAAGAATGGAGGGAGGGGAAACTGCTGTCAGGATGTAATGTATGAGAGAACAATTTTTAAAACGTCGACTATCTAACTAATAAAAAGCACTCCAGTATCTCTTGTTGAATTTCGAATTTTTAAAGGAAATCCCCTAGTCTTTAGGAAACCTGTGGTATTGCCTGGTGGCTTTTCCAGTAAGCAAACAAAAGAATTCCAGGAGCTTCTTTAAAAAACAAACAAACAAAAAAATAACTGTCCTTTTATGCCAACACAGAGGCAAAGGAATTGGGGCCCTTCAAGACCACATCTCCAGTAGAGGACATTTCCATTAAGCCAACCCATTTGGAGAAGAAACTTGAGATGAGCCTTTAAAATCATTATTCAATGACATATACTGACCTTAAGAAACTGAGGAATAAGAGAAGTGTCAACTCAGATGAGGTCATTTCCTCTGGGACTTGGCCGTTGTAATTCTTGTCTTTCGTGTTCACAGCTGCTTTCCCAGCTTATCAGACACAGAAGAAATCAATTTTTTCCTTCCAACAACTCTTGCCTGAGCAGCGGCAGGGTGAGGGCCAGGTGAGGGCTGGGTCTCTTACTAGGCCAGCCTTTCCTCTCCAGTGACCTTGCTGCTTACCCAGGGTTATGTGGAGACATTCCCCTCCTGTCTCAGCACCCAGTCTGTGCATCTCATGGACTTCGCCTTGCTAAAATACATGCCTCGTGTTCCTCTTCCCATTATATTTTCTCTGTTGTCTTCAAAAAATAGAAAAGCTTGAATTTTTCCTGGCTGGAGGACAGGCTGGAGGTAGAAAGATTGACGTGTGGGATAAAAGATTATTGTGTGGAAGCTACTTACTGCTAGATCAGAGATTGTGCCCAAGTAATACACGTGGATAAAAGAAATTGGTGACCAAAAAATAAGATTCAAATGAAGAAATTATGGAAGTTCCCAATAATACAAGTGTCCTGTCAAGTGAGCCTAAATGTATTCAGTACTCATGACTATCAACTTATGGAAGCCCAACCAAGAATGTTGGCTCAATGGTCAATGCAGAATACTATGACTTCAACTCTAACTGAAAAGATAATGTCTCATCACTCCAACAACACACATCCTGGTGTACTAAGCTCCACTGAGGATCAGGGACAGGGGTAGGAACAGGCTGTGCTGGCAAAGAAACAAAATTGCCTTAAATATCAATAAATCATCAAATTCTAGAAAAATTACAATACAGTATAGTATACTGAGAATACAATTATATAGAAAGTTTATCTATCACCCTTTTATCCAGAGAGAGCCTCCTCGCATGTTAAAGGTTTATTTGTGTGTTTTTATGTATATGGCAGTGTTTCTGCGTCATGTTTTGTGCACCATGTAAATGCAGCAGTTCATGGAGGCCAGAAAGAGGTATCGGGTTCCTTGGAACTGGAGTAACAGGTAGCTGTGACTGCATAGCAAACAAGGTACATAAAGCATCCAAGACTTGTAGAGATTTTAAGGAGCACACAAGGGGAACTTTGGAGGCTTCCTACAGAAGGAAAATAAAACAAAAAGTCCTGGAAGAACCTGAGAGAGTGACAAGCACAAAGTGTCACAATCTTTACTTTTTCTTGGCAAGTAGGGCTACACCTATATACTCTGAAACAGTGTATGATGAAGAACCTTTTGACATCACAAATTTACTTAAGAGATAACGTGGGATTTTTCCCCGCCACATCTTACAAAACTCTTAAGGTTTTGTCATGAGTAATGTTTTTCATGCGTTTTTTTAAAGCAAGAAATGCAGAACTGGGGTCAAAGAAAATGGGTGGTGGAAAGCCTGCCAGAAAGTACGACACTCACGAAGGAGGAGCGAGAAATGGTACCTGGGCATTGTGATCATAAGATCACCTTTGAGCATTTCACTAGAAAATAGTGCTTTGGGGTGTGAATAACCTCACAAATGCCTGCTACAGGAATAGACCAGTCATGCATTTCTCTCAAAGAATAGAAATGCAGCACCTATAATAGGAGACCTCTCTTTACAGTGAGAAGTTAACACTGGCCCTGCTTTTGTGCACCTGTAATCTCAACTACTAAAAAGGTTTAAGAGAAGAACCACAAATTCCAGCCTGGGCAATCTAGCAAGAGCTAGCCTTTAGACTGAAGAACTCCAAAAGTGTTCTAAGACTTTTAGTTCAGCCACTGAGCACTCGTTTATCTAATACAGAGCTCTCTGTTAAATCCTAGTATCCATAGAAATAAGTAAATAATAGAAGTTGCAAATCCTTTTGCAAGTGAGCAATTCTTTATATTTGAAACTTTGGAGGATACTTAAAGAGAACCACTTTTCTCATACTAGTAAATTGGAAAGCTGAGCTCAGAGAAACTACATTTGCCTGATTACGCAGTGAACCAAGGCTAGATCCCAAGATTCCAAGCTTTCAAATGTTGTTTATTCTGTGTCCACTTGTCCCTCTCCCTAGTTCTCACAGATTCTCTTTGAGTGTTTGCACAAAGTCTGGTTACTCCAGAGAGGATTAATGTCAAAAGGAAATTTGAAAGTGATTTAAAAGATAACATGGCAGAAATTAAATGTGACTAGCTAAATTGTTCCAACCATAAATTTCGCTGCAAGTGTTAGGTACAAGTTTTATACCATCATTAACAAATAAGCTTATTTTCAATGTGTGAAAAGCAAGTAAGCAAACAGATGACAGTGCCCTAGGAGCTTGAAGGAGATAGACACAGGCAGGCTGCAGAGTGGGCTCCTTTCTGTATCCTTCAAGGATGAAGAAGAAATTTGCCTCTCTCCACCCCTTTGCCAAATGGTGGTTTGTGTGTTTGAGACAAGGTCTGACTATATAGCTTTGGGCTCATCCTCACTACGTAGACCAAGCTGACCACAAACTAGCAGTGACCCTCAACCCTCTGCCTTTCAAGTATAGAGTTACTAAACTGAGCGCCGACCCTGTACCCCTGCTGGTTTCTTGAAAAGCGTGTGTCCCTGTATTCAGGAGATCTCTATAGAAGGCACCGAAGGGCTCAAATTTGGGAAGAGCGGTTAGGGAATTTGTCATATAGCTGAGGCTGCAAACATGTTTGTGTTCACTCTGCTAATTTTAAGTGGTTGGGAGAGAGAATTGATGGTGGTTATAGGTGATCTTTTGTCCTTACTACCCCTCCCATCCACTGGGGGTGATCAATAAAGGATAGACTTGCCCACCTCAGTACCATAGTAAACACAGGTCTTCCTTTTTATTCTTTACTCTATTGGAGATGGTGTTGGTTTTGCCATGACTGACACTATTTCATAGACTTTGTGCCTTCAACTGACAGTATTATATATTTACATCTTGGACTTAGGTTTTAAAAAGAAAGGGATTAGTTCCAAAATCTCTAAAGCCATCATTCCCGTCTGCCATGGCTCACCAAGATCTTACCAAATGTATTAAAATTCAGTCTTATATAGGGTCCTTGTCTTCAAAGAATCTTTCCCCAGAGGTTCTGTTTTTACCTTCCTTGGACTTTCCAATGAATCTCATTATTATAAAATACTTCAAAATCCAAAGAACCCAGATATACTCAGCTTTCCTGTATCGCAAGAAAAACATCCAATCTTTCTTTGATTTATATTTATATGCTGGGTAAACTTTGCTGAATACCAAATATAAATCAGGCACTGCAATTCTATGGATATAAAGACTCTGTTTTTCCCCTGAGAAAGAGACATATAGTAGGCTAGAGAAATGATTCAACAGTGAAGAGCATGCATTATTTTTGACGAGGACCCAAGTTTGGTTTCCAGTACCCACATAGGGCAGTTCACAATTGCTACTCCAGCTCCTGAGTATCTGACACTCTTTCCTGGCTCCCATAGGCACTGCACACATATGCACAAACCCACATTCAGACACACGTAATCATATAATGAGAGAGGTGGGGAGGGAGAGGGAGAGGGAGAGGGAGAGGGAGAGGGAGAGGGAGAGAGAGAAGAGAATTGGGGAATGCTCAATTAATAAAGCACTTTACACAAGCATGAGAATGTGAGTTTAGATTCCCAACACCTTTGTAAAAGTCAGGCTTGGCAGCATTCCTCTGTAGCCCCTGCACTAAGAAGGAAGAGGACAGACAGGTGCATCCCCAGTGCTCACTAACCAAGCAGTATAGCCAATTTATATGCATATATATTATCCACATTATAAAATAATATGAAAAGGAAGGTACTTATTAAGCAGGAAACTGTGATGAAACAGATAACCAAAATACTATATACCAGAAAAAGCAATGTTCTTGCTTGGGGATGTCAAGAGAAATGGGCAAGAACATGACTAAATCTCAAGAAAATTTTCCTGAGAGAAGTCAATCACTAAAAAATTAACAAGTAACTCGGCAGGAAAGAGATTATGGAGAAAGATACCCGGGCATTAGCAAAAAGCAAAGACCTGGATGCAAGAACCAGGCAAGAGCATATGGAAATTTTCAAATGGTTTCATTTTTGGAAGCATACAGTGTTAGAGCTGGGAGGTCATCTCTGGGGAGGTAGAGGATGGGAGTATATCAGACTGTGGTCTATGCAAAGCATGTTCTCTAAAGAATGGAGAATGCAATGTATTGTTACGTGCAAAACTGGAATTTAGGAGATAAATGAGGCTGTGAATATCACCAACAAATAATAGCTAAAAATGGTACACAGGTCTAAAGTGGACTAGGGAGAAAGATAGTTTAGAACTACATAAAAATCAAGAAAAACTTTGTGATTAACTGGCCTTCTGGTGTACAAGAAAGAGGCAGGAGCTGAATTTGCACTAAAGATTGAAGGTTGGTGGATGGGGCATTAAAGAGTTTTACAAGAAGGATAATGAACTTGGTTGGCTCTGAAAGCAGCGGATACTCAAGCTCATAAGTGTAGCCCTCAATTAGAAATGCAGACAAGTTAAGTAATTCTTGATAATACTTGAGTAAGGTTGCCAGGAAGATTTCAAAGTTTTAAAGTGAAGTGAGAGCAAAGCCCTGGAAACTACCCACATTTGAAGAACAAATAAAATAAGATCCATGGAATGAGGAGAGAAAGGAAGAGTCAGGAAAGAAGGGAGGGAGGGAGAAAAGGAGGGATGGAGGAAGGGAGGGAGGGAAGGAGGAAGGGAAGAGGCAGTGGGAAAGGAAGGTATGGGAAGTTTTAATCCCAGCACAACTGAAGGCAGAGGTAGGAACATCATTGCAGGCAGTGGCTAGCCTGGGCTAAACAGTAAATTCTAGGCCAACCAGAGCTGTATAGCAAAATGCTATTTCATGAAACAGTCAAACAAAAAGGTTGAAAAGAGAACAAGAACAGCCAGGAGTCTGTGCAGCAAGAAAGGCAAGGAGGTAAAGCAGTTGGAGAATGGAAACATGGTCACCAGTTTTAAGTCCTACAAGGAGGTTCAATGTTTTGAAGAACAGAGAGTGCCCATTAGATGGTGTCAGCCAATGTCAAGGTGCTATTAGTAGGATTGGTCAGAGAACAAATACAACCCAAAGAGCAATGAGAATTATCTATGTGTCTAGCTGAATGGAAGAAGTGGGTATGTGTTACAGTAAATATAAAAATGGATAACCTTTTATCCCATGCTAGTGCCTGCTCCTGTAGGACCATATGGCACTGCAGGGTATCTTTATCTTAGCTGCTCCATGCCACCCTAAGTACTCAGAGATGGTCTACTCACCCTTCTTGGCTGCTTCTGTACCATGTGGTCTACGACCACCCCAGCATGTGGTAAAAACAGGACTCCACAATCAGTAACTTATCAAACAGAGTTATGTGTTAAATTTTCAATTCTCAATTCCTCTACAAAATAAGCTTACAACCAGTTGACAAAAATATAAACTTCCCACCTGAATAAGATAAAGTGACCCATAGAAACCCCTAGAAATAATCATAACAACCATAACCATATAGAGATGCACCAAGAGAAACATCCACATCTGCCTCCCTGCCCACTCTCTACCGTCCAATCATGTATTTCCTTGACATCAGCCTACAGGTATGAATTTGGTATAAACATAAAAGATGAAGAATGATAACTACAAAGAAACAAAATGGAAAGGGGTCAAAGGGTAGTGACGAGGTCAAAGTGGGGCTAATTTGGTTGAAACGGACAGAAAGTCGGGCTTATTTTTGTCTTATTTTGAAGGCCTGCTCCCAGTAATCAGTGACACACGGTGTCAGCAAGGGGACAACAGTCTCACAGGCCACCCTCTTCTGCTCTTTATTCTGACTCCTCCTTTTTCATTTTCTCCTAATTCCCTCAGTTTTGGATCTAAATTTGGTCTGTGATTCTGAACTCCCTGTGATAGAACAATAAGAGCTTAAGCTTCTTTTGTTCTAGTGCCAATTCTATTTTATTTGATGTCAAAGAAAGTACTTGAGTTTTTACCATGAAGAAAGACTCCAATATCTGCCTCTGGGCAGCTGTTGACTTGAGCAGCACATTGGACTTCTCTCCTGGAGGGAGGAACTAACCAGAGATCAAAGAAGAAGATACTTTCAATGTATTGCATCAGATCACATCATGGAAAAAGTAAGAACACACGACTTGAACATTTCTTTTTCTCAAGATTATTTTTAAAATTATATACACACTATCATGTTGATTCTGTAGCATGGTCCTCAGCCAGGATAAAGAACAGGCCTCCCTGTAGGGCAGGTTGATTTAAGGCAAAATTATATACACCTATATATGTGTATATTATGTATGTATATGTATGTGTATGTGTATGTGTATATGATGTATGTATATGTATGTGTGTATACATTACTATACTGAGTCAGTTCAAGTTTTTTCACTAAAAATCTCTGAAAATAAAACCCAGAAGTGCCATCATAGTTCTGGAGAAGGTCACTTATGGAGCTTTTGGTCTGGAAAGCCCAAAGGTACAGGTCACATTCCCTTTAGTTTGCCAACTTCTCCTTGAAACATTTATTTTATGTAATCTTTGATATTTTCATACATACTAAAATATTTTGATCATATATCCTTCTCACTTCCCCTGGGACATCTTATAATCTTCTGTCTTCCATTAATATTTATTGATTTACTTGGATTTGAGTCCAATCACTCCTCCTCATATGTGTATGGACATTTGGGTCATTCGGTGAGATGTGGAGAATCTTCCAGAGCTACAATCCTAAAGAGATGTCTACCCTCCCAAGCTGCTATCAACTATTCCTCAGTTAGGGCTACAGCCTTGGAGGTTCCTCCCCTACCCATTCTGAAAAATTTAACTGGCTGATCTCCTATGTTGGTTATCACAGCTTAGTTGTGTATTATAACTGTGTTGTATCCAGAGGATACATGTCACAGTGCTCTTCCTCACCCTCCAGCTCTCCCATTATTTCTGACCCATCTTTCATGTTTCCTGAGCCTAGTGGAAAGGAAGTTTATATAGAGTCCCATCCAGACCCAAGTTTTTTCTCAACTTTTTTCAGTCACTTTTTCTCAACACTTTGACCAGTAATGTGTCTCTTTGTTAACCACTACCTACTGGAATAATAAGTTTATCTGACCAAGATTGGGATCAGCACAAATTTATGGATGTAAACATAAATATTTAAAGAGCAACTTGACAACATGATGATTTAGAAAAGCAGTATCAATAGGTTCTCCCATGTGGCCTTAATTCCTTAGTCACAGTTTCTGAATATGTTTATCATGAGAAGCATGGACTCCCTGTTATGGGGTAGGCCTCTATTCCAATCAAGAGAGAAATTGGTGGCTACCAATAAACACTTCTGCCACTGTTGTACCAGTAGACACACCGTGCATGAAAAGTGAGTACTATGGCATGCAGGGTCTAGTGTTAAATACTATTGATGTAGCCCTCTTCAATAGCTTGTGTAGTACCTTCTAGCACTATAAGAGCTAGCCATCATAGAATGACTCCTACTCAGTTCAAGACTGATTTCTCTATATCCTACAGCCAAACCGTGTGCAGTGTTCAGAAATAGAGTTTTGCCATCTGATTCTGGTTGACAACCAAGAGCCATGGCAGCAACTGGTCTAATTCGTTTAACTAGATTGTGGCTTCTGTCATTCAAAAAAAAAATTATGAGTGACTAGCATGTGTGCCGGCTATGTGCCAGGCACAGTCAGTAACAGGAAAGCAGTTATGAAAAGTGTCTGCCTCATCGCAGCAGCTTATGGTGATCTTTGCCATGGGAAGTTACTTTTGCTTAAGTCAGACTAGGGTGGCAAAGGAAGGTGGGGGCTGTGCCACTATCAAATTTCTGCTTTGAAAAGCTCATTCATGCTCAGGAATTTAAACAGTTCAGAGCCACGAGTCATGAGCACCTGACTAATATTCTCCAAGAGCAATTAGTAGCTTCTGCAGCCCAGAAATAGCAATGAAAATAAATGTAACAGTTCAAGGTTCCTTTGCCCTGAATGAAAGGACTCCTCATACAAATTAGATTTTCTCAGCTTGTTTCAGCTGACTAAATACCCACAGAACCTAGAAATTATTTTTATTTTCAACATACCACTGACCGAAACTTTAAGGTCAGCCCTACAATCTCCATCTACCTCCGTTTCCATTCCCCTAATATGAAAATATGAAGAAATATGAAGTCATACTGGAATTCCCACTCTTGTATCCAAGACTCTGCCCCCTCTCTGACTCCATCCTTTGCAGTAGGCTGTCTGACCATGTGCTCATCTACTGTGGTGGCCTGCCTGACCGTCTCTTCGGCCTTCACACCGCACACTCTGAATCTTGTCTCATAGCTCCGTTACCTTGTGCTCATCACTTCTGACTACTCTTCCTGAAGTTAGACCAAGTTGTTTTTTCTTAACCTCCTTTTGACATTGAAAGCTCTAGCTTCTACTGAAAGTTTTCTCACTATGAGAGGAAAACAATCATTCTTCTGCTGTGGACAGAGACTTGGGGCCATTGTGTTTTATTATAAGATCACATGGAATTTGTTTTCTATCAAGGTCCTCTAATATTTTAACCCTTTCTATGGATTTCTCTATGTCCAGTAATTGCAAATTGAATTATCTAGTTTCTCTGCCCTAGAAGCAGTGTTGCCTGCTGTGTTATTAAGCACCTGTTGAAAGACAGACTATAAAAAATTTAAATGAAGGGTTTTTATACCACTTTGACTGTGCCAAAATTTTTTTCTTAGTACATTTCTGAATGTTATTTTTTTAGTAGTGAAAATCAACTCATTACTCTGAATAGATTGTGACCAGTAATGGGCAATTTATGTGAGTGTGAGATAAGGGACATTTTCCACATGAGTGTGTCCTTCTGAGAGATTTAGAAGGGTGAAGAAAAATCTATCAAGCCAGGGAAACAATGTTCTTTCACCTGCAAATGACGAGAGAACACTATCAGGGAGACGTGGCAGGCACATGTGTGGTTATGTAAGGCCAAACTAACCTCACTAAATCTGCCCCTGGCAGAAGTCTCAGCTTATACACTCATATTATAGCACACTTTTCCATTTGTGGAATCTAGTGTAAAAAGAGGCTGAGGTATGGCTATTGCCCAAGGCTTTCACTTGCTCATTGTGTTTGTCGGTGCTGCACAATTCTAACACGTCAAAGAGAATCAACTGAGAAAAAGTAAAAGATTTGCTTTGGCTCCTAACTTCAACAATTTTAATTCATGGTTGTCTAGCCATGTTTCTCCAGAACTGTGGCTACATATACCGTAGTGAGATAGTCATGAAACAGAGAGAGAGAAGGGTTTCAAGAGTTTTCCAAGGATGTGTCACCAGTGAGGGAACTTCCTTTCTCTGGACCCATCTCCTAAATAACCCGCTATCTTCATATGCTAGAGACTAAGCCTTCCACAGATGGGGCCCTTGAGCACTTTTAAGATCCAACTCTAATATTTATGAAGGCTCCTGGGTCACATAACACTTATATGAACTACATTTATGCATTCCTTTATTTGAGTTATCCAATCAAGCAAGCAAGACATGTAGATGCACGTGATATATTTTCTTGTCCAACACATTTAATCACTACAAAAATCATTACCATTGGCTTTTTACTTGAAGAACCTATTTTTGTTAGAAGTCTGACTTCTTATCAAAGATAGACTATTTTGTGTGAAGCTTCCCCTTGAAAGAGTCTTCCGGAGAGTCTGAGGACGTTCTTTTGAAGTTCCTTTGAGGGCAAAGGGAGGCTCAAATTTGGATCTCTGCATGATTTCCTGTGTAAAAGATTATCTTTGTTTTAAAGGATTCACACTAGAACTGCAGGATATCTTAACGCTCCCCTTGTTCCAATCTACCTTTCAAGGAAAAAGGGAAGGAGCTTAGGCTTCAGTAGCTCTCATCCTAGTCACAAGGCTGGACCAGAAGGAGCTAAGGCCTGACCTTTACTCTGTGTTGATTTGTCTAACAAAACATCATGTATGTGACAGGACATCAGGAACACAGAATTAGCTGCCTGAGCCAAGGAGAGCATTTTATCCAGTTCTGTACCTGAAATAGAATCACTTGGCACTAACAATATATACTTTATAATAACTTTAGAAGAGCTGTTGAATTTCATTCAGCAAATGTTTACCAAACACATACTCTGCACTAAACATAGTATCTGATACCTTGTTTTAGTCTCGTTAAATAATGCTAAAACATGTATTTCATTTTAATCAATGGTTTGGCTCAGCAACTTATGAAAAACCCACAAAAGTTTACAAGAAACCTTTCAATATATTTTTCATTTAAGTTACTTAGATATCAATTATCTATAGTATCTGTGATTGCTGTGAGACTTAATGAGGCAGGCAGAATCGAAGAAAGCTTTTATCATATTACCATGAACTGCCCAATGGTCACCAGTCTATGAAAGTGAGGTTACCCATGGCCAGGGCATCAGCACTAGAACAGAGATATTCACACTTGGGAGTAGACTGAGGAAATTTAACTCAAGCAGAATCTAAGTAAAAACATGATTATCTGGTTTGTTTCTATTAAAATGTGTATATAATACACGTGAGTGTGTGTGTGTGTGTGTGTGTGTGTGTGTGTGTGTGTGTGTGTGTGTGTGTGTGTGTTTGTATGTGTATGTGTGTGTGTGTTCCCCCTGAACAGAATGTATTTTTATTTCATATGAAGGGCTTAAACCTGTTAGTGGTTTATTTTAGTGTCCCACTGATAGTCATGGTTAGGACAGGAGTTCTCTTGTCTCATAAGCTATATCTTCTAGGGACCAAAGAGATGGCTCAGGTATTAAAAGCCATCTTAACTCCTAACTCTTCTGGAGGACTGGAGTTCAATTCCCAGTATCCACATGGTGGCTTACAACCATATGTAACTCCAGTTCCAGGAGGCCCAACACCCTCTTCTGACCTCCTCAAGCATTGCAAGCACATTGCACACAGACATGCAGAAACGCAAAACACTCATAAACCTAAAATAGTAGGATTTTAAAAGCTGACACCCTCTATACATGTTAATAGTCAGGCAAGAGATGGAGTTTCTTCTTCATAACGTAAGGTTCATTGAGCTCTGTCTTAAGTAGCCACAAGCTGGCAGTCTCCATATAAAACAGCCCCATGCCTATTTTCCCAAGGTCCCTAATGCTTTGTCTTTAATCAGTGCTTAGTTCTCCCACAGTAGGCAGGCTCCTTTTAGCTCCTCACCAGAGCAAAGTGAGAAAAATATATCTGGGTCTGTTTCTCCATGAAGGAAAAAATAAATTCTGTCAGTCCATCATCATTTATTATATAGATTACATGATATAGATGATCAGGAAACTGTGTCACTGATAAATAAATATGATAGAGGACATTATCCAAGATACTTTTTCCAAGCCACTTACATCTGTTGGTTTTTGTCCAATGTGTCAAGAAAAAGTTATGGTTCACTAGCATTTCCAGGAAAAAGGTTTTGGGACCTGTGATTTGTGTTTCATAATCCAGAGTTATAGACTCATTCTGAAAGTCTACCTGCAGTGTGGGTGGCTCCTAGCCAGCCTCCCTCCCCCACTGAGCTGCCTTGCCTTTGATGGACTTGACTCAGTTGGAGTCTTTGTCACTCTCCATCCACCTAGTAAGAATTTCAAGTTTCCTATCTGGAGAGGAAAGGCTTAGCCTTCTGACACTACGCCCTACTTAATGCTTTTCAACATAGGAGCTCCTACTCTTACTAGGTTCCAAGCTAGTATTCTAGGGTCCATTGAAGCCTCTAAAAAATATAATATGGCATAAAAACGCCCTATTGATATGTGATTGTATTGTGCCATCTCAGGTTATAGCCAGCATTCTTGGCCAACTGTTATACTCCTAACCCTGCTTCAGCTTTCCTGATATCCAGTCCTCAGCATTGCTTACCCATCACTACCCAGGGTGTGGTTTGCCCTTTCTCACTGTGAATTCGAGCCTAAAAAGATTGAAAAGTCGGAGTTAAATGTGTTATAGCTCCATGGTATCAAGAATGACCAGTGTTAGGCTATCCTTGGCTACTTCTGCAACTATTTTGTTGAGTCTTCTGATTTGACTTTAGGGCCTTGTCCTCCAATTTCTTTGTGCATTGTCGTGATCTTACTAAGTATTTGAGAATACAAAATAATGCACCTTGGAGGCATCTGAGAGACCTAATGGACTGGATTACACCTCCTTACAGATCTCAGCTTACACTTACCAGCATATAGCTTGGCTGTCTCATTTTCTAAAGACCCTGATAAATTAGCCTGTGGGTCAACATTAGCCGCTGTTGGTATCAACACTGGGACTTCACACAGACTGGAATCTGTATTTTACAGATAGCTGAATCTATTCAGATGTCAACCACAGAAACAGAATTAGAACTCTAAGCAGAGATCTGAATACAACCCATAATATTCTTCCATTCAATCCAGTGAATATTTACTAATTACTTCCCAAGAATAGAGTACTCTACAAGCCCTTAACATGGTGAATTAACGCCAACATGGAGCTGGAGCTGATTGAAAAATTAACTCAAAAGCCAACTCTGTAATAAGGCATCGGATTGTTGATAACCATTTGTGAAGGCCCAGAAGTACAGTCTATCCCAGTGTCAACGGAAGAGCACATGTTCATCTTTGCTCTTCCCAGACATTTCGTTGTAAAAATTTTCAGACACAAGAAAAGTTGAGAGACTATGACTACGTGCTAACCATTTAGATGGCTATGTCTGTGCACCAACCATCTGGATACAACCGGCTGTGCCTACGTGCAGACCATATAGATAGCTGGGCCTGTGTGCCCGCCGTCTAGATTGCAGATGGACAAGTTTGTGCTTCCCCACATATCTGGTCTCTATCCATCCATCCATCTGTCTTAGTTTTAAATACACCAAATTGAGTTGCAGACACAGTGACATTCATCATACACACACACACACACACACACACACACACACACACACATATATATGTGTGTGTGTGTAACTGGAGCTCAACATTTCATAGTATATATAATGTATGCATTTTATGCATTCCAGCTAATGAGTCTTATATGTACCTATACTACACATACCTCAATACCACAGGTACCTACAAATATCTGTCACACTAGATTACCATCCCAACCTACACAAAGGTATCACTTTTCTTACTTTTTGCACAAGTTAATGTGATGTGATATAAAACTTTGTATTAACTGAATATTATTTCTTTGCATAAAGCTTCATTCTTCAAGCATGTTTGTGAGATTTATCATTTGATGCATATCATTTGATGCATATAGTAATTCTTTTTATCAATGGTAACACTCAATGAATGAATAAACCTAGTTTATTAATCCATTCTTTTGATCATAGACATGTATGTTATATCTGATTTATAATTTACTAGATAATACTATTTTCACTTCTTATGAAAATGCCTTATTTTCTTGAGTTAGAAGCTAAAACACGGGGTCAAAAGGTGGGAGTATGTTTAGTTTTAGGGAAAATTGTTAGAACATTTTCCAAGGTGGTTGAACAATTTTACAGTCCTATTGAGAACACGAGAATCTTATTTGTTCCGTATCTCTGACAAATTTTGTGTTTTCCATTTTAAAAAAGCAGCTATTCTGAGGATAAGAAAAATCTTTACAATATCTCACCATGAGGTTTTCTCTTAAATCTTCAAAGGCTAACACCACCGAATGCTTTTTCATATGTTTATTGCCCATAATACATACTGTCTTCTGTGAAGTTTTTGTTCAAATATTTTGTGTATTTTTATTGATTAAAAGTATGCTATATATTCTGAGCATGAGAACATTTTCAGATATACATTTTATAATTGTTTCATCTCATTGTTTTTTCTCATATGTGAACATGCGTTTTATTGTCTTAACATTATAATTGGATGAATGTGGCTTTTGAATTTTGATTAATAGCTTACCAAATGTTTAATGTGTTTATTAATTTATGTATCCTACTTTATGATTATGAAATATTTGCCCATGTTTTTTTCTAGTAGCTTTATAGTTTCATCTTCTGCACTGTATCTGTGAATCTCAAGGTATTTTTTTAACATGGTGAATTTGCTTTTTCTATTTAGATATTAGGTGCCATTTTCCTGTCAAAAAACAACCAAATAAGTGTTGGTCCATTCCTGGGCTTTCTATTCTGTTCTTTAATATAACTATACTTTTCAAAAAAAGATATTTATGTATTTTTATTCTATATGTATGAGTGTTTTACCTGCATGTAAATCCGTGAGCTATATGTATGAATGCCCATGGAGGACAGAGAGGGAGTTGTATCACCTGGAACAGAGTTACAGACTGTTGTTAGCTGCCATGTAGGTGCAGGGAACTGAACCTAGGCCCCCTGCAAGAGCAGTAAGTTCTCTTACCCATCGAGTCATTTCTCCAGCTCTAGTTGCCTACTTCTTTGCCAGGAGCAATGGTTTTTCCTAAAGTAGCATGATATAGTAGTTAACAAAGTCAGTTGCTGAAGGCCTTTAAGTTGTTTACTTGTTTTTAAATGCTTTCAATTAGTCTAAGTACTTTTTCTCTCTAAATAAAATTTTATATAATCTTGTTCATTTTTACCAAAGAAATAATTAAAGGCATAATTATTCAGATTGCATAGAACATATGACCAATTGTCAGAAAAATATTGCAACTATACCAAGCCTTTCCCAATTAAGAACCTAGACTCTCTTTCCATTTCTTTAGTGGTTTTTCATTTCTTAATATTGTTGAGTTTTCAGTGGAGAGAGCTATGTGTCTTTGTGAAGTCGACTGTTTTTTTTATAAATCATTTCTAAAAACTATTAGGTACAGTTTGTGCTGTTTATTAACTCTTTGTTGTGTGGCTTTTGTTGCAATAAACTTGCCTAGGGTCACATCCTTAAACAAAACCGACTGTCATTCATCCAGTACCTACCAACTACCAACAGTCCCTTAGATAGAGGTGAGATAGTCTGTAACTCACCCATCTCATCCATACTGAAATTTTATCTGACCTGAGCCTACAACAGGTCTTGTATACTGTTGTAGTGCACACAGTCTCAACTGCTATGAATTCATATGTGCAACTGCTCCATGCATTTGAGCAATTCAATAGAAATGACAAATCACTCAATCTTTCAGCAAAGCTGTGGTAAAATTTTATTCCTTGCACAAGCAATTAACTTAAAGATCATAAAAATTCCCTTTCTAGGGATGTAAAATTCAGTTTTCATCTATGATACGAAAAGGCAAACAACCAAATAAACACACACACACACACACACACACACACACACACACACACACACACACACACACCCCTCCTGTGGGTTCTTATTGTAGAATCTTGGGTAAATACCAGAAATATAATTCTTAAGAAAAAAATGTTGTTATTACTACTTCAAAGGGAATAGTGGTACCCAAAAAGTCATCAAAATAAAGGAATCATTAAGGAGTCCTAGAAGAAGAACTCAGAGTCGATAGTGGGGCACAAAATAAGTAGAAATCAGGAGCCATTGAGCTTGAGTGACATAAGTCTGTCCTAAGCACTGAGCAGGTCAGTGCAACTTGTTGGAAGGTGTTCCTCTTTTGTAAGCACGTGCGCTAGTGGTTTACACACGAAGACCTCGTGCACACATATGAGGTAGATATTCTGCTTCACTGTGTTCTTTCTGGCATGTAAGCCCTGTATATCTTGTCCTGATCAATACTTTCTCCTCCTTCTTGTCCTCCATCCTTACACTCCTCCCAACCCTTTACCATCCTTTCCTCCTTCTCTCTGCCCTCTGTGTCACCATTTAAGACAGATTTTTTTTTTATTTCTGGGAACCTCAGCAGGTGCCATCGGGAGAGGTGGATAATAAAAAGAGCCTTGTAACCATGTCGTTGGTGCTTCAAAGCAGAACATTAGTATTTATCAAAAGCAACCATCACACATCCTCTTCCTCAGCATTTTTATCTAATCACTATATTCTAAAATAATGCACTTAATAAGGAAAGTAGAACAGATCACTCCCCCACCCTCTTCTCTCTGTTTGCCACTCCTGTCTCTAAATCCCAGCTTTATCCCATATCTGTATCACAGAGAATGGGAGTCTTTCCATGGTGTAGCTTAGGAAGAATATATTGCTCCACACTTTATTTGTTGATGACTTTTCGTACCTCAGAGTCATAATTTTTTTTAAAAGACAAATGTTTAGCAAGCTCTGGAAATACACCGGCTCTACAGAATTGAAAACTCATTAAACCAAGACTATGTGGGAATGTAGGGGAATGTTCTGCTTGCAATTCTGGGGAAAATAACTTAGAGTGAACTTTTGAAAGCTCAATAAATTTACTCAGAATCTTACAGGGAAATAATAAGTATTTTAAAATCTGATCTCCACGGATTTCATTTATCTGTGAGATCCTGATGCTAAAAAAATTGCTAATGCATAAATTCTTCAAACTGCCAATGTCTGTATCTACCAGTGCTTTGCAAATTAATCAAATCACCATAAAGTTACTGCAGATAGTGGGAAGAATTAAATACATTCGACGCCTCTATGGTAATAATTACAGATGAAGAGGGTCAGTCGACTGAGAATTAACTGAATCTACGCTTGAACTAGGATATCAGTGTGCATAAATTGTGGAGAAAGCGAAACATGAAAATAAAATTCATCTACATTCATTTAGAAAAAAAATAATAAAATGTGTGTAAAAATTAGAGCTTAGGGAAAATTTAAGGATCAGGCAATTCTGGTTGAATTAAGAAGAGATGCGGATGACTGTGGAAGCAGGTGGAAGAAGACTGGCCCTTCTATATTCTTACACCAAGTCTTTCACTCAGAAAAAAATCACCCATTATGATTCAAGGGTTATTCCCCACACTAAATTCTTCTCCCCAGCATCACCAATATGCAAACCTTGTGCTTCTTCCCCCAGAGTTTTAAATGCAGGCTATTAATTTTGTTTCTTCCTCAAAACAAAATAGAACGATGGACTATATGGAGCATTAAAAATTAGAAAGTTGGGCTGATTTAAAGTAAAACATGTTTTTTTTTTTCTATTATCTACCATGTTACCCAATTCTCTTCTCAAATACTAGATACATTTTCATAGAAGCCAGTGATAAGCAGGTGGTTTACTAACTTTAAAAACAAAACTCATTGGCTCACTAAACACATATGTGTCTTCTCTATCAAATGCTAGCAAAGGTTTTATAAAGCCTCTCCAACCAATCCTAATAAAATAATTCTTAGGTGCCCCATAGTCAACTCTTGATAGTAAAAAGCAAAGACAGTTCTGAACACATGAACCATTGCAACAGTTCTTCAAAGATACACTGGTTGAAAAATTATATTGCATTATTTTCCACCTCAGAGACTTAAATAAAAATCTTCCATGTGTGAGTGTGTAAGAGATGAATAAATTACCCCTTTTGATGTCATGAAATAGTCAAGAGATGAACAGTTGGATTATTTATTAAATTGACCTCCATGTGAATGTGTGTTTGGCACATTATAGATATTGTGGTTGGGATTTGAGACACAGAAATGAATGTGAAAGTGTGGATCCCGCAGCTACTAGAGAGGTCCAGAGTTTGGCAATTTCACATTTGTATATAATGCATTCTGCCTACATTTTGATAGTTGCTAGGAAAGTTATGGTGTTGAAGGTTGACAAAGAGGATCCCTAGTGGGGACCTGTTGCAGCAACACATCACACAACAGCTAAAACATGAAAAGGGTAGCTGTTTTCTACAGGGCATAGCACACAAGTTTGCAGATGGTCCTGTAGATTACTCTGTCACCCAAAGATCCAAAACCTGCAGATCCTCATGTTGTATTATTTGATTAACATGTTGTACTGGATAGTATTTTATCAACTTGAAACAAAGTAGAGACATCGGAGAGGAGGGAACCTTAACTGAGAAAATGCTTCTATAAGATCTTGCTATAAAGCATTATATTAATTAGTAATTTATGGGGGAGGGCCCATTCAATTGTGGGTGTGCCATCCTTGGACTTGTCGTTCTGGGTTCTATAAGAAAGTAGGATGAGCCAACCATGATGAACAAGCCAATAAGCAGCACCTCTCTATGGCCTCGTCATCCTTTCTCTGGGTTTCCCCCCTGCTTGAGTCCCTGTCCTTCCTTCCTTCAATGACGGGACTGAAGTGATATGGAAGTAAGCCAAACAAACCTCCTTCCCCCCACAACTTGCTGTTTGAGCATAGTGTCTCATTATAGCAATAGAAACCGTAACTAAGATAAATGTTAATTTGGTTTTGATAACTAACAAAACATCCTTTTTAATCATATCTCTGAGTCACACAGCCTCCATCTCATAGGGTGTAGATGTGGAAGAACTCACGTGTAGATAAAACTCATAGGGTGTAGTGTGGCAGAAAGAATGACTTAACATAAAGAAGTGTCATTTTGTCATTTTATCATTTTATCATGTTTTGCTGTCTTAAGCCTATTTGTAAAGAGAATATCGAATTATTTTCAGAAGGTTTTGATTTCCTGACAAATAATCTATAATTAGTCTTTGGTTTAAAAAAAAATCTAGAAAGAAATATCTACACACTACAATGAATATGGACCACTTATTATGACCTTTGACGGTTACCGGCATGACATGTGACTAAATTCACACCCAGTGGTACAGCCTCCCCCTTGTAAGGTCTCAGTTTCAGAAGAATACCTTCAGAATCTCTGGCCTATTCACTAACATTAAACTGTTCTAAAAGCATGATCTCTTAGAAATTGACTCTTACCGGTGAAAAGCACTCCTCAAAAGGCTTCCTGCTGCCCTTCATAATAAGAGGAAATTTCTTTTTGAAAATGTCATTGAGCTCACTGCAGAATTTCCAGCAACAAAATGTTGTAGTCATAACCTTGAAGGTGCATGGCAACCTTGCCACTTTTGGCAGAGGACCATGAAGAATGTGCCGTTCTATCACTGGTTGAACAAACATTTATGGAGACCCCACTATGTGGGCCTTAATTGTGTCTTCCTCAATGGTATCTGGGTGTGAAGTGTCCTATGTTTCCCTCTGTAAAGGTCCATTCATTTCTATCCCCAGAGCTGTGCACAGTCCCCAGTATGTGAAAAATACTCAGTAAATTCTGGTTGAAGGCACCAAGAAGGGATGTCTAAGTATTAGGGGATCGGGGATTGGAAGATAATGAGGAAGAAAAGACTGAGAGAATTGGGCACAAGAGAAGCAGTGTTTCTCAGAGGGACCTAAGCCGGGAATGCTTGTCTTCATGGAAGCAGAGATGCATAGGGCTGTTGAGGTCTAGGCTTTTGCTATGCATTGTAATGCTAAAATACTGGTTCCCAATGCCTGGTTGACCCCAAGGATGAGAGAATCTACTCATAGACCAAGTGACACTATATGACCTTGCCCTCCACATTATCCTTGAGTGGTTAATAAAGATGCCTGGGCAGAATTGAGATAGGTGAGGCTTGGGGTTCCTGTGCTTGGGGTTGGAGAACCATAAGGACAGGGAGGAGGGGAGAAGGAAGATTCCATGGGTTAAGTGAGTGATGAAAGCCTGGCTGTGAGGGCTGTCCAACGGAAGTTAAGAGCAGCCCAGACAGAACATGGCAAATTATAACTCAGGGTTATTAATGGAGAAATAGATTCTAATAGCTTAGAATGTAGATATCTGCCCAGCTCTCTTGAAGATTAAGGGTTATTATAATAATAAAAGTTGTGTGCCTTTTATTCAGGAACTGAATGAAAAACAGGGTAGAAGCCCCTGAGGTTAAATTATTATTAAATTATTATTAATTATTGAGATTAAACAATTTCTTCAACAAATTAACACCCAACTTGAGGTGTCAATATGTAGTTGAATTTAAACTTATTCCCATCTACTTTATGAATGAATGAGACTTAGACTATGGTTATTTTATATGGCTTTGACAATTACTGGGGGGAGGGTCACCCTAATCTATTCTTTTAACTGCTGGCCTGGTTACCTCTCCAGTGGGGTACCCCAGACACTTGCTATTTCTCCTGGCCATTAGCTCATGGTCTATCTCCCTTTATGACTACTTCCTCCTCTCTCCTTGTTCTTCCTCTTTCTCCTCCTGGTTTCTCTTTCCCTTTTCTGCCCCCAACCATGTAACTAACCCCCACATTGTGTTTTATAAAAAGAAAGCCAGGATATGTTTGATAGAGCTCAGTATGGTGTGGTGGAAGGGGTTCCTCTGTGAGACCATGCTGAAACATCCCTTCTCCCTGAGGTACCAGCCATTCCACAGGTATAGTATGAAATAGAGTTTATTTAGGGCATGGGAAGGGGAGTCAAGAAGGGAGTAGAGACAGAGAAAGACAGAGAGAGAAAGAGAGAGACAGACACAGAGACACAGAAAGAGAGAAAGAGACAGTTACAAGAGAGGAAGTGGGGGAGGAGGAGAAAGAGGAGAAGGGGGTCTACTTGGCTGTTCCCATGTAACTGGCTGGGCAGAGCATAGAAGGAATGCCAACACCCCCTACCTCTAATCCCTCCAGCAATTGGATGTAGCCAATTTTATGTAACCAGTAGTTTTAAATTAAGGAACAAAGTTTGTGCTACAAAAGCTTGTAAACTGAGAATTCACTCAAAGGCCTAGACCTTCAAGTACAGAATTTAGCATTACAATACTTAGCAATAGACCAAACCTCTACAGAGGATTCTAGTTGCCTGGTCTCTCGTTTCCCTTTTCAATCGACCAAAGTGTCTCTGCCAGCTAGACATCACCAGCGGCTCATGGAAGACTACTTGATAAGTCTGAGCCAGCAAGGCATACCTGGACTGTTCTCATGTTTGGTTAAAACCCCGATTTCTTATCTTCAGAGATCCCAAAGAGCTTCCTTAACTTTTCAACTCCTTGCCTTGGAGAACCTTGTAGACTCACCATTCTACACCAGAAGCCTTCAACAAGAAATTCTGCCAAACTGCCCCAAGTTCGATGTCTGTGGCCACTAACTACCCAATATTCCTTAACAAACTTTTAGATTTCAGTTAGACCTTGGGCACCTGAGGCACCAAAGATCCATGCTTGGAGGTGAGAGGCAAAAAAAGAGGTCCAAACTAAAACTCATGGAATTTTTAAGCAGCCTTAATCATCATAATACTGTTCACTCTTAAGAACCTTCTGGGGTTGACCCTGGAGCTGAAGACACCCAGAGACACACCGGCCACCACACTACAGGCTGAAGATGCTGATGTGCAGACAAGCTTCACTACGATAAGCAAGTGTGCGGTATAGAGTTGGTAGAAAAAGAGACGGAGAATGGCTTGTCAGTATAAAGGGAGGCAGGACGAGAACTGTGATGGCGGTGAGGAACACCCTGATGTGAGTAGCCTGCACTGCCACCTGAGACAATGGTGAAGTCCTGTTAGTGCTGCCACAGAGGGCAAAAATGTCCGTGTCTGTGGCCTTGAAGCAGCAGGGGTCTCTGTTGATGTCTGGGGCCATGCGGATATCCCTGATCTGGATTGCCTCCTGGGGTCCATCTTGACGTGTGAGGGCTGTGCAGAGTTTGTCCCGCCTCTCACTAGATAGTGGGCCCGCACTTCACCTGGGCTCTTAGCCTGGCCAGCACTGTAAGGGGGGTTGTAAGAATGGGAGAGCACAGGGCACAGCCCTATCCCAGGCAGTGCTAGAGAGCTGAGGTGTAGGTGCAGGTGAGCTAGCCCAGATAGTATGGAGGTTGGGAGAGCCAGTCCGGTCTTTACAGGGCTGCAGCGAGCAGGAGTGCTGGCTCGACTCCCCGTAGGCAAGGTGGAAGAGCTGGGCCCTGGGAACACAGGTCGAGGAGACCTTACAGGCTGGACAATACAGCCATCACGCAGGCCCAGATGCAGAGCTTTGAATCGGCCCATCCCAGCACCTACCTGTCTACGAACTGCTGTATTATGTAGCAGAGCTGGTCCTGCAGATCCAAAGCTGCAGGATCTCCATGACGCAGGGCCAACAAGATATCCTTGAGGAGCTGCAATGTGGATTGGGCATCGGCAGTGTAGCAGAAGCCAGAGGCCTTGAACCAGACCAATGACTCACTGCAGTGATCATGTGCAAGGAAAGATGTATGGGCAAAAGGGTGTACTGTGTCACATACCGAGACACACCGCAGCTTCCATGGTGAGGCTTTTCTTTTTATTTTCACTTTTTGTTTTCTTCTGAGGGAGAGATTGCAGAAGCAGAGGGCAGATATGGAGAAATGGGAAGATGAGAGGATTGGGGTGCATGATATGGAATCCACAAAGATTCACAAATCTGGCTGCTTTTGAAGAGTTTATCTATCACCTTTCCATTCAGCAAATACTCATGGAGATTCTGAGCTCTGCTCCGTGAAGAATCAAAACCGACAGGAGCAAAGAACCGGCATTAATTCTGCAGATGTTCCGTATCACTAGGTTAATCTCTACACTGTGACTGGAAGATCATTGCAGCCCAGGTTCTACTGCTCAGTTATGCTGTCACCAGGATCACCGGGGGCAGCATTTTGAAGCTGATGACAATGATGACGAAAATCCTTCTGTGTTCTAATGCCGTTCGTTCCTACAGACTGTTTTCCGAACTATTGTTTCATTTTGTGTTCGGGGTGATGTGGTGATTACACAGATAAGACCTGCTTCTCTATTGGCAAAAATGAGGCACCACACAGACTGGCTGAGTCATTTAGCTTATAGCAGGGGCAAGACTAGAGATCCAGATGGAGCACCCTATAGACCTTATACTGTTTCTTCATTCAGAATCCACAGTGCTCTCCTATAGCATGCCCACCATTTTATAGATAAGGAAGTTAAAGTGCACAGAGATCCCATTGCTCCCCCAGGGCTTGAACAGTCACAGCCACATAAGAAGTGATGAGCAACTCTTTTGACCAGGCACTCTGCTGAGTACACCCATCTGAAATGTCTCATTGCAGTTTCCAAATGAGGTAAAATTATCCGTATTTGGTGGAGGGGATAAGCAATGAATTGTTTCAGGTCTCCTCTTACTGGTCTTAGAACCAGTTTTCTCAACTCCTTTCTAGTGTTTTCTATTTTAAATCAGAAGTCCATGGTCTTTCCTGCCTCCATTTATGAGCTCAGTACACAGCCACTGGTAATGTCTCTTCTTATACCACAGAACTGTCTCAAATCTGTGCTCTCGAGATTTATGTCACTCCACTCAGTGGTAACTAAACTATGTCATTTAATGACAAAGGTCCAATTTGCCTCTGTTTTACCTTACCATCAAAATGTGTTGAGTATCTGCATGGACCAAATGTATTATTCTAGGCGCTATACATTCAGCAGTGACCAAAACTGCAATGCCTCAGCATCTCATGTAGGTAGTGGCAGGGGCTGATTTATGATGAATCAGAGGGGCTGCCACACGGAGTACTGAGGAAAACCCTCTCTGAGAGGCACAATATTTGGGCATCTTTCCACAACTGGCCTTGACAGTCTGTCTACAGTGCTGCCTCTTGACAACTTAGTTACTCATTTTCCAGCTCCAGCATTGCTTCATATCCAGTGCAGCAGCCTGGCCTGGTCCTCACTAGCCTTTATAATGCCCAAGTTTTATTTTAGTCGGTCCACACAAACCTGAGATCAGAGCCAGGCTTGTGTTTGTATTCAAAGCTCCTAAAATCATTAAGCTTTTTCTAGGTTGGGCCCCTGACTCACAACATGATTGACTTTAAATTGTCAGACTTTTTCCAAAGTTGAGAAAGTACTTTCATTAGTCATTATTTTTAATAAACATTTTGTCATCATTAAAGATCCCCCTTTCCCCATCCTCATGGAAGTTATGGGGGCTAAAAAATTCCACTAGGTTCCTTTAATCCTTTCCGCCTCCACAGGTTTCCCCAAACTCTGCCTAATGTTTGGATATGGGTCTCTCCATCTGTCTCCATCAGTTGCTGGGTTAAGCCTCTCAGAGGATAGTTATGCTAGACGCCTGTCTACAACAGATTGTCATTAATTGTGTTAGGAGGACTAGGGGGTGGTGGAGGGGAGGGAAGGAGTGAAGCAGAGCTGAGTTTAGTAAATAAATTAATTAATAAAAGAAAAGAAGATTCCAGAAAGCATCTTAGCTTAGGATTCCCTGACTAGTGTGCATATAATCCAAATAAGCCCACAAATTTTGCACATACTATGATTGTAATTGTGAGAAACAAGTTCTGCTCAGTGTAGATTACAGTAATGTTCCCTGTAACTAAATTGCAAAGACATGAAGTCAGCATTTCTCTGATATTATTCAGTAGATGAGTTTCACGCAAACCAGTTGCTGAAGTAGCTCAGTCTAAGATGCGCAGTGAGTGTAAGCCAAGTCAATGTTTCTACAAATGAAAACTAAACTTTAAACCCAACTCAAACATCGGCAATATGGTAAAAGAAAGATCTCTCTTTGGGAAGATCTTTCAAATTAAGATTACATTCTTTCTCTATAGGAGGGGAAATAAACTATAACTATCTTGGGAATATCCTCTAATACCTCCTTGGCAAAAATCGTCATGATCAGCTCTACTAATAATGGTCAATACTGGAAGAGAGAGAAAATTTGTAAACCATTAAAGAGATTTTCTGATTCTGTACCTAGTTTTACTATAACCCAAACTTTCAAAGCACATATACCTGTAACTTATTGAGGCTGTAGAAGTTTGTTCTGTTTCTTCCTCCCCACCCCATATTCCCAGAAATATAACTCAAACTCAAAATGGTTTTTTTCAAATACCTTGGCCATTTCTAGGCTCTTCTTTTACTAGGTCATAGCTTAACACAACCCATTTATTCTGATCTACATTCTGCCACGTGGCTGGCTACCTGTGCTCACACACCATGCATCTGTACTTGCCCTATCTCCTGCCTCACACTATTCCAGAATCCTTTCTGCCTCCTGGATGTCCCACCATCTATTTTCTGCCTAAGCCAGATGCCATCAGATCTATTGTTGACAGGTGCCACATCCATATAAACACAAGATATTCTCTCTACAATTCCCCTTTTAGACAAATAAAAGGCTATTTTTCTTTCAAATATAAACTGAATACAATAAAAATTATGAAAGCTGTAAGATACAGCTTACATTATAATGCCTAGTCCAAAAGTATTTGGAAAGTTGGAGACAGTATTCTATTATCTATCCTATCTTCATTAGTTGAAGTTTTGAATCTAAATCAGTTTCTATCCTAATATGTTACATCCCAAAAACATCTCCTTAGGCCTAAAAATATCTTCTCAAGTCCTAAACAACTTAAACTTAATTGTGAGACTATAACTATCTAGTATTCAACCTCATCAGAGACATGAGAAGGAATAATTATTACTTGAGTAAGTAGGAAGTACAGACAAGCAACTTCCAAGATGATAAAAGACAGACATAGATGACAGACTGAAGAATTTACTAGAATTCTCTCTGATCCATTTTCGGCCTTCTGGATCAATATATATGACATATCTTTTGTGAAGCAGGAATTATGAAAGATGTGCTTACTCTGTCTTGGCAGAGCTTTATAGTCAACTTCTCTGCATCCATTTGTCCTTTCTAGACAGATTTCTCTGTAGTTGAAGCATGGACATTTTTTTTTGCCCAGGGGCTGCCTTGCCACAACTGAAGCAACTCCAGTGAAGGTTATTGATGCTCACCATCTTCTTTGAAGTGAAATGGGAATACTGTCAAGAGAAGACATGTCTCATTATTTAAAAGTCTTTTAATATGAAACAAATATAAATGTCATTTTCTGTGGATTTCTGAGGTATTTTAGGTTTTTTATACTATACTATCTATAGTATATCTGACTTGTCAAATATTACTCTTAGCTATTTACTACTATCTGAATAACCTTGAAAACATCATATTATAATTAACTAAATTAGTATCTAATATGACCATATGTTTAACTATTTGACTATTAATTTATCATATATCCCTAACAACTGATAAAAGCGGCTTTTAAAAGGACTTGAAATTTACATTGTATCTTTAAAAATAATGCAGGCATAATTTTAACATAAAAATTGAAAACATATATATACATATATACTATGTGTATCAAAATTAACCTTAAATTTGTATCTATATGATAACTATACCAATGTATAAAAATTAAACTTATTTCTTTATCAATATTCAAAATTCTGTGGTTCCTGGAAATTGAACTCAGTACCTCTGAGAGAGCAGTCAGTGCTCTTAACCACTGAGCCATCTGAACACGGGGACCCCGATGAAGGAGCTAGAGAAAGGACTGAAGGAACTGAATGGGTCTGCAACCCCATGAGAAGAACAAAATTATTAACTAACCAAACCCATCACAACTCCCAGGAACCAAAACACCAACCAATGAGCTCACATGGAGAGACCCATGGCTCCAGGTGCATATGCAGCAGAGAGTATCATTCTCTGGCATCAATGAGAGGAGAGGACTTTGGTCCAGCAAAGGCTAGTTTTCCTAGTGTAGGGGAATGCCAAGGTGCTAAGGTGGGAGAGGGATGTTGGGAGAGGAAGCACCTTCATGGAGGAGGCAATAGAAGGTGAGGGGATGGGATTGGTGGAAAGGGGATACCATCTCAAATGTAAATACAGAAAATATCCAATAAAAATTTAAAAAAAGAAAAGAAAGAAAGCTAACAGCAAAATTTGTTCTCTAGTCTCCATGGACTGAGAAAGTTCAGGACTTATTTTGATTTGAACTGATTTGAACAGTCTGTAATGATGGGCAAAGTTAGCTAGCTGTTTTAAAGTTGTCCTGGAAGCAAGTCTTTGGAGGAAACAGCCTTGATGTAGTCTAAGGTAGGATCAGGTAGGAAACTAGAACAGTAAAGCTTCAGCATCTCAGCATCCTTAAGGATAAATCTTGTCAGGGCTATATTCTTGGTTGGTTTTTTTCTATGAATATAAAGCTTTCCAGACTAACATATATTTCTGTATTGACATATGTATAAATATACAATGTACACATTTCTGTTTCTTATTTGAGCAGGTGAAAGACATCTATCTCTCTTTCTTTGTAAGCTAATTTGGATTCTATAGCCAAACTGTAATATAACTCTTCATTCGTGTCATATGAGAGGATGGCATGTAATAATAATCAATTCTATAGCCAACAAGATTATTTTCCCTTCATAGCTGAAGTTTTGGCTGGAGACATTTTTATGGCTCAATCAGTTTCAAAGCTGTTGTCACCTAGAACGATCAGCAAATACGTCACCTGTTTGTTTAGTCTTGATTTTGTTTTTCCTGTCTATAGCCAAGATCTTTAGGGTCTCCCTCTATCAAATCTTATTCTTATGAATTTGGAAAGAACCCATAGCCTTTTCTTCTTTCTGTTGACACAAACACAAAGCCTTTCTCCCAACACAACACACCTTTTGTCTAGCAGTTTGAATTTATCATAAGACTGAACCAATTTATTAGCCCTTTTTTATCCATTTCTGCTCCATTTTAACCTCTCACAATAAGGATGTAATATACCACCATTACCATTAATGCATGACCATATTCATGCTGCTAAATCAAGCAAGACTGTATGGAGTCCAAATACACACACACACACACACACACACACACACACACACACACACACACACATATACAGAAAGGGTTTCTCTGTGTAGCCTGGACTGACCTGAATTTGCTCTGTAAATCAGGCTGACCTTGAATTTACAAGGAACCTACATGTTTTTGCTTTTATCTCCCAAGTATTGGAATCAAAAGCATGAGTGTATTTATTTAGTATATGTTTGTACCCTTATGAGCATTTATTATCAATTTCTATCTCTTTCTCTCTTATTGGAGATTTAATTCTTATGTGGATTCATTTACCCTTCTTTTCACTCTTACTTTAACATTCTTTACTGTATTCTATTTTATTTAAATTCCTTTTCATCTTAGCTCCCAAGCACATCTCCAAGCATATTATAAAACAATATTACAATGTCTCTACGACATGTGTGTTTATTTAATTTATTTATCTTTTCTGACAAAAGACCTTTGTATTCTGTAATGTCAAGGTGATAATTAACATGCAATAGAGTTAATTGCTTAATAGTATTATTCTTTATTCTCTGTCCAATGGTTCTTGGTTTCTTATGTGGGTGCCCCTTTTGGAAAGATAAAAAAGCAAGCAACCCTCACCCAATTCTAACTCAGTATCATTATATTGACTACTAAAACATATCTTTCGTAAAAAAAAAAATGCTTTTGGGTAACAGAAAAAGAATTATCTTTCAAATTCAAACTGTAAACATATCTAATGTGGATAAATATACATATATTCCCCTTTCTTTTAATATACATTTAAGACTGATGTATATTTATTGATGTGTATTATTGAAAGGTGACACATCCATTCAGACCCAGGATAGTCTTTCAACAAGAAGCTATATATTTTGCTGTTGCTGTGATAAAACACCATGACCAAAGTAGCTTGCACAAAACGAATTTAATTAGGCTTCTCTTTTTAGAGAGTTAGAGCTCTTTATGACAGAGTTAGGCAAATGCTGAGTTAAGGAAGAACTCACATCTTGATCCACAGCCTTGAAACAACATAAGATGCAGGGAAGAACAAGGGTCTTTGTAACATCAAAGCCAACCCTGGGAGGATCATTTTCTCCAACAACAATATATCTCCTAATCCTTCCCAAACAGGTCCACCAATCGAGGGTCAAGTATTTAAATATATGAGCCAATGGGGTGAAGCTCATTGAATCCCACAGGCAATCTGCCTGAGGTAAATGTATGCACACATTTTCTTGCTGATATAAAGTTGAAATTAGGCCCTTTCTACCCTTCTGAAATACATGGTACATAAGTAATGACTTCACATTTTTAATACATTTCACCTAGGTGGTATTTTGTAATTTGAAATTTTGTCTTTGTTAGCTCATGGTGATAGCATGTGGTTGCTGTTCTCTATCATAGTTCCCACATGTCTTGTACATAGAAAATAAAGGTTTATCACATAAAATTTGTTGTAATCAGATATATTTTTCCTAACCCTGATATTTGCAATTTTAGCATTGATTTATCTTGGCAAGCTTCATTTCTATAACTTTTCTCTGGGGATTAGACAGCAAGTTAGCTTGTCCATTGTTTCCAGAAATGTTTATCAATATGAAAGTGTGTTGAACAGATAAACTGTCCTTACCTGTGTGCAGTTACCACTTTTGACATTCACATAAATCTATAGAATTTAATTTTGAATATCTTTTCTTTTAAATGTGTGAGTATGACATCTGAATTCCCCCGGGTTGGCACACATTCCAAAACTAGCTCCTCTAAGATGACAGAGCAAATAGTATCCTTTACTAGAATAGCACTCTTTCTGCAGCTTTGGAGAAAATCGAATAGCAGAGAGATCAAATTCCTCAAATAATGGATTTTTCCACTCAATTATTCAGCTGCCAAAACTGCTAGGCCATGCAGAACAGCTCCAGGACTGCACCACTGCAGGATGAAGTTATCAGGATTGTCAGTCCCCAGAGAGCTCAGGGACTGTTTCAAAGTGGTCACCAAGGACATCAGAATTAAATGTACTTTACTGGGAAAGGCAGTCATTTTTCTGCTGGGATTTCCCAGCCATATCCTCCATCATTCAAGTTTCTGAAATAACTTTTTGTTTGTTTGTTTGTTTGTTTGGGGGGTGGGGGATTGTTTTGCTCTGTTTTTCTTTTTCACAGTTAATCAGTATTTGAATGTTTATTTATTGACAGGTTCTTATCTATGTATTTCTCATATGAACTGTTTGATTTAGACTTTGAAAATGAATAGACTATTATATTCAGAATCACAGTATCAGAATATAGCTGATATGAGGTGTAAGTCAGTGGTAGAGTGTTTTTCAGCATGAAAAAGTCTCTGAGTTCTATACTCATCACTGAATACATAAATGATAGAAAAGTGTCTAGAACTAGAGTCTATAATCTCAGCTCTGATAATGACTAGTTGTATGACTTTGGACTCAAGAGCACTTATTATCCATCTCTAGACTCAATTTTAACATTTGAAACTTTCATAGTGGTATGTGAACATATACATAGAAATCCACAGGCAAACTATTAGAAAATCGTTTCTATTAGTACCCACAAAATAAATATTGCTTTGGAACTTTACATAAAAATATTAAAGCATAGTCAATATACACAACCATTTCAACCCACATCTTGAACAGAACTAACGTTGCCTATGTAAAAGCCTGTATAGCTACAACTGTCTAATTACCATGTCATGTGGTATTGGTTTGAGGTGAGGGGGGCTGAAAGTTTGGATTAAATTTCTCCAAATTTGAGGAATTAGATTAGAGTCTTTCAAGTTCTGGCCAACAGTCTCCCTCCCAACACATTTACTTTGTATTTGGTTATTTAATAACCACCTTTAGTCAACCTACTCAACAGATTAAAACTGGTTACATAGAGACATGCACACAAAGCCACTGCCGCAGGGCTAGAAGTGAAGTGAACTTGCTGCTCTCACAGACAATTCAGGCTCAGTTTCCACCACTTATATGGTGGCTAACAACCTCTGTAACTCCAGTTCCAGGAAAATCAATGCCCTTTTGCAGTGAGCACTGTTATGCATATAGTGAACATATATGCTTGAAGGCAAAATACATACATCCATTAAGTAAAATAAATCTTTTAAATGCACTGCCCATGATAAATTATTTTGAAAACCATGTATGTTAAATGACATTCTTTTTCATTCATAGATATTTTTTTTCTATCCTGATATTTTAGAATTCACATGAATTCAGTTGATATAGCTATGCTAAATAGATATCTAAAGTTCTAACCAACATTCCAACAGTTCTGCACATAGTCTATAAATTCTTTGATAGCATTCTCAAGTTTAATAGGCTTCTCTTCCTACAAAAGTTATCATTTAACCACACTGAGTCTGTAGCCCTTCAACCTGCTCTCCTATCTTCTCTAGAAAGAACATATATGAGCTGGAAAAGGAATATCACAGTGAAACATACTCAAAACCAGAACTGTTAAAAAGAAAATATTAATATTTTTCTTTGAGACTTTCAATATCTCTAACTCCACTGTGATCTCTCTTTCCAGTTTCCATCCCAAGTATGAGTGACGCCGATAATTGTGGGTTGTCCTGAAGCTGTTCATATTTTAATGTTAATTTCACTTCCCCATGAAGGGCTGCCCAGTCATGTACTCAAGAAGTGACTTCATCTGAACCTTCACATTTTAATTAGTAAAATAAAGGAAAGCCAGGGACTGGGCAGGGAGAGGGAAGTGGAGAGAGAAGAGCTGGATGGAGAGGTCAGAGGATGAGAGGTGCAGAGAAACACCAACATGGAAGTTCACAAAAACTAGCTAGATCAAAGTGGGCATAATAGGTATTAAACAGCTATGAACATTAAGGATTTTATAGATCTAAAATTGCATATAGAATGGAAGTCTGTATCTTTGTCTATTTGATGTAATCTTGTTATATAGAAGGTTTGTGAATTGAGAATTGAACACATAAACCTTTATGAAAAGCTATCAGGCTATAGAGTTTTGTTTGTGTTGGGTTTGGGGGTAAATGAACATCCCAAGAAGGAGGTGGGAAACAGGCGGTGGAAAACGTCCAGGGAAGGGAGTTGAGCGAACAAAGTTAGTCTGTGGGGGTGGCTCAGACAGGGTGAAAGAGGTATGTGTGGCTCTGTACTATAAAATTGGGCCTAAGGAGTGAGACCTTGGGGATGAGCCTTACTTTTTTGTTTTTTAATAATTACTGCAACACATAATGGTCATTCTCTGGAATGTCTTTTAATGAATGCGATTTTGTTATCTTCAGCTGTCTAATTCATGTATCTTTAGTGAAATAAAACCTATGTCTGGGTATCCTGGAAAAAATATCTTTTTCAAAATTTATAGGAAGAATTCCACATTATCAAATAAAGGTCTTAACTCTTTGACACTTTTAGTCAAAATAATGATTTTACTTCTTCATTTTACATTGTCAACACTTGAACTTTTCTTTCCTCTTCAATTGCCTGTTTATCTAAAGGGTCACTTTCTAACTAAAGAAGTAAGGAATCGTCTCCTGTTAAAGTAACCAAGGAAACAAGAAACTAACAAGGGGTGTCAGGAATAACTGCATTTAAAATACTCTGTCTTTTGTGAGCTCGAAAATCACTTGTCCCTTTGAAATTTGGGTCTTTTTAAATTAAAAACGGTGTAAAAAGTGGAGATAATGAAAATATCAGTCTATCTCAAGGGATGTTAAAGAGAATCAAGTGACCTCCAAAATGACCGGAGGCTATGAAACCCACAAAGTCCTATATACTTTTATCTTGACAGTCTCCAAAGGCCATCTACCAAACACATTAAGCCATCCCCAAACCTTAACTCCATGAGGAGTCATATGTTTAGGTCAGTCAATTTTATGTTCACAAAAGGGTTTGCAAAAACTTCTTACATGACATCATATTTTCTCTACAAAACATCACCATTGTCAATCTAGCAAGTGTAAGGATTCAAGGATCACTTAATATCTGCCCCCACTGGCAGTCTAAGAGTAAAGGAGCTAACCTGGCAGTTAACTGGGATACACTTCCTTGAAGTAGGAATGAATTGTATATGAAATGTATTAGATGTAAACCAGCCTGTTACATAATACTTATTTATTTATTCACTCGCACATTCATTCATTCATTCATTCATTCGTTCACTGTGCTGGAGATCAAATCCAACATTTCACTGAGGAAAGGCAACTATACCCATAACCTCTAGTACATAATTTTATAAGCTACATTCCAATTGCTCACCAATGTGGATATACAAGAAAACCTCTCTGTGTATCTTATTCTTCAAAACAGAAATGTGCTAACAACGCCTGTATAATGGGCTGTTTAAAGAACTGAAAGCTACAATGATCAATGACTCATTGAACAATAGAACAAGCTATAATCAGTCTTATTTTGTATTTAATGCTTTATTTATCTTTTTATCCTTATTGTTTTAAATTCCTTTACTTCTGATGCCTATCTATAACATAACTGAAAGAAAATCCTCATTTTCTGAAGGACAGGACTCTCTCTTTTATGGGCCATATATACCTTGTGATCAGCAAATAGACACTTCTTGTTTTGAGAGAAATAATTTTAAGAGAAGCATTCTTTTGATACAAGAGATTGGACACTATAAGAGACCTCTTCCTAAACAACAGGAAATCAAGCTTTGCTGGCAATGAAAACGGTGCAGAGAACATAAAATCCCAGAAGAATAGTAAAACAGACTTAAAACTACAATATGGGTATCACACGGTGCCCATAAAACAGCCACACACGCAGTGCCTGCCAAGCTCATTTGCCGTTGCTTCCTAAATTTGGCTGGCAAGCAAAGAAGACATCTGGAAAAATAGTTAAAACAAAACAGTGTCTAATTAGTTTTAAAATATTTTGATTTAAAAGTACAGTAATTAAATAATGCAATTCCAACGGGATAAAAGGAAGCAGTTATTCTGGGAAGATACAATATTGTGTTCCCAGACGTTTCCAATAGAGACATTTGGAGCTTTGAAGAGGAAACATGGTTATTTCTCCTTTAATTTGTAATTATGAGGCTATTCAAACTGGAATAAATTTCCAAAGTAATAAAAATACCTTCTTTTCTCACTGTTAAGTTTAAATAGACATCAATATCTGGTCTTACAACCATTGCTGAAACCAAAATTATAATCAAGTACCATTTTATCTGGCCCTCATTTTAGTACTACAAATGATGGTGTAACAAATTTCCTGTGGTTAAGACTCATTGCAATATAACTAAGCCATGGGGAGGGGGATTGTGAAAATCTGAGTCATAAAAGAGTCCTTGAATCTTCTAAGAGGCTCATTAAATATGTGGGCAATTTAGTCAAGGTGGTTGTTTTATCTTTGCTTGGTTTTTATTGATTGAAACAAAGCCAACCCTCTGTGTGGGCACAGTTCATATGTTACATGTACAGGTTTGCCTGAGACAGTTAGAGGGGGAAAGGTGTTAGAATACTTGATAGTGTCAGTCAAAGGGCAAACCAAGTGAGTCACCAAAAGTCAAGTCATAAAAGTCAGCAGTAAGGATAACTTATGCTCTGAATGCAGAAAAAGAGCAAATATGTATAGTTCCACTTAATCTTTTCATTTGTATAGTTGAAATTAATTACAGAGAAGAAAAAAGGAAACAAAACACACACACAATGACTCATTGGATAAAAGGGTAGAAAATTCTAGCAGAATTTAGAAAAGTTTCTAAATTTGTTTAGAAACATGTAAAAGTAGTTACAACTACATGAATTACATTTACACTTAGTTCATTTGAAAGAAACAAACAGGCACTGTGGTGGTTTGAATACGCTTGGCCCATGGGAAGAGACACTATTAGGAGCTGTGGCCTTGTTGAAGAAAGTGTGTCACATCTTTTGAGATCTCCTCCTTAGCTCAAGCTCCTCTCACTGCAGAAGAGACCCTCCTCCTGACCATCTGAGGAAAAGCCTTTGGAACAAGATATAAAATTCTCCAAGTCTTCAGTGTCCTGTCTGTTTGGGTGCTGTCATGCTTCCCACCTTGACAATAATGGACTGAACCTCTGAAACTGTAAGCCAGCCCCAATTGAATGTTTTCCTTTATAATAATTGGCTTGGTCACAGTGTTTCTTTGCAGCAATGAAATCCTAAGATACAATGCCCTATCTAAAGGATGGTACCATTCTGCGCCCTGGACTACACCAATGCTGTGGGCTACGTGCTTCTTTGTACACTGCACAGCTTTGGACAGGAGCGGGTTACCACACTCTGTGCTCACTGAAGTACTGTGATCCCTTGATACGAACCTGGATCATCACAACTTTCCACTATTGGGTTGGAGTCTAAGTTTTCTCCCTTCAGAGTTATATGATATATGGAACATTAAGGGTTGTAACTACCTAAATTCAAGGCCAAAGATAAAGAATATGAACTTTAAAATAACAACTAAATTTTAACCACAGGTAATCCAACCTGTTAGCTCTGTAATGTTAAACATGTTGCCCAATCTCCCTACTCTCAGCTGTTTATATATATATGGTTTGTCTTTAAAGCCATCTCGGGTTATTTTAAACATTGAATTAAAGATGCATAAGTCTGGTATTATCAAGGCTCCTTGGTAAAAAGGACATAATAAAAGTGGATGACAGAAACAGAAGTTAAACATAGACACCTTAAACAGAAATGAACTCGCTGGGCAGTGGTGGCACACACCATTAATCCCAGCACTCAGGAGGCAAAGGCAGGTAAACTCTGTGAGTTCAAAGCTAGCCTGGTCTCTCCAGTGACTTATAGTACAGCAAAGGCTACAAGAGAAATCCCAACTCAAAAAAAGAAAGAAATAAATGTACTTAAAAACATCCAAAACTGACTAAGGAAAAGTCCTGAGACTTTTCAGAGGACACCACATGTTTTAGAGAACTCTCCGATATATGGTCGTAGTGTTCCAAGTATTTCAAGGGCAGCATGGTGTGTTTGACCTCTGAAATAGGACCATGGACAAGACAGTTTAGAAAGAGCTCTTAAGAAAAGCTGTAAGGATACCTATGCTGAGACCTGAGTCTTCCACAAGCTTCAAATGATTAACTGCGGAACTGTGGGCCAATATAGGGAGATTGGCACCTAGGTAGGACAGTGGCAGAGGGACTGGCATTTCATTTTCCTATCTGCCTAGCCAAGCGATTCCCCTCTCCTTCTACAAGATGTGGTGTCAATCATGGCTGGCATACTCGAGAGCTTCTCGTATCAGTGATTCCCATGCTGCACCCAGCCCCGTGTGCACTTCCACGTCTTTTAGAAGTGGAAGTGGAGCAATTCATTTGGAGAGAAATATGCAAATAATTGTATTCAGCAATCACAGCACTTATAATGAAAGTCCCTCCTGAATGCAAAGGGGGAGCTAGATAAGTGAGCAGCTACCTACTGTGTGATGGGTATGTTTTCAGTGTGTCCCTCAGATGTGAAATTGGTCAGCTAAGGTGTCCCCTGCTGAAGCATTGCCCTGCCCTGTGGTAGCGCTTTCAAAGACAGCCTTTGGCCTGCTTTATAGGAATCTGTTCTAAATGGACCTCCTAAAGCTCAAAGTCCAGGCACAGCCTCCCCATAGGCCTCAGGCACATCTACTTCAGAGGCAACTGAAATGTTTGTCTGAAGAACAAGAACTTTATTTCCTTGAATCTTTTCTTTCTCTCTCCCTTCCTCTCTCTCTCTCTCTCTCTCTCTCTCTCTCTCTCTCTCTCTCTCTCTCTCTCTCAGGGTTTTGGGTTTTTTTGTTTTGATTTTCTGTTCTTTGGTTGGTTGGTTTGTTGGTTGGTGGGTAGGTGGGTTGGTTGGTTGGATGGTTGGTTGGTTGGTTGGTGGGTAGGTGGGTTGGTTGGTTGGTTGGTTGGTTGGTTGGTTGGTTGGTTTTGAGAGAGCCCTGGATGTCCTGGAACTTGATATGTACATTAGGTTGGCCTTGAATGAACAGAGATCTGTCAGCCTCTGCTTCCTGGGTGCTGGGCTTCAAGACATGAGCCCTGTGTGACTTATACCTTGATGATTACATTTCAAATGAATGCCTACCCCCTCCCCATCTAGAGAAAACAGTTCTTGTGCTGTACAATTGACAGGGTACTGGGAGGTTTATTTTTCAACAGGGCAGAGAAACAATTGACAATCTTTCTAATCTAGAGTAAATGGCCTGAGAATGTCAAGAGCCACAGTAAGGAGGAAACAGGTCAAATTGAAGGAAACATTAGGTCTGTTGAGGCGACTTCCTGCCTGTTAGTTGATCTGCTGTCACTAACTTTAAAAACAAAAACAAAAAAACCCAAAACAAACAAACAAAAAACAAAACCCAGTGATTTAGGACTGTAACTATACATGGTATCTTCAAAGGTGGGTGAATTTGCAAGCTTGATGAATACGTCACAAGGTCTGTGCTAGGAACTGTAACCAACTTGTTGAATACATGTCCATCAGACAGAGATAATATCTTTATTTTTTTCTCACCAGACTATCCTTTGGATAGCCTAACTATGGAGCACTTGACACATGCTCTGTGTTCAGTAACAATTTATGGAAGGTTGCAAAGTTCTGAAGAACAAATGCTTTTTTTTCCAGAATTTCTTCTGTTTTCTTGTCATCACACAGTTAAAAGGTTCATTTGAAACCTGGCAGAGTAGGGCCCACATTTATTTAGTCTGTGGGCTGGGCTGGAGGATGAGAAGTTTGAGGTCATCCTCAGATTTACAGGGAGTTCAAGACTAGCCTTGGACTTTTTAAAGACCCTTTCTCAAAAGAAAGAAAAAAAATTTTATTTGAGAATTAACTGGATGGACACCTGTCTAGTTAGTATTTTTTCTGACTTATCTTTTTGAGAAGTCAAACAAATACATTTTGCCAAAACATGCACACAAAATTTAGGAAACTCTTTCACATATATATGAGTTGGCTCAAAGACATGTGACAATTTTTTTTGGCATACATTTTCTGACTTAAAATGACGATTTAGAGGAAATGACTAACATGCGTCTCTTTGTGTAGATACTAATATACATATGCAGTCACATTCTTGCTGAGACCAGAACTTAACAGTCCTACTTTTCTCAGTGGCTCTTTTTGGGGCTGGGCATCTCACTGAACCATGTTTACTAATTAGTTAAACTAGCTTTATCTACCTGTCACTTTTCTTCTCCCCGCCCCACATGAACTAGAGTTATAGATGTATGTGAGCATGACCACAGCTGTCCTATTACATGAGTGGTATTACTCAAGGGCCAAACTCAGATCCCCATGTTCACACATCAGGTGTTCCACCCACTGTCCCAGGACTCCTGGCACGGCCATGAGTCTCTGCAAAGAATTATTTGGAAACATTTGTACTAATACCATTTCCCCTCCCAAAAATATGTCTTCCAAAAGAAGTAGCAGTATTAACAACCAATCTATTGATTGCTGCTTTTCAAATATCATCTGCGCATTTCTACTGTCATGTTAAATTATGACTCCAGTGTACCTGGAAAAGAAAAATATTTCTGAACCTTGAATTTTATATAAGAAGAATTTCTCTAAATGTAACAATCCAGCTAACTTTCTGTATTGTTTTGTTTTGTTATTGGATATTTTACTTATTTAAATTTCAAATGTTCTCTCTTTTCCTGATTTCCCCTCTGCAAACTCCTTTTCCCATCCCCCTTCTTCCTGCTTCTATGAGGGTGCTCCCCCACTCACCCACACACTCCCACCTCACCACCACTCTGGCATTCTCCTACACTGGATCATCAAGCCTTCACAGGACCAAGGGCCTCTCCTCCCACTGATGCCAGATAAGGCCACGCTCTGCTACATATGCAACTGGAGCCATGGATTCCTCCCAGTGAACTCTTCGAATAGTGGTTTAGTCTCTGGGAGCTCTGGGGGGGCGGGTCACACGATGAAGTACTACTCAGCTATTAAAAACAATGACTTCATAAAATTCTTAGGCAAGTGGATGAAACTAGAAAATTTCATCCCAAGTAAGGTAACATACTCTCTGATAAATGGATATTAGACAAAAAGCTCAGAATATCCATGATACAACTCACAAACCATAAGAAACACGAGAAGAAGGATAACCAAAGTGTGGAGGCTTCAGTCCTTCTTATAAGGGGGAACAAAATACTCACAAGAGGTGGAGGGTGAGAGGGACTTGGGAGGAAGAGAGGATGAAAAGGGGGAAAACGGGGAAGGATCAGGTATGGGAAGAGACGGAATGATATAAAGAGGGTATAGAAATTGAACGATGGTGTGTAGCAATGGAAAATAGGGAACTGAAGGTAGCTACCAAAAAGTCCCAGATGCCAGGAAAGCAAGAGGCTCTCAGGACCCAAAGTAGATTAGATTAGCTGAAATGCCCAACAAAGGAGAAGGAGAACCTGTAGAGACCATATTCATAGGCAAGTACTCTGGATGAGGGATGGGCCCACCCACTCATCTCCAAATTTTTAACCCAGAATTGCTCCTGTATAAAGGAAATACAGGGACAAAGTGTGGAGCAGAGTCTTAAGGAAAGGCCATCCAGAGACTGTCCCACCTGGGGATCCATCCCATGTAGAGACACCAAACCCAGACACTGTTGCTGATGCCAAGAAGTGCTTGCTGACAGAAGTCTGATATAGCAGTGTCCTGATAGGCTCTGCCAGATCTTGTTTAATACAGAGACAGATGCTCACAGCCAAATAGTGGACTGAGCACAGGGACCCCAATGGAGGAATTAGAGAAAGGACTGAAGGAGATGAAGGGGTTTACCACCCAACAGAAAGAACAACAATATCAACCAATTGGCTACCTTTCAAACAAAGTGAAAATGATTATAATTTGAAAAGAACCTCGTTCACAATGAAACTGAGCAAGGAGCAGTGGCTTGTGTCTGTCCTAGCATTCAGGAGTCTGGGGCATGTTTGCAACAGCCATGCTGGGCTGCAGAGTGATACTGTCAGAGAGAGGAAGGAGGATGAAAATGGTAGGAGATAAAGAGAAAACAAAAACTATGAACCAAAAGACATCTGTGCCTTTTCTAGTTTCCAAAAAATGACTCAGGTTTTCTCATGCATGATATAAGCAATGACCATAAATCCACCCATGCATGGTGGCACATATTCATAACTTAACTCCAGCACTTGAAAGCTGATGTAGGAGTATCACCAGTTCCAGACCAACTTGGGTTTCACAGAGAGTCCTTGTCTCAAAAAACAAGCAGAAATTTTTCCTGTTGGCCAAGAACAATCTGTGAGTGTACTGCAAGGACAACAGTCCTTTCTATAATTAGTTTGACCTTCCCAGAGCTTCACGGTATAAAGCATTCCAACAATGGCATTGTATATTTCAGATATTCAAGAGACAACTCAGAAAGTACTAAATTATCTGTGTACTTTTTAAAAATCGAAACATTAGCCATATATATTTTTCTAGATGATCCCTAACATTCAGGTGCATTCAAATGTCTTACCACAAAGACACTTGTTGTCAACAAAAGTTAACTGGTTTTATTTTTGACAAGTGTACTATTTCCATGCAACCCCAAAGCTTCTGATTTTGTGGCTTAAACAATGACTTCAGTTTCTGACTTCAGATTTTTACAGTTTTCTTTATCGTGTATATGATAATAGTAATCACCCAGTTTACTGAAGATAGAATCTGAGTCAATGTCTGCCTAACTGGAAATTTGCAGTACAGATGACGTCATGTCAGTCCCTTGTGATTGCCAAGTGTCATAGTCAGCATCTATTGCTATGAAGAAACATCATAACCGTGGAACACTTATAAAAGAAAAGCTTTTATTGGAGCTGTCTTACAGTTTCGGAGCTTTAGACCATAATCATCGTGGTGGGAAGCTTGGTGGCAGACATGGTGCTAAAGAAGTGGTTATGAGTTCTACAACCAGATCTGCAAGCAACAGAAACAGAGGGAGACACTAAGCCTAGATTGGCCCTTGAAACCTCAAAGCACAAACTCAGTCACACACTTTCTCCAATAAGACCACACCCCTTAATCCCTCTCAATTAGTGTCATTCCCTGATAATCCATGTTCAAACATATGGGCCTACAGGGGTCCATGCTCGTTCAAATCACTACATGAAGCCATAAAAACCCCAATGTTTACGTAGTGAGGCGTCTGGTCATCTCAATGAACAGGGACTCTTTTCTGGGTGGCTGCAGACACTCTGCAAGTGGAGGATCGAGATGCTGTGATTACTCATCCCTTCTGTCCTGCAGTGTTCCAGGCACCTGCCCTGGCCTCAGAACCAGGATGCAACAGCCTCAGAAAAGAAGAAAATGTTTCTACAAAGCTCCTTTCTGAAATTTATCATGCCTAGTAGGATACTTTGACATAGTGTGTGCTTTCTAACCAGCAGGGAGAAAAGAAAAAGAAGAAAGAAATCTAACAGGGTGGCAAACTCTTCTAATTTTAACACTTAAAGCCTGAGACAGGAAGATTGCAATTTATGGGCTAGCTTGAATTATAGAATGAGATCTTTCCTAAAGATAAACAAAAAAATATTGACAACACCTGAGGCTGTTCTTTGATTTCTACACGTTCTGCACATACATGTGCATGCACATAGAACTTGTACAATAAAGAAAATAACCTGAGCAGTGCTTAGTTAACCCCCACTACCTCACCTCATTTTTAACCCGTGCTTCATAACAGTAACTCTCACAGGGATCATCACAGCCCTGTGGGGAAGTATTGGTTTTATGGTTTGTAAGTGAGGAGACTGAGGTGTACAGGCCTTCCCCAAAGTTTCTTACGTGGTGAAGAGTCAGGTGTGAGATTCAGACATGGGACATCTTTCTCTGGAAACTCTACTTAGCTAAGCCCATTTACTAGCTTTACAAACACTTGTTTAATGAAAACCTTACCTTGCATAAAAATAAGTAATCCATGGAAGGCCTTTCCAGTTCTTTTCAGAGAGAGAAAGCAGCCCTCTACTAGGAATCTGAAAAGGAGGGGTAATGTGCAAGTCACAGGATCCAAAATGGTTGTGTGACTTGGCCACAGTCTTATGGCCCCTCAGTGATGCAGCTTAAACTAGAAACCTGCCCTGGCGTTCCTTTCATCTAAGTTCAGAATCACATGCAATGCCCTGCACAGTGAGTACGCTGAGGACGCAGAACATCAAGGAACAGGCCTTGTGGCTTCTCAGACGGTTGTCTGCACCTGGTAATTCTTCATTTCCTGATCAAACAAAGCCATTAACTGTGATTTTTTATCAAGAGAATGTCTCAGAAGTAAGACTGCTTTCCACATGCTCTAAGGAGTAGGAATAGCTGGAAAGGCTTTTGAAGGTGGTACAAATGCAACTTTATTTTTAGATAGGTGACTTTAATGAGAAGAAAACAGTTTCTCATATGCACAGGGTTCTATAGGCACAACTTAGAAGCTCCTTCATTTATCACTAACAATGCTCACTTTGTGCACTATTTTAGGCATCAGTAAATTCTATGGCTTTTCCGCTCTCTTCTCTCCATGTCTGCCATTTTCCCATAGCCCTTTTAGCCTGGCTATTATAAAACTCTGTAAAACACTGATGGTACTATGCTCTTACATGTCAGCTTGCAACAATTTTTTTTAATTTGTTTCCTAATTTCTTTATCAATGCTCATTAGACTTCATTTTCTGAAAGTCCACTGAAGTTCTGATTGACTGTAATAAAAACCTTCTAGTTAATATAGTGATTGATTCTGTATTTATCCTAGTTGGCAGAATTTTACTTATTTGTTAAATTGATACACTTGCATATTAATTTTCAAATAACCCAAGTTACTTGCACTCATTGTTTAATGATTCCTACAACCAGAAACTATTTTAGCTGGCTCAGGCAGTGTGCAAGACGGTAGAAAATAATAATATCATGGTTTTGATCCTTAAAAAGTTTGAGGACACGTGGAGGTGCTCCACAATGTATGTGCACTATGGGGAGGGTCTTGGGATAAGAATTTACAAACGCCTGTGACAGAGACTTTAGCCATCAGAGGAGACATATTATAAGTTTAATTCAGTCTTTAACAATTCAGGGGGAACTTGGCGGTCCTTAGAAGTAACTTTTCTATGGATTTTCAGAGGTTTTATTTTATTTTATTTAGTTTGGGATGGAACAGTGGTGAAGAAACCCTTGGGTCTGTTCATACTGCGCCATGTCTCTGCTTCTCCCTCACCTTCCTTCATTGTCAAGAGGGGGCACATTTGGCTTCTGTTTTAGACGATTTATCACTGCCTGACAGTCTCCATTTTCTCCTCCCATTTGTGATTTATTGGATGCATTCATCAATCAACATCCATTTCACTCAATAGGCACTTATCGGTTCTAGCCTGTCTCAAGGCCTTGTAATTCCTCTGGTGCAGCTCCTTGGAACACACATCACCTCTAGACAGATAGAAATGCATGGACTTTTTATCCTCAGAATATCTCTTTTTCTATGGATTTTCTACTTCTAGTTAGTATCTGCCCAGAGTTCAACCTCATCATTAAAGATCTTGAAATATTAACAGTTCCCATCTGTAGGAGACAAGTTTGGAGGATTAGTGTTTAAAGTCTAAATTAAATACCCAGATATTTTTAGAAGCCAGAGTGTTAATAGAAAGATGCCATGAGACCATGATGACAGCCTTTGGTCCCTGAAGACCGAGGGACCCTTTTCCTGTCTTCTTTCTATCTCCACAGAGGGACACTTCTCTGCAATCTGTCACTAATCTATATCACCTTTAGGAAAGTCGCTACCTTCTTCTCACAGAAGTTGGCCTTCGGACACTTATGATTTGGGAGTGAACTGTCCCCATAATCTCAGCTGCTTCGGATACTTGTTATGCACATGGAGGGCTTTTCAGGAACAGTGTAGGGCTCTTTATGAGGGGAGGACCTCTCGGAAGGAAGTGGGTCGATGGGGTATAGGCTGAAGAATCTTCTGCTTCCTGCTTCACTGAGATGTGTACAAGCTACATTTGCTGCATAGCCAAGCCACAGAGCCACCTACAGTATGCCCTCTCAGCTCCTTTGAAACCACAATCCAGGACAAATCCTTCTTATGTTACTCTGCGTTAGGTATTTGGCCATGGTGATGAAAAAATAGATAATATAAAATTTATATCCCACTGGTCTATTAGAGCCACAGGAAACCCATGGGTCACAAGGAGGGCCTGGCTTCCGAAAACTTTCTTCACCTTCTCACTCCTGGACCAACCCCATACATCTCCAATTTTCACTCTCTATCATCTGACTCCTGTGAGTCCCCTTCTACCAGCCCAAAATTTAATGAGACCCAATCCTGACAGTGATCTGTGTAACTCTCAGGGGTCTAATGGCATTGGAGTTTCACTTTAACAAGTTAGCAGAATCACTTAGCTTTTGCTGAACGTGCTTGTCACCTCATACCCAGCCTGCCAGGCTGTTTTATCATCTATTCTAAAGGCATGGTGCTAATACATGATCTCCCAGAGACAGTGCATTGCACACTGAGTTACTGCCCACCACACTGGACTTACTAAAAGAAGCAATACTACTGGAATAACCAACAAAGATGACTAAGGAGTGTGCTTGGCAGGAGGAGGGGCACAGAATTTCTACCACCAGAGGTTCCAGACAGAGCCACTGAAGTTAAAATCTTTCCCTCCAGGGAGCTGACAGATCACTTCATTGTATTGCCATCTGTGGTGATAATGGCATGTGAAGGAATTGTTATCTGTCTTGCAAGGGAGTTGGAAGGAGCCTTTGTACATGGAACTAGGAAAGGATTGGCAATGTGCACATTCCAACTTCAGTCCTTCTATTTTACCACATCATTGCAAAAAAGAAGGCTGGAGAAATTACCCCTTTGCATATAGATTGCACAAAACCCTAGCTTTAGAACAAGTTTGATCTCAAGGCCACCAAGAAATAAGAAGTAGGTCTTGCATTGTTCTACCTTCTGGCTTTTTAGTAGCGCTGACAAAAAAAAAATCATCTTTCCACCAAAAAATTACTCTCTCCACTTTGGAAGCTAGAGCTTTATGTTGATAATTAAATTCTCTTAGTGTGCACTCACTCTAACGTGCCACCATGTAGGTCGCAGTTTGCGATAGCCTCGGCAATACCCCACATCACTCCTTTTTCTTCTCTGGGATATAATTCTCACACCATGAATTTTGTCTATCTAAAATATGTCACCCAGTGTTTTTAAAATATTCAAAGGTTGTAGAATCATATCATAATTGGTTTTCACTTGGAATATTTTTATCACATTCTTCAAGTTCAAGTCCTTTGCCCATTTTTTAATGAGTGGTTTTACTATTGAAGTTGAAATGTTCTTTATTTATTTAAAGATCATGTCAAATATAACATGCCCAACTAGCAAAAATAAAAGACTTTTCCAATTAATTTCTATACTTTATAAAGAGAGAAAGATATGTGACAAATTAGGAAACTTCTACAAAGTTTCAGCCACTAAAATAATTTGTCAGTCAGTAACAAGTCACTGTATCTTCAGACAATCATTGCCTTCCTAAGCTCCAGAGTCTCCTAGGATACAGGGAGATGTTCAGCTTCATTTCTGGTTGGGACATAACAATGGGATTGAGGACAAAGTCAGTGCTGGAATTCCTCATCCCCATTCTTCAGCCATAGCATCTCTACTTCCATATGCTGTGCACATAAGAAACAAAGTCCTTATCTTAAAGGAAGAAAATGATGGGTGGGTGAATAAGACTGGGTTCCTTGGTTAAAGTTTCCATTGCCATGACATAGGCAACTCTTATAAAACAAAACATTTAATTGGGGCTGAGTTGTAGTTTCAGAGGTTTATCCCATTATCTTGTCAGGGCAGGCAGCATGGGAGTGTGCATGGTGCTGTAGGAGTTGAAAGTTCTACATCTTGATCTTCAAGCAGCAGAAGAAGATTGTGTACCACATTGGGCATAGCTTGAACATTGGAGACCTCAAAGCCTGCCAGCTCCAACTCAGTGACACACATCCTCCATCAAGGTTGGACCTACCCAAAATAAGGCCATGCCTCCTAAAGGTGCCACTCTTTGTGGTATAAGAATTTAAATGAGTCAATGGGGGGGACAGTCCTATTCAAACCACCACACAGAGTAAAAAATAATTTTCTTAGAAGAACCCCCTAATGATATGCTTTTAACTAAAAAATAGAAGTAACAGAGAAAGGGACAAAGCAAGATTGATGGAGGGTTATCTTTTCTTTCTTTGCCTAGATTTGGCAAATCTAGGATATATATTCAGTTTGCTATATATGAGACCGATCTATTTCCAAAGAATCAATTAAATGGCCAGAGGAGTAAAATGTGTTGGTTCATATTTTAACTGAACCTTCTGTATTTTGTTAATTAGTGAGGTGGCTTACAATAGTCAGCATTGTGATTTTCATCTCCTTAAAGATTGTAAAGCCCATAGGTTACCTGTGAAGGGAGGGCCCTTCACAGTCTAGTGTATGAAAATGTCAATGTGGCTGAAAACCATATATGGTCAAAATACCTCTTTGTTAATGCTGTTATTGCAGTCAATCACTACCTGTATAGCTGTAAGGGCCATGCATTGATTATAAAGACAATAATTACATTGAACATCTCACCTTTCTTTGTTAAACAAAACATAAAAAGAAGGTACCCCTTCAGTCTGAATTAATTATAACATTCATTCAAAAATAATGACTGTAATTACTTCTGGCATTTATGGGCTTCCTATCACAGAAAACAGACAATCAGAACAACAAACATTACCTTTTGATTCCATGACTAAAGTGCTGTGTGGCTCAGTTCCACACAGTTGGAGACAAAGATCCCCCTAATCACGGGCACAAGACCAATAACAAAAAGCTGCAGAAAGAGAAATTAATGTTTGGCATTTTTCATCATCTGTTTGCCATACCCCCCCACACACACTTATTTCTGTATGTTGTATTTTAGCCATAAAGGAATAATAAGACTGTATCATATTTTTCAGCCTTTCCCTTTGAGACTCAACTAGTCATTTCTGATGGCCACTCATGAAGCCAACTTAATATTTCTCTCCCACTGGTTGTCTTCCATCTACAAATCACAAAAACTCTGCAGTCACCAAGAGGTCAACTTGGAAGCTTCAGGACATATTTTTGCCAGTTCTTAGATTCTTCTATTCAATGAAAATAATTTTACTAACCAAATGTAATCAAGGTTATCACACAAAGATGGCACAGTTATAAACGTTCACATGGCACTCATGTCATGAAACTCTTTAGAACAACACTCGAGTCAGCCAACTGCCATCTTCCCTCCCATGGCCCTGCCACAGCCAATTGGTCTGACAGAGCTTAACGGGCTCCATGGTTACACTTGGCATACATTCAGAACAGACAAGCAGCACAATGCTCTGTAGTCCCACCTGTAAGATAAAGAAGAATGGAAGACACATCTCTGAGCCTATGCAATTGTTTTTTTTTTTAATGAAAATATGTGCTAGCTGCAGGGCTTAACATTTCCAACATAGGGGCCTGATTCTTACACCTTGTCTTACCAGAGAGGGTGGTGTGTGAGACACATTACCAACCCAACGGATGCTTAATAACAGGGCCCTGAGCATCTGTACTCCTGCCTCTGAAGCCCAGCTGTTCAGAGCTACAAGTGTCATGGGGCTTTAGGTTTGTTCTCTATACATTTAGTTTTCTAAGTTGAGATCTCCAAATAAGCAGGTTTCCTCTGGTTGGCCTGTTTCTGTTGTCTTATTCTCACACAGGGTCTTGATACTTCCATCTGCCCAGTTTCTCTTTTGGCTCTCTTCATAGCAACCTGGGAGTCCAAGTCCAGTAGACTATATATACTATATAGTTTAGGATGTTACAAGGGCACAAAAGATTTTAAGTGTACAATGCCAAGGATGTTTTGTTTGGTAACATTCAGAAACAAAGTTAGCTAATTGATGATACAGAGCCCTTCTCATTCCTTTTATAGACAATCCTGGATTATGGGCCAACATAGTTGGAAAACATTTGAGGAGAAGTTACAGATACTGTAATATTAGGCAGAATTTTAATGACCAGGCTTATTCCAGAAGTTTTGTAGACCTCGTCCTTTCTTTATCAGCTTGGAAGGCTACCCTAGCCCTGCACATGTATGCTATGACTCTTGAGCTCCATCACAATCACCTGCTCTTCCTTTTCTCTTCATTGACACATGAAGACCATCCATGTTGACTAAATATAACATATTGTTCTGCTATGTTGTTGATGGTTAACTGATGCCAACATATTTATACCCATTACCTTACTTGCTTATTATATGGCAAGACCATCTCTTAGAAATCCCCAAGTGAACAACATGCTGCTGTTCACTATAAGCACTGTGTTGCTGTTCTCAATGCTGTAACCCAATACTTAACAAGAAGCAGTTCTGGAAGAAAGCTTTTCTTAATTTGCAGTTCAGAGGGCACAATCCATCAGAGCAGGCAAGACACGGTGGCAGAACCAGCTCCTTATTGCACTAGTGGGAAGGTTTCTGATCAGAATTCAGTGGATTAGCAAGTAGAGAAATAGGAATGCTGGAGTTCAACTGACTTTTCCCCTTTCTATCCAATCATGATGCCCACCGACCTACATTCAGGGTGGATAGTCACATTTAACTAATTCTCTCTGTAGTCAATCACCCACATGTATGCTCCACAAATGCCTATGGGGCCCATAATCCAACGAAAATGAAAAGCAAATCCATCATCACAGTAATCATGTTACAGAACAATTTGCTAAATTGTTCGTTTCTAATTAAAATTTTGTGGCTTTTAAACAAATTTCCCCAGCCCACAGCCCATCAGTCCCCAACAACCAATGTTCTACTCCTTGCTCCTATTAAATAATCTTTTAAGATGCTACATACAAATAAGACCAAGGAATATTTGTGACCAGGTAACTCTTGAATGTTTCACATGAAAGAGCACAGAAAGCAGGGAGAGGGAAAGACAAGTCCGAGGTGTATGACAATGACCACTGTTCTCACACTCCATGGAAATCAGGGTTACATGGCCCATTTGTGCTTTACATCAGTGCTGGTGGTCGTGTGTGTGTGTGTGTGTGTGTGTGTGTGTGTGTGTGAGAGAGAGAGAGAGAGAGAGAGAGAGAGAGAGAGACAGACAGACAGACAGACAGACAGAGAGACAGACAGACAGACAGAGACACAGAGATGTCATCATAATGGTGTATATAAGATATATTGCCAATAAAACCTTAAATACTACACTAGATAAAGCCTTTTCTAAATTTCTGTCATGCCCAGCTGAGATAAAGCACCAGAAATAAAAAATAAAAAATCACAGCTCTAGCATGCATAATTCTCAGACACTGAAAAATCAAGTTGTAGAATTGGACAAGTGAAAGAAAATCAAATGTTCAGTGATTTTGTATCTAATGATGTAACAAGCATATTTATCAAGTCTGTCTTGGGGACTTGCCAGAGATGACATAAATAACATTTGCTTGGAGACTCTGTCATTGGAATGCTAAATGTGGTTAATAAATCTCCTCTTCAGTCTCAGGTACAATTGACAAGGAGCTCACTCTATGTGCAGAATTGTTAGATTATTTGCAAGAAGTGGCATTATTGGCTTGGCATTGTGAATAAGTAGCAATATTATATAAAAGATAGACAGAAAACTACAACCCTATTACTGAGATTTGCTCTGGCATAAATTTGGGCTTTCACAAGGTTTTAAAAGATTTCCAGTGTGATTTTAAACTAAAGATTTGTTCTGTTTTTAGAGATTTTAAATGTGGACTCCAATTCTGCTTTCATTGATTAATGATGACATCTTTGGCCACTTAGGTCACACATTTTAGAAGCTATTTCTTAGGTGGTAGTTTTCTGATCTTGAATGTGAAGCAGACTTCTCAAATCTAAGAGATTTATGCCTGTCTCTGGCAGTACTTACAGCAATCATTAACTTAAGATATTCTAAAACTATAATTTAACCAAATGTTGGAAACGTTGCTTTAAAATACTACCTTGCTTTTTATGAAATACATCGTGTTTGAGGGTTGTTTCTCTTATTTCTTTTGTGTAAATGTGATACAGCTATTTATGTAGCTAAAAATAGCTCATTTGTGTTGCCAGCTGATAACTGGCAAAGCTGTCTTTTCTAGGATGTCAATGTTCCTAGTTTCCTGTTAGAGTGGCCCCTTTCACTCTGTCCTTTGTAGTCAATGGTCATTACCGATGTCGCTGAGATCACTGCGGTGAATGCAGATCAGAAGCAATCTGTTTCTTGCATTACTTTCTATAATTGGAGAATTCCCATAGTTCACAATCACTTAATTTGCTTCTGATGGCAGCAAGCCAGTGCTGTTCACCTTGCAGCACTTACCGAGCTGTTAGCAACTCATCTTCTTCAAGAGAGCCTCATCACGTCTATCCCGCCTGCCCTTCCCATCAATACTTAGAAGCTCTTGAGCAAGCCTTCTGTTATTTGTCATTGTAGATGTCCAACCCTGCAGATTCCGTGTAACACGAGGACTGGCTTCACTGCTGATAGAATGGCTGCATTCCAACTCATGACTCACGACTCAGACCCGATACATAAAAGGTGTTAGGGAACTCCTTAAAATTCTATTTATAGTAGTTTTCATGGCCAGTGTAGATCAGTTACACTGGCCTCTGAAAATGGTGCCTATGCTTCCATGTTTGGTTGATTTCTCTGTTTTTTGTAACATTGAATCTCCACTAGACAAGGTAGAAAACTTTTCAAGTGAGATCTGTATGGTTTTAATGTTGCATATGCTTCAAGAATATGGTGTTCCCTTTTGTATACGTCTCCTGCAGCAGTTAGCTCCAATTCAGCAATGTGCTTCCAATGAGCAAAGAATCAGGTCTCTCAAGGAAGCAGTACAGGAGAAATAAAAGACAAAGCACCTGCTTTGGTGGCATTGGTGACTTCCTGATCAAGTCTTAGCTGCTGTGTAAAGGAATTACAAACATTAAAATTCATGTGTTACATTGAATATCACGTTAGAGTCACTACACACATATATGAGGAGCTTAGTAGAGTGTTTCATGTGAACACAGAGGCTTCAAAGTTTCATAATGGCCCTAGGCAAACTAGGCAGCCAGGGAAACTGACAGCATCTAAGTCTGAGAAGCTGGAAGCACCAGAAGAGGAAAGGGTGGGGGTTGCAACCTCATTATAAGACTAAGTGAGCGACAGCTCTCAAAAGCATAGCTAGAACAGGTAGCTTACAAAGTCTAGAAACAATAACATAAATTGTACAGCTTGAGGATAAGAGCTGCCTCGATCCTCTGCCTCTGAATCCCCTTTGTACACAAGTAACTGAAAGAGGAGAAGCTTCAGTGGCCGACACTGAACCAGAACACAAACAGCCTTAGTCTGCAGCACCGAGGAGAGGTGAAGGGAGAAAACAGAAGTGAAGCAGAGGGAGGATGAAGGACGAGCTGAAGAGTAACTGGCTCAATGTGTCCCATCCAGTTCAAAAGTATGACTTCTTAAATGATGTGAAAACTCAAGGAAAAGCTCCTCTGTCTCCCAGGACAACAACCCACATCCTGCTGCAGAAGAGGAACAAGCTTTGACTTGTGGAATTGCATGCGGTTCTGTGCCGTGCTGGTTGGTTTTCTGGAAATATGCCTTTGACTGCCTGGAAAAGTTAGTAGCAAGAAAGTTCTCTCTTGCAGTGCCTCTGCAATATAAAGTATCTAAATATTTTATAAGTTAATGAATTTACTATAATCCTACTCAACAAACAAAAAACTCTTAGAAAGGACAAACTAAAATTTTCCTGAGCAAGCAAAGAAATATGAATTTATGGTTAATAAGTGAGACACTATGCTTGTCATTTTCCAAGCTTATCAATATCCTCTCTCAATGTCATACTGAATGTTAATCAATATTTTCTCTCAATATTATACTGAATGTTTATCAATATCCTCTCTCAATCTCAAACTGAATGTGCTTTTAAACTACTCAATTATGCCCTATGAAGCCAACCATGTCTCTTCCAGAAATCCTACTTGGTCTTTGGGGAAAGACTGAGAATCAGTGGTCTAAGCTAACAGAATTATCTTCACTAAGACTACAGAGCATCATCAGTACTAAGAGTTGAGGAAAATTGCTTTAATCATTTTATGAATTGGATGAGTGGGAGGGATGGTCATTATCTTGCTGTTAGCAAACAATGAGCTCACAATTTAGTGTGATTCCTGAAGAGGCAAACAAAATCCAGTGAGAGCCAAATGGAGAAGTTCTCAACCTCAACCATGCTAGAAAGAAATTGCAGCTGGCTTCAGGAGAGAGAAATAACCTTTCAACAGGATGGAGCACGTACCTTTGTGTACCTATATTTCCTGGTCATTTTTGTGGTTTGTTGAGTAGACCAAGATAGCCTTGATAATCTTAACACTCTGTAAAGAAAAAAGGCTCAGCCTTCACATTTACTGTATTCTCTAGAACCTTTGTCCCCTGTGAGCCCATGTCTCCTTTAAGAAGAAAATAATGAAGACACATCCAAAATCATCTTTTTTATTTAGACTTGCAATCTTCCTTGAACCAGATACAACTTTCTTTCAGAACGGAACTAGATATTGGTACCACATATAACAAATAATTGTATTCAATAATTAATTTCTACCATACAATTATATGGCATAGGACCTTTTCAATACCACCATCCGAATGTGCCCTTTAGGATATAGACACTGTATTTGAAGAGGAAGAATTAATTGGTCATTTTAAACTATTCTATAAAATTTCACCTAAATATTATTATATTCCTTCAATGCAGACAGACTTTAGTATAAAATAACTTGGTAATTTAAAAAGTAAAAAAAAAAAATTGTTATTTTATAAATGCTTTTTATAAAGCATTATTTGTTTCTGCTTTTCTATACAGATAACCCTTTTGAGTGAGGTATTTCAGTTAGATGCCAAATTAAGGGGGGGGGGTTGTGAAAACTATGACCCCTATGAAAGAGATCAGTTGGCTTCAGCAGTGTGTTATGCAGCTCAGAATAAGAAAGTTTTCCAAAGGAAGATGCTGATGATAACACTGGTGGTGACTAAGTCCAGAGATAATGTCTAGCTCTGTGAGAGGCTGTAGGAACCTTTTCAGCCCTCAGTAAGGCCACTAGAGTGGTTGGATGTGTGTTACTCAATTTCTCATCAAATGCCCCATCCCTGAGCACATCGGTCAGTCCTGAGCACTAGTTAAATATTTCAGCACAGAACTGGGTGATATGTCTCCCATCAGCAATGCCAACGTTCTGAGAGAAGAATCGTCACTCCTGTCTACAGCTTGCAGGTGAGCACCCACCTGATGACACGCCTTCTGTTTGCCAGTTTCTCTTCAAGTGGCCGGGATAACTGCCAGTAGATTACACACACCCACAGTTTAGGACTAAAGTCTAATTTTAGTTAGATTTTAACCAAATGTTTCAAACATGATGAACCAGGGACAACTTTCTTTTGGTGGGGAACTATTGATGCCATTTCTGACAACTTCCTTCCTAAAACTTAATCCGAGAGTCTTTTAGATAGGGTTCTACTGCTGTGAAGAGACACAATCACTGAGTCTGGGAACTCCAATAGAAGGGGAAGGACTGAAGGAGCTGAAACGATTACAGCCCATAGGAAGAACAGTATCAACTAACCAGACCCCTCCCCAGAGCTCCCAGAGACTACACTACCAAACAAAGAGTATATGTAGCAGAGGATATCCTTATTTGAAATTGATGGGAGGCGAGGCTCTTGGTCTTGTGGAAGCCTGATGCCCCAGGATGGAAAGATGCTAGAGCGGTGAAGCAGAGCAGGTGAGTGGGTGGAGGTGCATCCTCACAGAGGCAAAGGGGAAGAGGAGAGGAGGATGGGATGGGAGGTTTTGGAGGGATACCTGGGAAGGAAGATATTGTATCAATTTGATGTAATCGAAAAAAAAAACTCTCTGTTTAGATCTGTTCCTGTTTTATTTTATTTTTTAAGATTTATTTATTTTATGTATCTGAGTACACTGTTGCTATCTTCAGACAGAAGAGGGCATTGAGTCCCTTTACAGATAGTTGCTGGGAATTAAACTCAGTACCTCTGGAGGAGCAGTCAGTACTCTTAACTGCTGAGCCGTCTCTCTAGTCTGTGTTCTTATTTTTTAATTAGATTATTTAGGGGTTTTTTTGATATTTAGTTTCTTGAGTTCTTTACATAGTTTGGATATTAGTCCTCTACTGAAGTGTAATTGGTGAAACTCTTTCATTCTGTAAGCTGCTATGGTGTCCTTTGAACTGTCCCCTGTGCCAAGATACTCAAGACTACTCCCCACTATCAGATTCAGTGTATCTAATTTTGTGTTAAAGTCTTTCTTTTTATTAGATACTCTCTATATTTACATTCCAAATGTTATTCCCTTCCCCATCCTGCTCTTATCCCCCTTCCACTCCACTTGTCTCCACAAAGGTGCACCCACTCCCAATCACCCTCTTTACCTCAGTGCCTTGGCATTCCCCTCCATTGGGAAAACGTGCCCTCACTGGACCAGAGGCCTCTTCTCACACTGATGCAAGACATTACTATCTTCTGCTACATATGCAATTGGAGCCATGGGTCTCTCCATGTGTGCTTAATGGTTGGTGTTTTAGTTAATGGGAATTGTGGAGGGTTTGGTTGGGTAATAATGTTGTTCTTCCCATGAAGTTGCAAACCTTTTCAGCTCCTTCAGTCCTTTTTTTAGCACCTTCATGGGGGTCCCCAAGATCAGTCCAATGGTTAGCTGCAAGCATGCTCAGCTGTATCTGTATGACTATGGCAGAGCCCCTGAGGAGCCATACCTATCTGGTTCCTGCCAAAAAGTACTTCTTGGCATCAGCAATAGTATGTGGGTTTGGTGGCTGCATATGAGGTATATCCCCAGGTGAAGTAGCCTCTGAATAATCTTTTCTTCAATCTCTTCTCCTCTATTTGACCTTGTATTTCCTCCCATGAGTGTTCTCCTTTCTAAGAAGAATAGAGGCATTCACATTTTGTCCTTCCTTCTTTTGGAGCTTCATAAGGTCTATGAATTGTTTCTTGGGTATTCAGAGCTTTCTGGGGCTAGTATCTGCTTATCAGTGAGTGCATACCATGTGTGGATTTTGTGACTGGGTTACCTCACTCAGAATGATAGTTTCTACTTTCACCTATTTGCCTGGGAATTTCATAAATTCACTGTTTCTAATAGCTGAGTAATACTCCATTGTGTAAATGCACCACATTTTCTGTAACTATTCCTCTGTTGAGGGACATCTGGGTTCTTTGCAGCTTTTGGCTAATATAAATAAGGCTGCTATGAACATGGTGGAGCATGTGTCCTTGATATATGTTGGAGCATCTTTTGGGTATGTGCCCAGGAGTGGAATAGCTTCAGGTAGGACTATTTTCTGAGGAACCTCCAGACTGACATCCAGAGTGGTTGTACCTCCAATAATGGAGGAGTGTTCCTCTTTCTCCACATCCTCACCAGCATCTGCTGTCATCTGAATTTTTGATCTTAGCCATTCTGATTGGTATGAGATGGAATCTCGGGCTTGTTTTGATTTGCATTTTCCTAATGACTAGAGATGTTGAGCATTTCTTTAGGTGCTTCTTGGCCATCTGGTATTCCTCAGTTGAGAATTCTCTGTTTAGCTCTGTACCCCACTTTTAATAAGATTGTTGGAATCTCTGGAGTCTAATTTCTTGAGTTCTTTGTATATATTGGAGATTAGCCCTCTATCAGATGTAGGACTGGTAAAGATTCTTTCTTAATCTGTTGACTGCCATTTTGTTTTCCTGACAGTATCCTTAGCCTTACAGAAAATTTGCAGTTTCTTGAGATCCCATTAGTTGACTTTTGATTTTAGAGCATAAGCCATTGGTGTTCTGTTCAGGAAAACTTCCTCTGTGCCTTTGTATTCTAAGCCTTTCCCCACTTTCTATTCTAAAAGTTTCCGTGCACCTGGTCTTATAGGGAGGTCTTTGATCCACTTGGGCTTGAGCTTTATACAAGGAGATAAGAATAAATTGATTTGCATTCTTCTGCATGCTGACTGCCAGGTGAACCAACACCATTTGTTGAAGAGGTTATCATTTTTCCATTAAATGTTTTTAGCTCCTTTGTCAAAGATCAAGTGAGCATAAATGTGTGGGTTCATTTCTGGGTCTTCAATTCTGTTCCATTGATTTAACTGCTAATCTCTCTACCAATACCATGTGGTTTTTATTAAGATTGATCTGTAATATAACATGAGGTCAGGGATGGTGATTCCCCTGAAGTTTTTTTTTTTTTTGTTTGTTTGTTTGTTTGTTTGTTTGGTTGGTTGGTTGTTTTTTTTTTTTTTTTTTTTTTTGGTTAAGAATAGATTTTGCTATCCTAGGTTTTTTGTTATTCCAAATGATTTTTCAAATTGCTCTTTCTAACTCTGTGAAGAATTTAGTTGGAGTTTTAATGGAAACTACATTGAATCTGTAGATTGCTTTTGGCAAGATGACCATTTTTACAGTGTTGATCCTTCCAATCCATGAGCATGGGGCATCATTTCATGTTTTGAAATCTTCAATTTCCTTCTTCAATGATTTGAAGTTCTTGTCATGCAGATCTTTCACTTTCTTAGTAAGGGTCATACCAAGGTATTTCATATTGCTTGTGACTATTGTAAACTGAGTCTTATCCTAATTTCTTTCTCAACACGTTTATCCTTTGAGTAGAGAAAGGCTACTGATTTGTTTGAGTTAATTTTATAATCAGCCACTTTGCTGAAGTTGTTTATCATCTATAGAAGTTCTCTGGTGAAAGTTTTGAGGTCACTTAAATATACTATCATATCATCAGCAAATAACAATATTTTGACTTCTTCCTTTCTGACTTGTATCCCTATGACTTCCTTTTGTTGTCTAATTGCTCAGGCCAGGACTTCTAGTACTATATTGAATACATAAGGGGAGAGTGGGCAGCCTTGTCTAGTCCCTGATTTTACTGGGATTGCTTCAAATTTCTCACCATTTAGTTTGATGCTGGATACTGGTTTGCTTTATATTGCTTTTACAATGTTTAGTTATGGGCCTTGAATTCCTGATCTTTCCAAGACATTTAACATGAAGAAATGTTGATTTTGACAATTATTTTCTCAGGATCTAGTGAGATAATCATGGGGTTTTTTTGTTTTGTTTTGTTTTGTTTTGTCTTTGAGTTTGTTTGTATGTTGGATTACACTGATGGATTTCTGTATATTGAACCATCCCCGAAACCCTGGAATGAAGCCTACTTGATCATGGTGAATGATTTTTTGATGTGTTCTCGGGTTCGGTTTGCAAGAATTTTATTTCAATGTACATGAGGGGAATTGGTCTGAAACTCTTTTTCTTTATAGGATCTTTGTGTGGTTTAGATATGAGCACAATTTTGACTTCTAAGAAGGAGTTGGATAGTGTTCCTTCTGTTTCTATTTTGTAGAATAGTTTGGAGAGTATTGGTATTAGGTCTTCTATGAAAGTCTGATAGAATTCTGCACTGAACCTATTGGGTCCTGGACTTTTTTTTTGGCTTGGAAGGCTTTTGATGACTGCTTCTATTTCTTTAGGGGTTATGGGACTGTTTAGATGGTCTATCTGTTCCTGATTTAACTTTGGTACCTTGCATCTAGAAAATTTTCCATTTCCTCAAGATTTTCCAGTTTTGTTGAGTATAGGCTTTTGTAGTAGGATCTGACAATTTCTGAATTTCCTCAGTTTTTGTTGTATGTCTTCCCTTTCATTTCTGTTTTTGTTAAGTTGGATAATCTCTCTGTGCCCTCTAGTTAGTCTGCTAAGGGTTTATCAATCTTGATGATTTTCTTAAAGAACCAGCTCCTGGTTTTGTTGATTCTTTGTATTCTGTTCTAGGTTTGATTCTTTCCTGCTGTTTACTCCTCTTGGGTGAATCTGCTTCATTTTGTTCTAGAGTTTACAGCTGTGCTGTCAAGCTACTAGTGTGTACTCTCTCCAGATTCTTTTTTGGAGGCACTCAGAACTATGAGTTTTCTTCTTAGTACTGCTTTCATTGCATCCCATAAGTTTTGGTATGTTTTTCCTTCATTTTTGTTAAATTCTAAAAAACTCCTTAATTTTTTTTTTAATTTCTTCCCTGACTATTATCGTTGAGTAGAGCACTGTTCAGCTTCCATGCATATGTGGGCTTTTTGTTGTCTTTGTTGTTATTAAAGACCAACCTTAGTCTATGGTGATCTGGTATGATGCATGGGAGTATTTTGATCTTATATCTGTTGAGGCCTGTGTTGTGACTGACTATTTGGTCAATATTTGAGAAGGTACTGTGAGGTGCTGAGAAGAATGTATATTCTTTTGTTTTATGATGAAATGTTCTGTAGATGTACATTAATTCCACTTGGTTCGTAGCCTCTGTTTGTTTCACTGTGTCTCTGTTCAGTTTCTGCTTCCATGATCCGTCCATTGATGAGAGCAGGGTGTTGAAATCTCCCACTATTATTTTGTGTGGTGTAATATATGCTTTGAGCTTTAGTAAGGTTTCTTTTATGAATGTAGGTGCTTTTGTATTTGGAACATAGATGTTGAGGACTAAGATTTCATCTTGATAGATTTTTTCCTGTGATGAGTACAAAGTGTCCTTCCTTATCTTTTTTGATAACTTTTGGTTGAAAATCTATTTTATTCTATATTAGAATGGTTACTCCAGTGTGTTTCTTGAACCATTTGCTTGGAAGTTTTTTTTTTTCCAGCCTTTTACTCTGAGATAGTGTCTGTCTTTGTCTCTGAGGTGAGTTTCCTGTGTGCAGCAAAATTCTGGATCCCGTTTACATATCCAGTCTGATAGTCTGTGTCTTTTTCTTGGGGAATTGAGTCTCTGTTGATGTTAAGGAATAATGACTGTCGTTTCCTGTTATTTTTGTTGTTAGAGGTAGAATTATGTTTGTGTGCTTTTCTTCTTTTGGTTTTCTTGCATGATTATTTTCTTGCTTTTCCTAGAATGTAGTTTCCCTCTGTGTTGAAATTTTCCATCTATTATCCTTTGTATGGCTGGATTTGTGAACAGATATTGTGTATATTTGGTTTTGTTTTGGAATATCTTTGTCTCTCCATCTGTGGTAATTGAGAGTTTTGCTGGATATAGTAACGTGGGCTGGCATTTGTATTTTTTTTAGAATCTGTATGACATCTGTCCAGGATCTTCTAGCTTTCATAGTCTCTGTTGAGAAGTCTGGTGTAATTCTGATTGGTCTTTATTTATATGTTACTTGTCCTTTTTCCTTTGCAGCTTTTAGTATTCTTTCTTTGTTTTGATCATTCGTTGTTTTGACTATTATGTGTCAGAAGGAGTTCTTTTCTAGTCTAATCTCATTTGGAGTTTTGTAGGCTTCTTGCATGTTCATGGTCATCTTGTTCTTAAGGTTAGGAAGGTTTTCTTCTATGATTTTCTTGAATATATTTGCTGGGACTTTTAGTTGGGAGTCTTTTCCCTCTTCTACACCTTCTATCCTTAGGTTTGTTCTTCTCATTTATCCTGTATATCCTAGATGTTTTGGGTTAGGAGCTTTTTTATTTTTACATTTTCTCTGACTGTTATTTCTATGTTGTCTTCTGCCCCTGAGATCCTCTCTTCCATCTCTTGTAGTCTGTTGATAATGCTTACATCTGTGACTCCTGTTTTCTTTACTTGGTTTTCTATCTTTAGGTTTGTCTTCTTTTTGTCTTCTTTTATGATTTCTTTATTGTTTCTGTTTCCATTTTCAATTCCTTAACCTGTTTGGTTGTGTTTTCCTGTAGCTCTTTGAGTGATTTCTCCTGATTCTCCTTTAAATGTTTAAGGGAGTTGTTCATGAGCTTCTCAAGGATCTCTATCATCATCATGAAGTATGATTTTAAGTCCATATCTTGTTTTTCTGGTATGTTGGGAAATCCACTACTTGATGTGGTGGGAGAACTGGGTTCTGATGTTGCCAAGTTGTCTTGATTTCCATTGCTTAGGTTCTTGTGCTTTCCTCTTGCCATCTTGTTATCTGTGATGTTGCGTGATCTTGTCTCTGACTGGAGCTTGTCTGCCCTGTAGGTATGAGGTACGTGGGCTAAAGAGGAAAATTGCTCCTGGGTGTTTGACTCATTTTGGGCAGTCAGTGAGTTCTGATGGCGGTGACTTGGCTGTCTCTGTGGGCTCTGGTGGGAGCATGCTTCTGAAGCTCTTCTGGGTGCTTAGCAATCTTCAGGCAGGCCCTGAGTCCTGATGGATGTGACCCAGCTCCCTCTCTCTCTCTCTCTCTCTCTCTCTCTCTCTCTCTCTCTCTCTCTCTCTCTCTCTCTCTCTGTGCAGGAGCAGACCCATTTCCAGAGAGCACCATGCTACCTGCAACTGAGAGTTCTTAGCAGTCTCTCCCTTGATAGTCAATGAGGGCTCTCTGTGGGCTCAAGTGGGAGAGTGTTTGTGAGGATCTTCTGGGTGCTCAGTTGTCTTCGGGCGGTCTCTGAGTCCTGTGACCCGGTCATCTTAAAGTCTTTGATCCACTTGATCATAAGTTTTGTGCAGGGCAATAGATATGGGTCCATTTGGATTCTTCTATAGTGTAAACAGCACCATGTGGTGAAGATGTTGTCTTTTTTTAAGCATATATTTCTGGCTTCTTTATAAAAACAAAACAGGTATCCATATGTCTTTTGATTTATTTCTGGGTCTTCCATTCAATTCCATTAATTAACCCATCTGTTTTTATGCCAAAACCATGCAGTTTTTATTACTATATCTCTGTAGTACAACTTGAAATCAGGGATGGTGATATCTTCCTCAGTCTTTTGCTGTTCAGGATTCTTTTAGCTATCCTGGTGGTTTGGGGGTTTGGTTTATTTCTTTGTTTGGGGGTTGTTTGTTTGTTTGTTTGTTTGCTTGCTTGCTTGCTTGCTTGCTTTCATATGAAGTTGGATATTGTCCTTTCAAGGTCTGTGAAAAAACGTATAGTAATTTTGATGGGAATTGCATTGAATCTGTAAGTTGCTTTTGGTAAGATGGCCATTTTGACTATGTTAATTCTACTGATACATGAGCATGGGAGATCTTTCCATCTTCTGATATCCTCTTCAATTTCTTTCTTCAGGAACTTGAAGCTCTTATTATACATGTCTTTCACTTGCTTGGTTAGAGTTAACACAAAATATTTTTTTATTATTTGAGGCTATTGTGAAAAGTGTTGTTTCCCTGCATTCTTAGTCCATTTGTCATTTGTATATAGGAGGGCTACTGTTTTTGTTGTTATTGCTAATCTTGTTTTCAACTAAGTAGCTGAAGGTTTTTATCTATGGTAGGAGTTCCCCATTGGAAATTTTTGGGTTTTCTGTGTATATTATCTTATCATTTGCAAAGTAATAATATTTTGACTTCTTCCTTTTTAATTTGCATCCTGTTAGTCTCCTTTGGGTTTTTAATGGTCAAGATTAAACTTAAAGTACTATATTGAAAAGATAGAGAGAGAGTGGACAGCCTTGTCTTGTTCCTGAGTTTAATGGAAATTTTCTTTAGTTTTTTCTCCATTTAACTTGAGTTGGCTATAGGATTCTGTAAATTTCCTTTATGTTTAGGTATTTCTTATATCCCTAATCTCTCCAGGCCCTGTATTATAAATGAGTGTTATACTTTTGTCAAAAGCCTTTTCTACATCTAGTTAGATGATCACATCATTTTTGTCTTTCAGTTTGTTTATATGGTGGATTATATTTACTTATTTTTATATATTGAATAATCCCTGCAACTCTGAGGTGAAGCCTACTTAGTCATGGTGAATGATCTTTTTGATGTGTTCTTACATCTGCTTTGCAAGTATTTTATTGAGTGCCTTTTGAAATCTATGTTCATGAGGGCGATTGATCTATAATTCTCTTTCTTTGTTAAGTCTTTATGTGATTGAAAGTTTGGTTTGGTAAACTAGTCTAGGCTAATATCTGTGGTCTCTTAGAGACTGCAAGACATCAGCCCAGTCCCTTCTGGATTTTGACAGAACCAGAGTTCTTAAGAAATCTATAATCTTTATAAGTTTACATGATTTCTGGGAAAAAGTGTGGCTTTAGTTCCTAAATTAGGATAATTTTAGTAGCCTAAATGAATAGGCATTTGACTGTTAACTATTAATTAACTCTATTCCAGAAAGGCATTTCTCAGATAACCTAAAACATTGGATGAAAAAATAAATAAATATGTTTGATATTGGGCCATATCATAGCACCTTGGAAGTATATTTGTACCTTATGTAATCTTTATTTAGGAAGACCAATTATAAAGTCGGGCTTTCCATTTTCTGAGAAAATATATCCTGCAGGGAAAGGGTCCAGAAAAGGTAGGGGAAATGGATGTCTGATAGTCAATAAGCGCACACTGGATGCATTGGTAAAGCGCCATTTCCTAGACCACCTTTCTTCTTTCAAAGCGGGTTGGCAAGTAAGTTAGGAGCAATCAGCAATAATAGAGTCTGAATGTTCAACTGTACAGACATGTTACATGGCAGGAAAAATGCTGGCAATGTCCACCTTTATCCTCAATCAGTGAGTCAAGTGAGAGTCATGAGCAGCTTTTCAGTCAACGCACCCATAAGGAGACTTAGGGTTGCGCACACAGAAGTACACAAGTGAGCCGGTTTTGTTATTAAAGATGACTTGACCAACGGTTCTGGAATAACTATAAAGAATAATCATATTCCAATATGTCTCTCACTCAACATTCCTCCTTTGTTCCACTTTCATTTGGGGGTACTCTAGAAAACCAAAACTGATTCTTCTGGGGAGAGAGTATCCAAAGAAAGAATTCTCTTTCTGGGAAACTTCCCTTAGGTTTAAAAAATATCAGAGGGCTTCCTTGCTAGCTAATCACTCTTTGATGGTGTGGCATTAGTGACATTTTCCTTCTTAAACTGGGTGACTAAAGCTTGGTGTAAAGGGTCAGGGGAATGGCAGCCATCCTAAAGCTTCATGCCAAAATGCTGAAAGACCTCCACCCGCCCTTCAATGGTTAGGTTCTACCAGACCTTTGTTGTTGTTGTTTTCAAAGAGGAAAAAAAGCAAAATAAAACCGCATGGATCTGATAAGAACATAAGTTCTCTATGTCTTTCTATAGTAACTAACGCATTTGAAAATTATATAAATGATTAAAAGCAACCCAAGTTTTGTTCGCAGACATAGGAAAACAAAAGCTAAAAATAGCAGTCTTGGATGTTGCTCTTTGAAATTTCTTGAAAGCAGTGCTTAAATTACTTTGTAGTGGGGTGTTCCATTCCCTCCCTGGAGTAACCTGGTTGTTCCAAAGTGAAAACAGTAGGAAACAAATGCAAGTTCCCTATCTAAAATTTTTATTTTCATCTCAGCTTCAATTTCCAGAACCCATTATGTCTCGTGTTTACAAAATCGTGGCTCCTGTGAATTTTTGCTTTTTTCTCTCGCTTGTAAAAACTCTTCTTTGCATATAAAAATAAAACCCACTTCTCTTCCAATAACCCAGGCCCCACCTCTCACCAAGGAGTGACAGGAGGGGATCGGATACACCCCATTTCCACATGCTGAAAATCTTATAAGGTATCAGCTGGGGTCCCTTTCCCTGCTGGCACTCTTGGTGCCAACAGTGTTGACCTATACCCAGCACTTGGATCTGAGTTGGTGTCTTCTTATGGATGTTTTTAATCTTGTAGGATTCGGTGATTTTCTTCAGCATTATATAGTTCATGTTAATGCCTGTTTATTTCTAACATCAGTTACACGTAACCAAAGGTTTGAACTTTTTGATTTACTTCTTTTGTTCAGGGTTCTTTTCCATACAGAGATTCAGCTTTGGATCTGTTCTGCAAAAGTGGTAAACACACCTACAAGGAATTGCCTTCAAAATTTTGCATAGCATCTCCTCAGGAAGGCATTGACTCATCAAATCTCCATAAATTGCTCTTGTTGGTAAATCTTCTGAAAGGATCAGTATTGCTCAGGACCCCCAAGACCAAGTTCTCAGCACAAGGAGACTTATTTGGCCCAGAGGACCGAACAGAGGGCAGGGAATAAAAGACAAAAGAAAAAAAAAGATTAGCAAAGGGAAGTTTTTGATTGCTGGTGCTTTGATAGGAGGAATTGGCCACATATGTCAATGGACTGTGGGGGCTAGCTTTAGGAATGTAATCTGATAATTTTTGGGGAGGTAGAGAAATTTGGGGGGGACCCTGTCAGAGCCACCCTTGCCATTCTCCAGCTGCCTGAAGTCCCTTAAGGAACTGCAAAAACTATTGATACCTGAACTCTGAGATCCCAGTGGGTAACCATGGGTAACAGTGGGTAACCATGAGTAACTGTGTCTAAAAGCTGCTGTTTTCTTTTTTTCAATCAGGCCCAGGCCATTTCTGCCAAAGAATGCTACATTGTTACAATTTAGCTTCTAAAGACCCCAATAAACGGTGCAGTACTTCTCACTTCCTGTTAGGAACTGCAATGACTTTTGGAACAGGATGCTGACCACAGAACCCTGATCTTATCCATGGGAAACTGAGAAATCTGTGAATGTCTGGGTTAGCCAATGTAGCTCTAATCCAAACATTATTAGTGGATATCATCTTTGTTGAATATTACCTATAGCCACTGATAAAATACTTCACATTTCTGAATTGTCAGTAGTCAAGATATCTTGTCATGTACGTCACAAACTAGTTAAAATACTAATTACCAAGAGTCTCTTTTCCTACCAGATAACTATTTCACTGGTACTGTCCTAAAACACAGTTGCAGGGTTTCAAGCTTTCTAATAGATGGGGCCCTGAACTGAGGAGTGTCTGATCTTATGACCACAGAGCACAAACCTTCTCCACAACCTCTCACTCAGACCTGTTATCTCAGCACTAGTCTGATATCCCTTAGGCCCCAGTCACTCCCAGCCTATGTGGAATGATTGTGAGAATTCTGGCCGGCTAAGGCAGAGATGAGCCTCTGTCCGTTCGGAGAATGCAACGGCTAGGATCTGCACGAAGACCTTAGTTACTGATATTTTCTTCACGCACCAAAGCGAACATTGATGACGCCCAGGGCTATAGAAAGGTTCCTAGGAACCCGGCACCATGCACACCGGGTCAGCAGGAAGAATCTTTAGCTGTTAGAGCTTCTGGAAGAACTCTGAGGGGTGGGAGCCTGGGGGCGCACTCTCCTACTGCCTGCCCCCTAAGGACACTGTTCCCTCATTCCCTGCTGCTCTTGCCTATCTCGGCCAAATATAAATATCACCTGGGGGAACTTTTAAACTATAGGAATCCCACACTTCGCACCAGATCAATAAAACAAAAAAAAAAAAAAAAAAAAAAAAAAAAAAAAAAAAAAAAAAAATGTAGCCACAGGCCTATTAAAAAAAACTGCACCTTTGGTTTTGAAAAATATCAGTTATTGAGAATCGTTGGCCCCTCTCTCTCCTCCATCATCCCATACCACGTCTCCTGTGAATTTCCCAAACCCTGTTTTCACTCTGATAGACCATAAAAATGTTATTCTCATCACAGGGTCTAGATTCTCCACGTGACTTTGCCTGTGGAGTCGCACACGGCCTGAGCTCGTGACGGGACTTGATAATTTTTGACTCTCATTTTATTCTCCTGATCTATTTTGATTCACAAAATCTTAATTTTGCCGAGCAATTCATCTAACTGCTTTATTGTGCTTCCTACTTCTTGATCTTTTTTTTTTTTTAATTAAAGAAAAACAAGGGACAAAATGGAAGCGCATTGTGGCAAGGGTGGGCTGTGGCTGTGGCGAGGGGTGGGTCGGGCACATAAGATGCAGACCAATAAAGGCCATGAGCACTTAGAGTAACAGGGAGGCTTCAGGAGCATCCAGCATCCTGCTTTACGGAGTGACTGTTTCCTCTGACGCCAACTGCTGCGTGCACGCCTGGAAACTGAAGACACTTATTTGGATAGGAAATAAACTTCCAGGGCCCTCCAAATAACTTGAAAGAGTTATAACTATAGCATTAGTTCTCTATGTTGGGTGAGGTGGTGCCGGTATGTATATATAAGGATGAGGGGAGATGTGCATATGCAGGCATATATATTATATATGCATGTTCTGTGACTAGAGGAACGTGTGAGCGCTCGTGCGCATGCGCACGGGCTAGAGGGCCACTGCGGGTGCCATTCATCAAGAGTCGTCCACCTGGAGTTGTCTTCTTCTGTTTGGTTGATTGGTTTGGTCTTGTTTGTTTCAGAGGCAGGATCTGTCATGGGAACCTACAGGTTGAGCGAGGGTGGACTAGGTTGAACTAACTAGACAGTGAGCTCCAGGGATGATGTGTCACCATGCCCCAGTAGTGACACTGCAGAGGCATGCCACCATGCCTGGCTTTTCACGTGGCGCCGTGTACCAAACTCAGGACATCCTGCTTACAACAGCAAGTTCTCTGCCAACTGAGCTTTCGACTCGGCCCCTAATCGTACCTTCTTTCCTGAGGCTCTCGGCTTCCTCAAGCCCCTTGTTTAGTGGCAAAGTTCCAAAACACCCAGGCCTCAATTGACTGCATCTGACACCGGTCAAGATATGAGAATTGATCCTGTAAATGTGGGGGTGGGAATGGAGAGGAGACCACTTCTGTTGTTTTGGAGGCCAGAACCCATCCCTGTTGGAAGCTAAGCCTTGACTTACAGACAAACAGACAAACACCAGCCTCCAGGTTTGTTAGTCTTCCCAGTGTCTCTCTGGAGGCAAGGGAAACAGAGGAGGCCCTGTAGCTCTTCTGAGAAACCCTAGGGCCTGGGTCTGAATTTCTCCAAACAGGGAGCAATCAACATATTTAACTTACCTTTGCCCCATCTCCACAGCTATAAAATATATTGACTTAGTGTCCACTGAATGCGACAACATGTAAAATGCTTTAACTGGATACTGATGATCTTGTGATAGATGTTCGTTGTTGCTATAGCGAAAATTTTTTTTAACTTGTTCAACTGGGGGAGTTGGTGGTTTTTTGTTTTTGTTTTTTTCAGTTTCTCCATACTGAAGAATTGGGATCAATCATTTTGTACGGCAGCATTAAACTAGATGAGTTGGACAATCAACTCACTGAAGCTGTTTCTCTTTTCCAAGAACATCCCAAGACAGAATATTCAGTATGTTAGGAGGAAGGCATGCAGCCTGGGAAAGACCAGAACACATATAAACAATCACACCAAAGAAAATGAACAGAAAATTCAACAACAGACCCAGTATATATAACATTTCTATACAGCAAGATGATACTGTACATCAACAGGATGAACTTGTCAACAAATGATATGTATAAATGTGTACAATAATTATATGTTAACAAAAATACTTTAAATATTTAAGAAGACAGAAACACTTAATCATGCCGTATCATAGCTGTGACTTAAAATATCACACTGTGCCTTATAATTTTGCACAATTAAAGTAATAATCATTTTAAGTGGTGTGAGGACAATTTAATGCAATTTAGGAAAAATAAATTTGACTCCAGTCATACCACGCATGTTCAAAGGAATAAGATCAAATTTAAAAATGGTATGTACGAAGCTGGGGGATGGCAGAGTTGGGTGAGCAAAACACTTGCTTCACAAGTGTGAGGACCTAAGTTCAAATCCCCAGATCCTCAGAGCTCACATGAAAGCCAGCACAATACAATGAACATCGATGAACCCAGTGCCTTTATCGCAAAATACAGATGAAGACGGCAATCCTGGGAGCCGCAGCCCAGCTAGCCTGGCAAGCACAGCGGAGATCTTAAATACGGCGGAAGGTGGATTTTGACAACTGAAATCCTCTGTCTTCCATATGCATGTCATGGTAAGCACTCACCAGAACGCGCACACACATACCATAAACATACATCATATGCAAAAAGTAGAGTATATAGTAGAAAGTGATTTTAATTTTAAGAAGCATTTATAAATAAAATGATCTAGAAGTGCACACACTGGAATCATAAGCTAGTGAGTGTGTGGTTTCCTGTTTTTATTTTCTGTCATGAACTGTGTCTTTTGATTGAGGAGGAAAAAAACGTGGCATTCTGATACACACCTGGAATCCTTCTTGTAGGAAGTAGAGGGAAGAAAATATAGAGCTCAAAATCACCTTGAGAGCTACAGCAGACTTTGGCTAGAAAAAAAGAGAGGAGGTACAAAAAAATGTTTAAAGGGATAACCAAAAGATCACCAAAAATAGACAGTTAAACTAAAATCACCAATCCAAGAAAGAAGCCTTGAAGTTTTAGAAGCTAAATTTTCTTTTTCTTCATAAAAAAAGTAGTTTTGGAATATTAAATAATAACAGAGCAAAACAGATATTTTCTATTGTGAGTTTAAAATCAGTGAGTAATTGATAAAATTCTGATATGTTCAAATAAATAAAACATAAAGAACTTCTCATAGGAAAACTACCTTAAGCAAAATTAAACTTTAAACAACAAAACAGGGGAAATATTTGTAACTTAGATCACAGACAAAAACCTACTTTTCAATATATAAAGAGCTCCTAGAAATAAACAAGAAAAAGTGAAGTAGAAAAAAGAGAGAGAGAAAATACTGATGAAATAATACAAAAAATAATTACTAGTGACTTAAAATGGATAGTTATCTACTTACAAAAGCAAGTAAATTCAAAATGCACCGTGAAAACACTTTTATCACATCAGATTAACAAAGTTTCATAAATGTTATGGTTTATGATGTTGATGAGGCCATTGATGAGGCCATTTTCATATATACTTTACGAAGAAAAATTAGCTCAATTCCAGTGAATACCCCTGGCTATCTGCCTGCAAGTGCACACAACCTTAGCCTTATAATCAAACTTCTAGAAACTCTTTTGCAGATAGACTGGAACATCTGCACAAGATACTTACTAGTTTAGTTATTGGACATTTAAAATAGTATTAACTAAATTTTTATCAGGAGGAAGTAGTGATGTTTATGACACACTTGTAGACTAGAATATAGGGCAGCTGTGAATGGGTGTAAGCCAGGTGGATAAAGATTATAAAAGCTGGGAGTTATAGAAAGAGAGAGGAGAAGGGAGAGAAAGAGAGAGGGAGGAGATTGAGAAAGAGAAGGAGAGAAGAGAGAGAGAATTAGAGAGAAAGAGAAGGAGAAGGGAAAAAGAGGGAGGAGGGAAAAGAGAAAGGGAAGAGGGAAAAAGAGAGGGAAGAGGGAGAGAAAAAGAGAGAACTGGTGAAGGGAGAGAGAAAGAAAGAGGGAGAAGGATGGAGAGAAAGAGAGGTAGAGAGAGAAAGAGAAAAAAAGAGAGAGGGAGGAGGAAGAGAGAGGGAGAAGAGAGAAACAGGGGGAGAAAGAGAGAGGAGGGAGAGAATATACACATACATTGGTAGTTTCTTGGCTTTGCTTTAACTCTCTCTGGAAAGCTAGGAACTGATCCTATCTGGTGTCACCTTATTAGTGAAAGAAGAGCAAAGGGAAAGCTGGCCCAAGTGCTGCAAGAGGTATGTAGTATCAACATCTGATTTCATTTCTGAGCCGTACAGAATATCACACTCTAACCAGAAATCTCATTAGCTACATCACTGAAAACATAAACCTAGAAACAAAGTGTTGGACCGAAGTGCATTTGAATACATTTTCTTGAAAAAGGACATGGGACATGGGCACTTGGATAAAGTGGCATACAATCATGAGAAGCCAAGTTTGAAACCCAGAAGTCATACACAGCTGGGGACAGTAATGTGTACCTACAGTACCAAGGCTCTGTTGGAGAGGCAGAGATAGCAAAAACTCCAGGAGGTTATGAGCCAGCTCAGCAGTGAACAAGAAAAAGATTCCAGCTCAGACAAGGTGGAAAGAACGCACTGAATCCCAAGATGACCTCTGACCTCCACAGGCACAAGCTCATACATGCACACATACCAAGCACACAAACACATACAAACATGCACATACATACACATCATAGGCACAAAATTCAAACAAGTGTCCTCATGCTTTTGTTAATTTAATACTAGTCCTTACCTGTTTTGACTGTCTAAATTCTCCATAGCCCTACTCCTTAGTGAAGTCTTTCCAAACAAATTCATTCTTCACTTGACCATACTAAGTAAAAACTAGATTGACTTGATGCCTGAATTTCTCACATAAAATATAATTACCTGATACTTAAAATCAATCGCTTGATGAATTCTATGTCCTCTGAGAATCCCTGGGGTGGTGTAAAATAATTCTGTGAGGGAAATAATTTATAAACACAGCAGAGAGCCATGTCTCCATCCCGGTGGGAAATGAAGAAGCTCTTTTGACAGAGCCCATGGAGTCTTCTGACAGGCATGCTCTTTGGAATCAAGCTGTTAGTTTTCTGAAGAGCCCCTCTTCAGCTACCTGGGCAGGATTCAGGACTGGGCTGGACTCCAAGTACCACCTCTTCCTCAGTAACCAAGAATGAAGTAGGAAGCCTCGATGACCTCATTTCCCAGGCATTTTACATTCATTAGCAACCTGCTTGTGTTAGAAATCGCCTAGGAGACACACTCTGGGCATGTCTGTGCAGAGGTTCCAATGAGTTTTAATGGAGGAAAAAGACCCACCCTATAATGGCAGCACCCCAAGGGCTGGGGTCCCAGACTCAACCAGAGGAAGGGGCAAGTGGCATTCCAGCATTCACCTCTCTGTGTTTCCTAACTGAGGATGCAGTGTGAGCAATCACCCCGTTCCTCCTCCATCGCCTTCTCTGCCATGAGAGCTCTCAGTCCCAGACTGTGAGACAGAACGCATCCTGTCTTCCTTACATTGCTTCTAACAGCTGTTTTGTCATAGCAATAAGAAAGGTACGTGGTGCACCTGGTTATGTTTTTAGTATTTCAAAGAGGCAATAATGCTGTTCAGATTCATCCTGTTGCTGGAACAGATACCACAGCCAAGAGCAACTTAGGGGAGAAAGAGAATTATTTAGCTTAATTGCCCAGGTCACTGGGAAGGTGAGAGTCTTAAGCAGAAATGGAGGACAAGACTTCTTCCCATTCCATGCAACAGTGCCTCCAACCAGGGAACTCACTCACAGCCAAGAAAACACAGCAGAAACCATGGAGAAATGCTGCCTGCTGGCTTGTTCATATAGGTTTGTGCTCATTAGCTTCCTTATGCGGTTGAAGGAATGGTCCTACTCATATTGGCCCAGGCCCTCCCACATCAATTAACAATCAAGTCGGTCTTAACAGAGATGCTCACAGGCCACTCTGACCCAGCCGATCCATTTGTGTGGCTCTAGGTTGTGTGATGCTGAGAGTGAAGTCTGATGCAATGCTTAAGTAACTTAGGCAAAGCAACAACTCCAAAGCCAGATGTGCTGTGCGTTCATCAGTACGTTAGCTATTCAGTTTACAAGCATATATTTTAAAGATTGGCTGCTGCTCATTGAGGATGCTCAGATTTCTTTTGCATAGTAGACCCTCTGTACTGTTAACCTTCTCAACATGGTCATTCACATGGTTGCAAATGCAAGAATATAGCAATATATGTGCATATCGAGGAATTTGAGTTGGGGCTTATTTCTGTGACATAGAAGATAAGAACTGGCAAGTGGGGGAGGGGATGAGAAATCTCTGGCTGCATTATCGGGTTCCCACTGGAAAAATGGATGCTATGCACAGTAAGAAAATTGTTTTAACTGGGAATACTCTCCAAATTTACTGGTAATGTGCATTGAATTTAAAGCAAATTACATGGGCTGTCATGCATTATGCTTGTCCTAAACAAACTTGCAGAGGACTATGCTATCGAATGTATATGTGACCTAAAGCATTAGTCACTGACATTCTACAAGTATAATATGTTCAGAGGACATCAAGGAAACTAAGATTTTCAACTCACTGTTAATAGAAAGTGCTTCTTTTAGTCGGGTGGTGGTAGTTCACACACCGTTAAGCCCAATGCTGGGTAGGCAGAGACAGGCATACATCTGTAAGTTTGAGGCCCAGCTTGGTCTATAGATCAAGTTCCAGACAGCCAGGGCTACACAGAGGAACCTGGCCTCAAAAAACTAAAAGGAAGGAAAAAATAAGAAGAAAAGAAAGTTTTTACTTTACGAATTCTGCTGCACATAAGTACCAGAACACGGAGGTAAACATGCTCTGTTCCACCTTCCGCTCTCCAGACACTCATGATGCAGGGACATAAGGACATCTGGAAATGGAAACAGGCAGTGTTTATCCCAGAATTGTGTGTCAAATCCTAAGGCCAAGGTAAAGGTGTCATAATCACCGTCCATACCCAGGACTGTTGTGAGGTGTCAGGGGCAGATGTGTCTGCTTATGCCTTCACATATCCTAATGGCAACACACCAGAGTCATTTTTGCTATTGGCAATGTGGTAGTTGAAATTTTGGGTTGCTCAATTGAGTTTTTAAGAAGGGGAAATTCGTATGGAAGGATCAATATGAGCAAGCACACACACACACACACACACACACACACACATACACACACACACACACACACAAATACACACACACACACACACACACACACACACATGCGCGCGAACACATACTATTTAGAAATGTTTATGTAATCTGAGCTATCACACATGCCACTGCCAATGCAGAGCAGCTCTGGATTCCTGAACAGTGGCTTGAGCTACCGATTGCTACCTAAGAAAAACATTCTTTGAGCCTCCAAGGAGATGCAGGGAATTGGACTTGACCTATAAGCGTGAGTTCTCCAGGACCTGGAAGGAGCTTTGAGTGACTGCCTTCCCTCTGCCAACACTGTCCACATCACACATTCATGTGCTTTCCCACACATTCACTCATTTTGTGCAATAGTATTTGGGAATGTACTCTCACTTGAGCAGCAGTCAGCCAGGGAGGTCTTAATAGTTTCCATCCTAAGAACTTCACACAGCCAGTTTGGGGATCTATTTTGTCCTTCTCTTTTCCTCATTGCCCTTATTGACCAAAGTTCCTCATATATTTCTCATGTTGCTTCAGGACAAGCGAGAAAGAGGAACAGGCAACATTTGAAACAGGAAAGCAAATCAAAGTCTACAGCAGCCATTTACTAACAAACCCAGTAGTCACACCTAAAGAACAGAGTGGAGAAGGGGAAAGAGTCAGCCAGCTACATTCAAGGCTCCTAGAGAACTCCTGGTCCAGGAGGCAAACTGGGTGAAATAGACTCTGTCCATTCATCTCAAAGATGCAGATGGCTTGGAGACAGATGGGCAGTGATTAAATTAGCTTGAGTTCTATTGGCAGGACTACCAGACTTCCCAGGAAGGCTCCAGTGAGTCAGCAGGAGAGAAATGCCTCTCGGAGATCTTGATGTCTGTTCCCAGCTTCTTACTGACCTATCTTGGTCATATCTGTGTCACAGATCAAAGTGTGGAGATAATTATCTCTGAAGGACCATCTATTCTACTCAGGGAGCCATTGGATGAGTACTGAGGGCTTATCATTCCAAGTCATGGGCTGCTTGTGTTCTTAACAGAGCTGGTGACAGTGGTGTGCACTGTGTGCTTATGACTACATGCTGCTTTCACAAGCTCCCAAGAAACTGTTCATGAGCCACTAAGCACACATTTCTCCTCAGTTCTGAGACACAGCTCTTAGGTGAGGTGTTCTATTAACATCTTCTCTCTCCAATCCTGCACAAAAGGAAGCCTGCCCAATAAATTGTTGAAGCATCTTTCGAGATAATTACTCCCATCTGAGGCTATAAAGATGCAAAGGTAAGGTTAAGTCTTGGTAATGTCACTGATGTCACTCAGTCTTTCTCAAAGGCATGGTCATCCACAGCCCAAGAACTACAGGTTGGATGGTGCTTACGTTACACCAGCCCTGACACACACACTGGTCATGCAGCCGACTTCAGTCTCTCAGCTGCTGACTGTGAAATGAGTCCCACCATGTAAACAGGCCTTAAAATTCACTTTGCTTGCTCAGACCTCAGCCATGCCATCTGATTCATGGTTCCCCTTCTTTATGGCAACAGAACGCTGCCCCGAAGGGAACATGTGGGAATATGTCATCCTGCTACAATTAGCACGTCTTGCTAAGCGTCCCGCCAAGAAACCACGGGATCTGCAGAGAGAACTCTTGCGTGGGCCTTTCAAGTTCCGCCTTGGTTGCCTTCACTTCTTGGCTGCTAATTGAGTGGGCTAATAGAGAGCACGATTGGAACGGGGCTTTCCTACCCTTGCAATCTGGGAGTCAAGAGAGAGCCTCACTGTGCTGAGGACGCATACATTTGTAGACAGAATTCTCTTTATACCATTACCTTGAAGAGCTTAGAAAGGCCTTGAGTTGTGGTCTAGGAATGAAATGTACCTTCAAGGACCCAAAGAACATATAAAGTGCAGGGTGTCTGTGGGAGAACGGAACAGGGAAATGGGGGAAATAAATAGGATCTGTCCTCATGCATGCACACTAAATATATTAAGTAAATAAATTTTAAATTAAGCATCTAAATAAGCAACTTCAGGGAGTCAGGTAGGTCAACAGGAAAAGCACTTCTGTACTCTGAATTGGAATCATGGAGCTTCATGGAGTTTTCTGGAGTAAAATGCTTTCAGCAGTGTCATTGAGTCCAAGGCCTAACATTCAGATGGGCAGTCATTGGTCCACATGGGCAGAACTGAAGTATCTTTAAGAAACCAGAATCTCAATCCTGTCTGAGAGCTGTTGGCCACAGGCCTCTCAGCAGAACCCTCACATAACTTCCGGGAGCCTCCTGGCTTGAGATAAGAGCACTTCTCTAGCACCCGCAGGAAAGGGAGAAAGCCTTGTCATGGTGCCTCATTTAAATCCACCAAGCAATGGGTTCCAGTAGAAAGCTTACATGAGGGAAATACAGCGATGGGAAAACATGCCCACAGTTGCCCATATAGAGCGAATGAGTTACAATCACATGCCGTGAGCTGGACAATGGGCTGTAGAAGCATCAGGTAAATGACAGCCTATTATTAAGCGGCCATAATGTGAGAATGGCTTCATCGGGGACAGATGGGGCAGTATTCTGAGTGAGTGTGTACATTTCCGGTACCCTCAGAAGATGCTGGAGAACCTATGGAGATGGCCCCATTATGGAAGCACATCAGCAGACAGTGACCATGCAGAGCAAGGATACAAGGAACAACTGTTCCTCCACGCTTCCTCCTCTTTAGCAGACAGTCCTTTTAGAAGTTTTCACTGATTCCCTGCTTACTGGGTCTGCAAGCATCTTATACAGTGAAAGCAATGGCCGTGGCTATCACTAAGCAAAATAAAAGCCGTCCATTATAATGACTACAGCGAGGCTGAAAGCATTGTTTCCAGCGCTCAGCACTGGAGGCTGTGAGCTTCGGGTCTCCACAGCTTGAAGAAGCAGAAGCTAGAGCGATTGGCTAGCTACCCTCTACGTTTGTTTTATAAGTACAAATAAAACAGTTTGGGGAGTAGATACTCAACCATGTAAGGATTTAATGGTGCCCTGGGATCCCGGAGATGTGCAAAAGTAAGCAATGGCAGGAGAAAGGAAGGAAGGGGCGTGCAAAAATGAAGACAGGCAACCACTCAGACTGATCTGAAAATTCTATGGGACCTCACAGTAGAAGCTGCCAAATGAATGATTCATGTTGTCAGGGACTAGTCTGGCTTAAAAAAAAAATCAGATTCCTCAGTGACTTGCTTCTATATGAGTGTGTCTCCATCTTAAAGAGCTTTTAAGAGTCTAACTAACCATCTTCATGTGACATCGGGGTCACCTCAGAGTGAAGCAGTGGGGTGAGGGAGCAGCCACCACAGAAATAAACCAGAATGCATAGCCCAGCAGGGTGTGGGATGAGTGAATTTGATGCAAGCCATGGAGAGGAGTTATCTGATCTTTGAACAGTGGAACCAGCCTGCAGTTTAATGGAGCTGCTGAGTAGCAATGGTCCGTGGTGATGTGGCTGCTGTCCGTGACCTAAAATGTGAAACTTCATCAAGCTCTAAAACGGGTAGATATTTGGACAAAGCTTTGATTGCCTAGAATTCTTACCACCAGGATTTGGAAAGGAAGATCTTTAAGTATAGAATAGCTACCTAGAGTTTGCTCTGATCTGTGTGAACCCCGGGGTGCTCAAAGGATTAACAAGGCTCCATCCCCCAACCCGGAACCTTGACTGCATTCAGCCCCCATTCCCAGGGACCTTTGCACTTGTGCCATGGTACTTCTGTGCCTGGCAGTGAGTCAAATCCTCATCTTGGCACTTGTTCTTGGCTCACACAGTATGAAGTGGGGGTGGGCACCTCTTTTGTTTTCCATGCAGGCTTGGATGAATTCCTGAGAACTCCAGCAACATAATTATCTCATAGGTATATCCAAAAGAGGTAGAGTGACTTGACCAGGTAGTCATTCACATGTTAGTCTGTGTTATGATGATACATGTCTGGTTTCACAGTCTATCCTTCTGGCCTAGATGATTTGCTCTCATCTTGTATCACATGCAAGCGAACATTCTAAAGTACCTCTGCCCCTCATAGTGGTGAGCTAGGCAAAGCAGCAAGCATCCCATCTGAGCCTCGAGTTGTTGATTCATAAGATGGTTCTTATTCTAGACGCAGAAGTTGTTGTGAGGATTAAATGGCATTACCTATGTAAAGTACAGAATGTGGGATAGAGGGTCAATAGATGTTAGCTATCTATACTTAGGCAAAAGACTTAGGGGGTTTTGTAAGATATGGGAGAAGAAATAAAATCTGCATTTTTAAGTGTCTAAGATGACCACTAGCTTAACAGTGGAAGGAGGATTCAACAGGGAAAAAAGACCAAGAGAGAAATTGATGTCAGGTTTTTGTTTTAAGTTTGTCTCTAAAATGCTGGATAGTAAATATTCTAGGTCATATATATTCATTTATATAATCTTTCTCTTATCAGCCCTTTGAAAATGTACACATTATACCAGCAAGATGATGCACCCATTAAAACACTCTCCACACAATTAAGAGGACTGTGGTTTGGAACCCAGAACCCATGTCTGAGACCAATGGGCATGGCAGTGTGTCTGTACTCTCTCTCTCTCTCTCTTTCTCTCTCTCTCTCTCTCTCTCTCTCTCTCTCTCTCTCTCTCACACACACACACACACACACACACACAACACTTATGCACATGTACATACGCATCTACCCCTATACATGTGAATACACATATACATACACACACAAAAAAAAATGCACACCACACATGCAAGCATGAAAGTTAAGAGATACTAGACAGAGTGAAAAATTCCAGCACCTGGGAAACTGAGGCAGGAAGATTGCTGTTGAGTGTGAGACTAGCCCCGGCTATTGTGGGAGAGCCTGCCCAAAGATTCACCTATGGGTTTTCCCACACCAAGAAAAAGCTGCTTTTAATACCTTCCCCCTGCCTGCCTCAGTTCTAAACTGGTTTGAAACAACATATTTATGGGGCTCACCCTTCAAACCCCTCACCAGCACAGAACACTTGGACATTCCACCTGCCTATGAGGATTTCTCAGAACGTTTGCCCATGAAAGTTCACCCCCTGCATCCAGCCAAGGAAAGGAAATTCCAGCCTCATCAACTAGATGCAGAACTAATTTGTTACTTGGCATCGTCCCAAGTCCACAGACCTGCTTCTTTCTATCAAGCTGTGTACCAGCAGTGTCTGTTCAGAACCAGGTGATGCTGCGTCTCTGGAGACAGCGCTTCTTTGCCCACTACTTAAGCTTAATTGGGAGCAACTTCCTACATGACAATGCTCACATGAAAAATACCTTAGGATGGCACCGAGGGTCGGCCCATTCACTCCGTGCCAAGAAATTGCTGACTTGCTTTCAAAAAGAAACCACAAGCATGCGGCTCCAGGTCCTGTCGGATTGCCATTCCACACGCGCTGTAATTAGTGGGTGTCCTACTCAGCTGCAGTGTCTAAGAATGGAGCTAGGAAGGCAGAGGTGCCATTGGACTGTTTCTTTGCATGGTAGCATTGGGGGAAACTTCAACACCTGGTGTCTTCCAGATCATGAGACTGTCCAGATTTGTTGTTCTTTTTTTTTGGGGGGGGGGCTAATTTTTTTTTTTTTTTTTTTTTTTTTTTTTTTTTTTTTTGCTCTTTTGTTTGAAATATACGGACGTGTTTCCAGGACAGGGACGTGAGTGGCCTGACGTGAGCACATAACTTTTTAAAATCAGGATCCCATGAAATGAGCTTCCTGGGAAGGACAACAGTGTCTTATAGGAAGTACTCTGGTCTGAGTGAGAATGTACCTCATAGGCTCAAATACCGGATGACGTGGTCGCTGGTTAATGGAACTGTTTGAAGAGAATTGGGCAGCTGTGGAGGAGGTGTGTCCCTGGGAGTGAGTGGGCTGTGACGTTTCAAAAGCCCAGAGCATTCCCAGTTCATTCTCTCTTGCAGTTAGTGTCTCAAGACATGAGCTCTCAGCTAGAGCTCCAGGACCTGACCGCCTGCCGCCATGCTCCCCACCATGATGTTCACGGACTCTAACCCTCTGAAACTGTAAGCCGGGATAAACATTTTCTTTTATAGGTTGCCTTGGTCACAGTGTTGGATCACAGCAATGGAAAAGTAAGGCAGAGGGAACAGCCTGGGTGTGAGGAGAGCTGTGTCTGCCTTGTGAGCTATGAAGATATGCCAGGTACCCATAACCTTCTGAATGAGGTTCTTGGCACCCAGAAAGCACTTAGTAAATGTTGTGGTGATAATACATGTAAGATCATAGAGTGTCATCTCAGATAACAGAAAAAAAGTAAGGTGACATTTATATCTAGTGCTTTGGATATCTGTCTACCTGGAAATAATTTTCCTAAAGTCCCATCTGTTCTGATTCTATAAGCATCTAACTTCCGATCTATTATTTACCCCACCAGCCCTTACAGCCCTTACCTATAGTTCAGATTGCAATATAGGTAAAGCTAAGGAAGCCTTACAGCATGTGTGTGTGTGTGTGTGTGTGTGTGTGTGTGTGTGTGTGTGCACACAAGCACAAGTACAAATTGTTCACACTTATTTCTGAGAAATCACACCTGGCACACTTTCTGCATCAGAATCGGTACAGCCGCTTCCAGCCCGACTCTCTTCCTTTCTTTCTGTAAATCCTTTGGGAAGCTGCCCAAATAGACATGAACTCTTCTTTCTCCCCCCACCTGACCATGCCCTGCAGCTGGCTGGAAAGGCATCGTGCCTATGGTCTGTCCTTTTCTGCAAGTCGATTGTTTCTATCCCCCTGCAGATTTGCCATCTCTTTTTAAAAATTACTTATTGATCTATATATACATGTGTATATATAAATATATGTGTGTATGTGTATACACATACATAAAACACACACACTGTAGCTGTAGAGGGCATCAGATCTCATTACAGATGGTTGTAAGCCACTATGCGGTTGCTGAGATTTGAACTCTGGACCTCTGGAAGAGCAGTTAATGCTCTTAACTGCTGAGCCAACTTTCCAGCTCCTTGCCATGTCTCTTAAGTGCAGTTCCTGGGCCCATGGTTCTCTTCCTTTCCTCTTTATCTTTCTTTTCAGTGGACAGCCAGCATACTGTAACTGCTTTTGACTGGTGTTTAAAATGGAGAAAGATGGCTGTATGGACAGGCAGCTCAGTCTACATCTTGAAGTAGCAAACTTGACAGCACTAAAGTCAAGGAGTAGTGACTTGACCATCACAAAAGCAAGGCGGTGCTTTGACAGTGAATGGCATCTGGTATATACATCGGAACAGCAGTCCTGTGAACAAAACTGGGGATCCCTAAAGAGCCACAGACAGAGTGAAACAGCAAATTGGCTTTATTATCAGTAGAACTCCAAAAGTCAAGGATATAGATTCTTTGTGCTGCGCTGCTGGGAACTGTGGGTTTTATCTGGAGAATCTGGAAAGTGTAGCCCAAGCTGGTGCTTCCTCAGTCCTCCGTAAGCGCAGCTTTCCCTGTGGTGGGACTTTAACCTGAGTCACATTATCTTCCTTGTGCCTCTTCTTATCTTGCTTTAAATGAGTTCTGGTGACACACAGCCATTTGCCACTGGTTTCCTTGGTTACCAGTGACTTTCAGATTTTTTTCACTTGGAAGTTTCTGGTGTTAAACAAAACATCTCTCTGCTTTTGTGTCGCATTGTGAATGGTTAGAACAAGTGATTGTGCTTTTGTCTCCAAAAAAAGCATTGCATTTTGTTTTTTTCAATAAAATCACTACAGTAACAGAAGCATAGAAAGGCCCAAGGGCGTCTTCCTCCAGGGAGAGGTTTCATTTCTCTTGTTGCCAATTTCAAAATTTTGACATTTGATTTTTTAAAAACTCTATATAATCAATCTGGTTGTGTCCAAAAAGAGCAATTTGAGCTTCTCTGACTAAATAAACTATACAGGATTACCACTGCTGATTTTTTTTTTAATTCAACATCCTTAAAAGGGCTAACTGTGCTTTATGTTAATTTCGGGGAAGACGAGTGAAACAGAAATAGAGGAGTGTGGATTCAAAAACCTGCTCCATACAGACATCCCCAGTTGTACCATTGCCAAGAACCATTCTACACCATGGTGAGCTTAGATGAACTTTGCCCCAGTGAGGCCAGTGTGGGCCGCAGAGAAGTGAGACCTGGAGCAGCTCCTACTGGCTAATGGCCTTGGGGTTGGGAGCTGCTTAAAGAATTGTGGCCCTGCTGACACTGCACACAGCCCCAGGGACCTGCTAGCTAGATCTCCCAGCAGAGTGTAGTGTACAGAGCAGGGTGTGGCACACATGTCCCCCACACCACCCTCACCCGCTCCTCCCACCCCCTCTCCCTCCTCCCCTTTCCCACCCCGTGCAGGGCTTTCATCTCTGAACTCCCCGGACACCTGTAGAACTCTAACTGAGAGGTTCGGGCCTCTCTGGCTAAATAGCTCCTAAGGCCATTTGCAACCATGTTATAATTCCTTTCAAGATGCATGAAGCTAGAATGACTCTAGTCCTAAAAATAAGAAAAGGGGTAATAAGTTAAACTCCCATGTGCTCCAGCTAGATTACCCAAGGTGTAGATCTAAAGAAAATGCAATCCATGTTGCAGCAGGAGCACTGCTATCCCAGGCATACACCGCGGGGATTCGAACTCAGGACCTCATGCTTGCTTGACAAGTGCTTTACCCACTGAGTGATCTTCCCAGTGCCCACAGCCTAACATTTTTAAGAAATGGGGCTTCCATGCATTGCCAGTCACTCATCTAGACATATATGGATTGAATAATTTTTTAAATAGGGTCCCCCCCCAAACAGTACAGGATGAACTTGAACTTAGAAATAGAGATTTACCTGTATATAGATGCACTATTTGCAACAGCCAAAATATGAACTCAAGCTAAGTGCTCCTGTAAGAATAAATAAGAAACAAAACCTAAGTTATGATCACATAATGGAGTTCTGTCTACCCACAAGAAAAGAATAGACGCCTATCATTTGCCACGGAACAGGTGGAACTGGCAAACGGTATTTTATGCAACTTAACACAGCTCCCAAGGATAAGCTGCTATGGTTTGAATGTGCAGTCTCCAATAGGCTCATGGAAACTCTTGAACCCCAGCTAGAGATGCTCTTTCAAGAGGTGAAGTCCATCTGAGGGAAGCGGACCCCTCGAGAGCAGTCCTTAGGATCTGGAAGTCCCCGTTCACATCTTCCCACTTCCTGTCCTTTGAAATGTGGGCACGTTCTTCATGGGCACACCACATTCTACTGCTCTTCTAAGCAAATGTCATGGTGGATATCACTTCCCTTTGTAGCCCAGGTTACTTACGTTTTCTAAACGTGTGAATTCCTGTGAGTCTATATGTGAAAAATGTGTCTAGCTCTAAAGTCCTGGGCTCCCACCGACCTTTTCCAAAGGCACCTTTTCCCCACCGCCTCAGCTTTGTGAGTGCTAGGCTTCTAGGTGTGCACCACCAAGCCTGGCCTGGCTGGTTCTGCTAGCTCAGTCTCTCCACAGATCTATTTATTTCTTTTTAATCACGCATAATCAACAGAACTGGTAGAGCTAAGAAACGCTGTGTACCTACTAACTGATGTTTGAACGTCTCCACGTGATGTTTAAGCATCAAAATATCGTCACCAATACATTTTTCAGCCATAGGTGCTTTAAAATAGTATCTGCTCATACAACCAATCGTGAAAACTTTAGAAGAAATGGAATTCTGCCCACAGAAACTCTTTCTCTAAAAGCATTCTCTGGTACTTGTCTATAGGGTGCATCAGCTCTTGTAAGGCCCGTGGCATTGGGAAAGTTAAAATCAAGTTTGATTCTTTGGGCAGAAAGCCACTGGTTAAAATTCACTACAGGGGTCAGAAATGAAATCCAGTTTTTAAAAGGTTTCTGTTGCATGTATAGAATCTAGGTTTTTCTTCTTCTTCTTCTTCTTCTTCTTCTTCTTCTTCTTCTTCTTCTTCTTCTTCTTCTTCTTCTTCTTCTTCTTCTTCTTCTTCTTCTTCTTCTTCTAAGTGTCAACTGCATCTTGAATCCTCAGAGCAGCAGTGTGAAGCATTCCTATTTCATGAAAAAGATCCTGACACTGTCTAATAGACTTCTCTGCCAGAGCATAGACCCCTGGGGGACAACACTTCCCTGCTTCCAGCCCCTCAGCCTTTCCAAGCTCACTTTGACCCAGTTCTCTTCTCTCCTCTCCCCTCCATCCTCCCTCCCCACTTCTCTGACAACACACAAACATATACACTCGCATGGACACACACATACACACACATACACATTCACACTTACACACACTCTCACATGCACACTCATGTACATACACATACATATATGCTCACACACATATAAACACACATACACACACATACACTCTCTCTCTCTCTCTCTCTCACACACACACACACGCACACACACTGCCTCTTCTTTCCTTGTCCTCCCTCCTCCCTCCTTCCTCTTTCTCGCCCATCACCCTCCACTCAATCACCCTCTGCCCCTTCTTTTTTCTCCAGAGCTCTTCAATCTCTTACAAACTTTGCCTTCCCACACCAGAGAGGTCATAGTTTTAAACTCTCTCTCTCTCTCTCTTCCCACTGCATTGGGAAGGTTCACAATCACGTTTAACTTGAACTATTGTAGCCATAGTAAATCCTCAGTTCTGACAACTGAATAATATCCCATTTTATTTGGCTAGTAACTTGCCAGTAGACAGCAATTATGCTGATATGTGGGCCACTTAATCAAGTATTTTTTACAGAGATACTAATACAGCTTTTTTTAATGCTATGATTTTGGCAGGAAAAAAATGAGGGCATAACATTAAATCATAGAGTGTTCACTGAAAGAAAATGATATATGATTTCAAGTAAAATTATGGAGAGCTCTCAAACTTCTTGGTGCCTTGCAGTCAGGATTCCTTAGCATTTAGTGCTGACTTACATAATATTCATATAACACTTTATGCATCATTAAATATAGATGCACAAACATTATATATATATATATATATATATATATATATATATATATATATATATATATATATATATATTCTTGCAAGTTCTCAGTTCTGACTTCTGTTAAATATGAAGTGCATTTTTCAGATAGACCAGGAAGAAGACTCAGGGGAAATTCCTTCTGCTAATACTGTACACATACATCTTTCCATGTCCTTCCTTGGTTCCAGTGTAACTTTTACAACATGCTGACCTAGTCCTTCAGCTACACAGAGAGTCTGTGAAGCCAGTTTGGCTCATCTCTGACTTACTCAGGATGCACATGGATGGTATCAATGACTCTCCATCTTCAGACAACCCTACATACTGGACTCAAAAGGTATGTGAGGCAGAGGAGAGGTCTTTCTCCTACATTATTCTTCCAGAGCATACCTATGCTTACTTACAGTCATGTGTCTTTCCACATGACCCTCCCATGTTGACACCAGATTATTCCTCTCTTCCTGGTTAAAAAAAAAAATAAAAACAGCTTGGGATAGGCAGAGCATATCACCCTGTCTCTACTCAAAGCATCCTGCTTTGCTAAGATATGTGACACCTGCAACAATGAAAATTAGACTCCTGGGCTCCATTAGCTGGTTGTTCCTCTCTGGTGGGCTTCATCTTACATAGACAGCGATCTTCCAACCCCAGTGCCTGGAACTCGGAAGGCATCTCCTACATAGAACACTATAGTTGTAGAGCCAAAATCTGCTCCACCACCAGCTTCCAGTGCTCCTCCTCCGACAACATAAGCCCTGCTTTCCCTAAGAGGGCATGGGCTTTTCCATTACCTTCCGGGATAGCCCTTGACATGCTGGATAGACATATGGTTTCTGGATTTGTTTTTGTTTTGTTTTTCTGGATGCTTCTGGTGACCTAAATACACAGATGAAAGGGGGTTTTTCTTAGCATAATTAGGAGAATTATTTGAGAATTCCAAACAGATTGTGTTTTTCAACACAAAAATTAAAACCATTAGCCTAAGTACCCTGGTGCAATGCTTTAAATGAGCAACTGAACAGCATGCTAAGAGGCCTTCTCAGCCACTGCTTCTCAAAACCCCAGACAGCACAATCAGGATTTCAAGGGCTGCTCTGCTTTGGCCTGACCTAGTTAGCCACAGCTAGATAGCACTTCTATTTCGAGGGGTCAATTCAGAAATAGCCCCTTCGTGTGCCTGCTCTTCCTGTCTCTCAAGAGAAGCTTCACAGTCACTGTGTTCCATGATTGTAATGAGTTGTTTTACATATGTTTCTCTCCAGCCCCTGAGTTTCTCACCTTATTTTATGTAATTGAAACTGATGTGCGTCAAGTGATCAGTTCACCATCTGTTTTGTCAGTACGACTGGCCAACCTTATCCAGCTCCGATTCCTGGCTGCAATCCCTTCTCAATCCATCTTGACTTGAAGAAATAATGAATGTTCCCCTTCACCGGCATTGGGAGATTGCTAGTCATGCAGTGCTGCCTGTTCGCACTGTGCTTTGTTGTCTGATTCTATCAGCTGGACGCAGATTTAACAGAAAGTACCTGATTTGTGTGCCAAAGTGGGTTAGCAAGTTGCTATATATACATTGCAGTATGGGCTTCCTGTTGTAGTGAAGGCTTAAGGGAGGTTACTCTAGTCATGTCAATTGAATCATCCTTGGAGAGTTTCATCTTTGCCTTGAAGGTTCTATTGATAACCACATTTGCATAGCTCTCTTTGTTTTTCAAAAACTGCTACTTCTGGCCACGCATGGCCCTTTGGGCATCCGTAGTCACCCCATTTTGCATAACGTAGAAGTCAAATTGGTTTCTAAGTACTCCATCCTACACCGTCATCCCACTCCTCTTTTCATTACCCTAGACTATTTTCCCTACCCATGGATGCCATACTACTTCCTAGCATTCTAAGAATAGAAGCTCAGGTGGCCGGCATCTTAAAACTTGAGCTGTTGTTTGCCAGCAGTGTACTCATGGATGTATCTCCCGTCTAATAGTAGCAGAGTTGATTTTCTTGATGAAGAGGATGTCTTGGGATCAGATTTGTGCATACGGGTATCAGGGAGGCTTGTCATGCACTGCAGTAATGGTCCCTCAGGCTTCTTAGTCTGCAGTTCAAGTGACACTAAGATGGTGTCTAAGGAAATTGTGAAGAGGTAATGGCAGCTGCAGACCCAGGTGTAAACGACACAGAGAAGCCACATTGGTCTCCACCGTCTGATAAACGTATTTACATTACAGTGCCTTTTTTTTCTAATGCTATGCTTGGCCTCACAACATATCCCTCTGGGCATCCATTGTCACGTTGTTCTACATAATGTAGAAGTCAAACGTTTCCCATGCACTCCATCACACATCTTTACTCTGTTCCTCTTTTCTGGGAGGTGGGAAGGTAGCTGCCCGGTCCAACCTACCCAAGCATATTGTTTCTTAGAGGCATTTTTTTAAAATGAGTGCAACATCAATATTATGACAAGACACCCCGACTCGAGTTAGACAAAGATAGGAGAGCACTGAACCGTTCTCATGCATGCTTCTCCAGTTAACTACAGATGAGGAAATCGGAAGAGCAAATACCTAAGTCCTGACCCTTGCCCCAGTTTACTCTGTCCAGAGAGGAGAAAGATACTCATGCGTTACTTTGACCTATGAACAAGGAACAGTAAGTAGTTGGTGTCCTTAACATGAAGGACACTTTGGGATCAGGTCACAGCTTGTGACTATTACATGTCTACTGAAATGTATTCAAACTGAATCGTCTTACAGATGATGATTGTAGAAGTCTATTGCTAATTTGTCCAGGTACTTTTCAGAGGCCATTTTAGTTAATCCTTCTAATAACACAATGATATAGATGCTGTTGCTGTTAATTTCTCCCTTGAGGTTCTCTGCTCGAACTGCACCCGCCTGGTTTGACCTGCTATTTACTGTAAACTAGGAAAGATACCGACATCCCAAAAATTAATCATGATAAAAATTATTCTAGTGTGAATATATTTCAGTAAATGTTATCCAGTATGAAGAGAAAAATATGTGTCTTTTAGTGTGTCCCATAGAAATAATAACCAAAAAGCCCTATTTTTGCTAACCTGGGACATTAGCCAGCTTGGTGCCCATAGTGATTTTACTCATTCATTCTTCTTTAAATCACATTAGTACTATTCGTTAGTGTGATAAAATATCATTAACAAAAAGAAAAAAAAGAAAAAACCAACTTTAAGGAGAAAATGGTTTATTTTACCTTAAATCACAAGAGTGAAAAGAGACAGTAAGGGTCCAGTCAGAGACCAACCTGGCTGTTAGGAAGCAGAGATTGCATTTCATCTGCTCAGAGAAAGCAGAGAGACAACAGGAAGTGGGGCTAAGCTATAAGCCCTAAAAGCCCACCTCCAGTGGTACCCTTCCTCTGTAGTGCCAGGAAGCACTCTTGAATCCTGAAAGACCAATCAGGATCCAATCCGTGCCATCATGCAAGGGCTCAAACTTAGGCTTAACTCATCACTGATCCATAAACAGTTCTGGTAGGGAAAGGTCCCAAACACTCGTTGGGGTAAGGTTTTATAGAAAATGGCAAGCGAGCGGCGAGTGTCTCTAGCCTGGAGACTGGTGCTAGACGCTGGTTTTGTTGGCAATAATCCGGAAACTGGAGCTAGGTGCTGACCTGCTAGTTTACTTGAGTTCAAACTTAAGTCAGGTTCTCTAAGATAGAGTCTGAATCCAAAGCTTGGCCTCTCACCTCCAGCAAGGTTCCATCTCTTAGAAGTTCCATAATCTCCACACTCATCAACGTTTCCCATCCAAACTACCCCAGTAGTGGTTCGTCTGATTTGTAATTACCTTTTGGCTTCTAGGTACAGTTTTCTCTAGACTACTTTACAGGTAGGGCCGGAGCATGGAGGTCATACATTGGAGTACTTTTGTGACTAAAGTGCTCTCTGCAGGGAAAAAAGAAACTATGTCTCAGACTAAAAATTGGTTTCATTCAATTAAAACTATAATATTAAGATTTTTTTTTTCGTTAAGAAAAAAATCCAGAAGTAAGTAGTTTTCTCAGTGACTTCCATTCGCGCAGGACTGCAAAACAATCACATTAAGACCCAAACCATGTGTAAAGCAGCAAGAACTGTGGCCATAAATAAGCAGATCACACGTGCACCTTGGTCATGGCTTGTTTGACATGAAGTGTGACCTGTCAGTCATGATTTACATGTGTCTATGTCTACTCAAAGCTGGACTTCTGTAGATACATGGGGAAAGACTGACTTATCTCTGCTGGACTACAAATGAAGGAAGAGTGGTTCTGTTTTGTCTGACTTTCTCTGGTGCCCTGTCTTTTTAACTAGGAGGGAAGACTTCCTGCCTCCAGGTCACACTGTGGCTTCTCCACTGTTAATCTGCTCAGAGTTCTCCCTTAGACAGAGAACTCTAAACCCAAACTGTAGATTTTCCTTGCAGGTTCTCCTGGTTTTGCCTTTACGAATCTGATCTACAGCTTTCGATAAATTCTGGAGGGACGTTTTCAAAGGTGCACATAGACAACTGTAGGGTCCCTCCTATAATTATGTATTTCATGGGGGGTTGTCCTAATCGACTTGTGTGCTACCTGGTACATAAGAGCACATATCAGTTCCCATGGTGGCTGCACCCACATTCTTGTCACCACAAATCACATTCATGCTCACTGCCTGCATTCAATATCACATGCCATGGGCCATTGCTGTCACTTTGAAGATTTGAATTTTCAAGGCTCACATCCCCACGGCTGCTTCCATCCTCCTGGGTGTTTATGCCTGTGATTTCGATTAGCTGCCCCAGTGGGATCAAAGCCATCTGGGTAATGAACCTACTGCCAGATTACCTCTCTTCCTGCAAGACCTTCATAATTGAGTCAACAGTTTGAATGGCTAATATGTGTTATCCACTGAGTGTACAACATTAAACTCATCACAATAGCCAAGGATAACAATAATTCGGGCTAACATGGCATTATATTTGCAATTTACACCTTACAGAGTTTTGTTTGCTTGCTTTTGTTTTGTTTAATACAAAGAGAACGGGCAGACCTATGGTCATATACTGACATCAAAATCTGGCTCCCGCACTTGTCCCTAGCCAGTTTTGTAAACTTCCCATTTCAGCCCCAGTTTTCTTTATCTGAAAAAGAAAAATATGAAGAGCCCAAATTCACTGCGGACCTTCAGGGACTAAACACAGGAACAGCCTTTCTCTGGTCATTATTTAATGTCTTTCTAAGACATTATTAGAATATATGGTACATATAAACATATATTATATATCATGCATTATGGATCATGTGTCGTGTATTATATATTATACATGATCTATTAAGACATTATTCTACCAGCTTTATAATTTATGTGGAAAATTGATGTTTGACTTTCACTTCTACCATCAATGCCATATTTCATTTATAGGCGTTTTTTGTCTCTTTCCGTAACCTTAGTAGATTATAATGGACATACTCAAGAACTGTTGGTGTAAGGAAGTGGGAGAAGGTTAATTTATCATACCAATTAATTTTTTGCTTTACTTTTCCAACTTCCTGTACTGGGGGTGCAATAGTTTCTCGTGAAAAATTCCAGAGCACAACTTATACAGGATGGATTCAGGACTGGCGTTCAGCTCAGCAGTGAGCGCAGACCAGACAGAGTGGTGGACAGACAGTTTGTTCATAGCTGTATCTCTCCAACGCAGCAGCTTCATGCCAACTGAGATGCCCGGTAGCATTTAGTTCCAGGGAAAATGATCTGAGCTCCTACAGCTCTTCTCCTCTGTTTACACTACCCATCTTATCTCGTAATCCAGCTGCCGAAGAGTCTGTAGACAGATGGGGGAGCTCCTCGGGCCAGAGTTCACACCCTACTTCATGCTCCTACTCTCTGCTCCCAACACAGTGACCGTGTTTAAGAAAAGCTTAAGTGAGAGATGGGAACCTGGAGAGTGAGCAGAAGCCAAGGCTGAGATCAGTGAATAATCTGCCCAAGGTCACCTTCCAGAAAGCAGCGAGGACAGCTCAGCACCTCTTCTTGGTCTTAGGAGGGTAATGAGCGTTGTTGAATGGTGACTCTGCCACACATGTAGGCTGAGTTTCAATGTCTGACGTTTCTCCTCCATGTCAAGTGGAGTTATGCATCTGGGTTCTGAGTACAGCTCAGTCTAGTCATGGCCGATGTGAACACCTTGCCAGACCACCTGACCTCTTGTGGGGGTTTTACAGTTCTCTTTCACCTGCGTCTCTCACACCCACACCCTCCATCACTCTGTGCATAGCTTCATACGTGCATAAAAAGAAATAGTTACCTATCACTGCCCTACTTTCAAGAGCAGCCAAATTCTCGTTCAGGAGTCCTGCATCTTTCTCTCTTTTTCGTCAATAACGGAAAACATTGTCACTTCTCATCAAGTCTGCAAAATAATGCTTCCACTTATCCTTTTCAGCTGTGGCTCACTTACTGATTAATTTATATTTATGTATGAATCTCATTATGCCAGCCACGAGACCCCCTGTGAGCTCACAGCCTGCTCTTCAAATGAGGCTCTAGAGTTTAAAAGGTTTGGGATGCCTTGAAATCTGATGTAAATCACGTTATTTTTTTAATGCTAGGAAAATAGGAGAAATTTTATACACAAGCCCCGGATGACTTAGCTATACACTCATGAAGCTTTTGTTTGACTTAAGTTCTGAAGCTAGAATAGTAAATATAAGATAACTTGGTTTTGCCTCTGCCATGTGTTCTTCCCCTAACACCTTTCGAAGGGCCATTTATTTTATACTATCTTATACTTGAAATGGCTCGTGAGTGAGCAGAGGTTCTTTTAATCAAAGGTGACATGCAGGGAGCCTTCTGACTGATGGGTACTACCCATCTCTACCCTTTGCTACATGTGCTGCATGAAATCTGAGCTCAGACGCCAGATGTGATGCCTTCTGATGTCTTTCAAAAGCCACGTATATTGGGTGGGAAGGGAAGTTTTTGTTTTCCTTTGGGAAAATAGACATCACATGTGGAACAAAGAGACCACACTCCAGGAGATGGTCCAGGTAACTACCACAGGAGCTTTAGGTCATGTGGTTCTTTCTTATGGGTTGGAGCCAGAACATCGTCAAGTAGTATCAAAAGCTCCCGACTCCAAGAAAACAATAAAGACTGACATTTGTGTTTTGAGGTTAGAGCTCATATTGTCCCTGGGAGTGAAATGAAAGTGTAACCTTTAGCCAATCTGCCTTATAACTGGGTCTATCTGGTGCTTGGCTCATCTGAATCAAACATCACTGTCTGCCCCAACTAAGGAATGAAGAAAGTGGATTGTTGAAGAAGCCTTTAGCTGGGCTCTTAAGGTCCCTGGGGATGGAGACTCACTGTGCATGCTCAGTTTTCACAAGACCTTATTGCAGTCAAGGCCTTTCTAAAAGCAGACAGGAGAGTCCAACAACTGCTGCGAGGACACAGATGCTGCCCGTGCACCGTTAGGAAAAGCTCAGAATGTGCTCTGCCATTCTAGAATCAATAACATGTTCTGGAAACCCCTGGCTTCTCCAGATAATTAAACCATGCTGGTGTGGACCCTGTTCATATACCCGCTTCACTGCCAATCACAACACACAGTAAGTGAGATTCCAGACAGGGTATTTTTTTTTTTTTGAAGCTCAAAATTTTAAACAACATTTCTTGGGAAAAAATGTGATTATTTGATTTACTTTAACATGGCAACATAACTTGTTGCAATCTAAAAGTCAAAAGATAAATTATAGATAAAAATTACTACATGAAATTTTAGTGTCTCTATATGCCAGAGAACATAATAAGTAAAATTTTAAGAAGATATTTTTAATGATCTAAGAAAATAGGAAAGATTTTATGTGCAAGTCCAGGATGACTTAGCTACATATGAAATGAAGCTTTTTGTTTGACTTAAGAAGTTCCAAAGATACAATGTTAAATACAAGTTAATTCAAAATTATCTTAGCCATATTTTCTCAACTACACTTTTTCAGAGAGCCATTGATTTTATACACACTTATGCTTGAAAATCTGTTTAAAAAGTTAGAAAAATGTTTCCATGTAAAGAAGTTTTCTGTCAGTATACAAAATAGCTGAGATAATAAACATCAAAGGAGATGGTTTTTGCTTTTTTGATTTTTTTGGGGGGAGGTTGGTTTGGTTTTAATTTTTGAGATAAGGTATAGCCCTGGCTGTCCTAGAATTCACTCTGTAGACCAAGCTGGCCTAGAACTCACTCTGTAGACCATGCTGGCCTCGAACTCAGAGATATCAGTTAACCTCTGACTCCCAAATGCTAAGATAAAAGGTGTGCACCACTGACACCATCCAGAAATTTTATTTTAGTCCATGGTTTTGAATAATCTAGTTCATGATCATTTGGTGCCTTTGCTTTATGTTGGTGGGGAAGTACTGTCAAAGAGAAATGTACAGCAGAAATGTGCACACATACACACACACACACACACACATACAGAGAGAGAGAGAGAGAGAGAGAGAGAGAGAGAGAGAGAGAGAGAGAGAGTTACCTTTTAATAGGGCAGCAATGCCCTGACTAGATACCAAGGCTAACAAATAAAAAGCCCAGTGCCAGGAATGAAAGCACAGCAGTGTACTTCTGCTGGAGTTGCTAGCCAATGAGGTCAAATATACCTGTAAAAATTGAAGCTATTGTTATTGCTCTGGGTCCCACCCCCTATCCCCAGAACTTGACAGGAATACCCTATAGCCAAATATGCCACATATTTGAGTCACAGAAGATAATTAAATCATGCTGGTGTGAGCCTACTGGACAGCTTTCATAGTGCTAGAATGTGCTATGCAAGCTACTGAAAGACAAAAGTAATTATCAATCTTTTCAACTATGAACCCAGCAAGGTGTGATAATGACTGGCCTGGCTAGATATGCCAATCGGTGCAATACTGACACATATGTCATGGGAGAAATCAATCACTTTTTTATTTAATTTAAGTCTCACTCCAAAAGATAAAGCCCATACCCAGCATCATTATTAAACCAATAATCTATATCTACATAGGCAATAGGCCTATTCAAGTCACAGGGAAAACCTACAATTATTTTGCTGTTAAGTTGACACAGTGTTATTTCAAATGACTTTTATTTATTGATGCATCTCAGAAGCTTCTATTTGCAGTAGATGATGGTTAACACAGAGACCCACAACTGGCCAAGGTGCAGAAAATAAGAGACTAAGACTCTGAGATCATTGTGAAAAATGGGGTAGAAAGGTTATAAAAGCCAGAGATGTTAGATGATTACAAGGAAATATCTTCTGGACAGCAAGGCTACCTCACATATGAACACATAGCAGTTGGAACAGCATACACAAAACCTGAGTGTCTTAGTTTCTTTTGGACTGCTGTGTTAAAACACCATGACCAAGGCAACTTATAAAAGCAAGCATTTAATTTGAGTCATAGTTTCAGAGGGTTAAAATCCATGATGGTGGGTTAAAGGAACAACTGACAACTCACATTTTGATCCCTTAACCACAAGGCAGAGAGAGATCCTGGGAATGGTGGGAGGCTTTTGAAACCTTAAAGCCTATACCTAGTGACACACCTCTTCAACAAGGCCACACCACCTAATCCTTCCCAAATTGTTCCATCAACTGGAGCCAAGTATTCAAATACATGAGTTAATAGGGGGCCATTCTCATTCAAACCACAATATTCTACTCCCTGCTTCCCATAAGCTTTTAGCCATATCATAATGAAAAATGTACTTAGTTAAACTTAAAAAGGCCCCATAGTCTTAATTCTCAACATAATTTATAAGTCCAAAATCTCTTCTGAGACTCAAAGCAATCTCTTACATAGACCCTCCTATAAACTCAAAAAAGCATGTTACACACTTCCAATATACACTGGCACGGAGTATAGATTACCATTCTCAAGACAGAATAATAGAGAATAGTGAGGAAATATTAAACAAATGCAAAACCAAAACCTAGAAAGTCAAACCCCAGATTCTGTAGCTCCATGTCTGATATAAGAGGGCTTGATGGCTCTGCCCTTTTAGCTTTTCTGCATGACACATACTTCTTTCTCTTGAGCTGGTTCCATTACACGAAGACATTGGAAGACATACTATGGCTCTGACATCTTCGATATCTTGAATATGCAGGCTTCATTTTCACAGCCTTATACAGTGGCCTCTCGGAGCTTCCATGCAGGGATTGCCCTGCCACATGCCTGTCCTCAGCATCTCCTCTTAACTGCAGTGGAAAGTTCCACAGCTCTAATGTAATTCATTACTATAAGAAAGAACCATATGGACGAAATATCAAGTTTAGCCACCCTTGTGAGAGGATGTTTGGCATCCCTGCATCGTGTTTGAAGTTTTCCTTGGTTGGGCTTTTTTATGGGTTGCAAGCTTACTTGGGTGCGGTCTTGCCTAGAGGACCTAGTCCCCTTTTTCCTACTTATATCAAGCCTCTCCTTGCTCTTCTCATCTCTTCCAGCACAAGCCCTAGCATCAACATTCAATTTTCTGGAGCTATTTTTCTCTTTGAACTGTTCATTTTGTATTTCTTTTTGCTCTACTTGATCATTTTCATTTCAAACTTGAATAAGAGTGATTTACAAGAGATGGTGCTCCGAGTAGCCAGGGAACAGAGAGGTCTGTGCCGAGCGTGCAAAAAGTGCAACACCCCCCCCCCCCCGGTTGGTTCAGGAAAGCAGGTACCCTGCTTTGGGGTGTGTGTTTCCAGCTTAGGATAAAAGAAACCAAAAAATTTACACCCATATCTAGGTGGGAAAAGATAAATGATTTTAATTTTATTAGATTTTATGGCTCTGATTTTCCTATCTTTTGAGAATTTAATACATGTATATAAAGTCCATCATGATTAGTCAATCACATGTTTATTAATTATGTTTGTATATGGAGCTAGAGAAGGCTAGAGTTTTTGCAAACATAGAAGCAATGTTTAGGGTAGTGTTGTTTAATAGAGTGCTCCACAGTAAAGAAAAATGTTCTAGAGCTGTGCTGACAAGGGCTATAGCTACTACACCCTGTACCTACTGAACATGTACAGTGTAACTAGTCCAGCTATGAAACTCATCGTTTTCTAATAACACGAATAAAAACTCCTACTGTTTTTCAAGACCAACATGGTATTTTATGCTTGTGACAAAAATGAGATTCAGTGAGCATACTTCATGCTTCTTTGCTTATGGAGAAGGTAATTTTAACCTATTAGTTTATATTTATGGAACCACATGAACCAAGAGGCTCCTGACTGGACATTGCATTTCTGTAGAGATTGGCATAGCGAAAAGAATAAGAAGATGTGGTTTTTATTTTCTAAGGTTTGTTTGTTTCCCTTTTAATTTGTTCTTCTTGTTGGGGTTCAGGAGTCACCTCACAAACCACAGAAACACCGATCTCAGTCAGACAGGTATAGTTTATTGAACACACACCTAAAGACTGATCAATCTGGACAACAGCTTCAGACTCAGGAGCTGAAAGATGCACATTTTTCCATTACCCGGGGTGAGTTTATGTAGGATAGAAAAGCATAACGATCTCATAAACACATATGGGAGTACTGAAGGGTGGTTGGCCTTTTTACCACATTTCTTTAAATGTAACAGTTCAAGCTGACTCCTATCCTGATTGGTCCTGAGTGAAGGCTACAGCTGAAGAATTTTCCAAGGAGAGCAGTTCTCAAAATATGATAACAATCCTCTGATCATAGCATATATATGGTCAATTTGACCTCTGAGCCAAATTATTTTTCTGTGTCTTATTGTCAGGCTTAATTCTTCTTTTTTATCAGGAATATGAGATGGCTGGAAGGCTTGAAGCAAAATGGCTGTAGTTATTTCTAAGAAGTACTCTCAGGGGGCCAGGTTAGCGAAATAGACTTCAACCGACTGCAGTTCCCCCCCCCTTCTCCCTCCCACCCATCCCCACTTCATTTCCCCTCAGAAAAAAAAAGCAAGATTTCCAGGGGCATCAAACAAACTTAGCATAACACGCTACAAGAAGACCAGGCACATTTGTTTGTCATTTTTATGTGGCGTGTGTATGCCTGCATGCCTTTATATGCACCAGAAGCTCATTCATGGAGGGCATCAGGTCCACTGGAGCTGGAGTTGCAGACTGTTGTTAGCTGCCATGTGGGAGTTGGAAACAGAACCTGGGCCCTCTGCAAGAACACTAATTACCCTTGACCGCCACTGAAAGTGAACAGAAAAAAATGTTTCTTTCCTGGTACCTTGCACTACAGCATGTGCTTTAAAAGCTATTTTCTTTAGGTCAAATTTAATATATTTAAAAGCTTTAAAAAGTACATGCTATCTTTTCTTCACTAGAAAAGAAAGGGACACAATTCTTAATTCTTCTTAACCAGGATTATTAGATTTTATAGCACTTAGGATAATATAACTATTATACCCTAATGTGAGAATAATGTTTTAGAAATAATGAAATTATGGCAGAACCATTTAGACATAATTATATAAGCCAGAATAAAATTTTCAATTAGGCTTTCATTACATTGCAATTAACTCTTCATTTGAACACTAACATTAGTGTGGCTAGTTTTGCTTGTGTCTTGCTTTTTTTTTAAAAAAGGGGCATTTTTTTTTTCTCTATGTTCACATTAGTCTGAGGAGGTACCTGGAAAATTTAATTAAAATATCAGTTATTACTAAAATATGAACAAAATATAAAAGAAAGGATGCCTCAAATTACTACATTGTGTGTTGTATGCATTATGTATGTATTACTGTGCCAAAGTATCTGACAAAAAAATCTAATCCAAAAGAGGTTTATTTTGGCCTCAGTTTTGGCAGTTATGGTCTACTGTGGCAGAGACAACTTAGGGGAGCTCATGGCAGTAGCAACTTGTGGTCTTCACGTCTCCCCAGTGGACACAAAGGTGAGAGTACGAAAGGAAAAGGCCAAAGATAATATACCCTCAAGGACCCTCCCCTGTGACTTACTTCCCAGGCTCTTAGTGTTCTGTAGTCTCTCAAAATATCACAAGCTGGAGAACTGTGATCCCAACCACACATGACCTAGACATTCTAAAGTGGAAAGGGAAAAACCTCAAGGTCTGAACCCTAGGAAAAGAACGTCAGGCAACTAAGGAATGCTGGAGGACAAGAAATAATCTTCCATGGGAAAGTGCCCACGGATTGGTTATCCAAGACCAAATGCTCGGGCGCTCTGAAAACATATATACAAGTAACATTTGACTGAGCAGGCTGTGTGTGTGTGTGTGTGTATGTGTGTGTGTGTGTGTGTGTGTGTGTGTGTACCTTGAATTGTACACTTGTAGATGACACTAGTCCGTGGGCTGGAAGCCCAGAGTAAATAAAAAGGGGGACTGTGGGCGTTCCCTTCTTTCTGTTTCCCAGTGTTCCCAGATGTAACCCTGCAGCCACAGTCAGGAGATATTTCTGCTGCTGTATCCTCTCCACCACAATAGATCTTCAAAGCATGAGCCAAAACAAATCCTCCTCCCCACCTTACTTTGCTTTTTGTCACACATTTGGTCAGTACACCGAGTAAAACAGCAATTCAGTTGTATGCCAGCTGGTAGATCTATCTTCACTGTATTATAGACAAACGAACTAGGCCAAAGGTATATTTTGAATTAACATAGAGCTTATATTCTGAAATCTTGAACCAAACCTCAGATCTGAGCTATATCTCTTTGTTTCTTTTAGGTTTTTCTGAGGTCTGTTATACCAGAATTATAATATTGTCTGGTTCAGGTTATCCTGCTAGGAAAAATATACCTTTGGGAGATCAAGTCACATACAAGAGTGTGCTGCCCTGTATATTATAGGAGTTCTACAAGTTTCTTCATGAATGAAAGCTCAAGAAAACTCAGATGAGTCTCAATTCTTAAAGAAAGGGACACAGAATAAAAAAAGTGATAGTGGGCACCCTGCACATCTGTGCTGACCAACTCTTGTTTCTATACTTTCCCTGTTTGTCTCCCTGAGAATCTCATGCGATTCAGCAGTATTCACACTGGAGCTTAGGCCTCTCCCTGACTTGTGTGGTACCTGATTAAAATGCCATCAGGATGACTAATTGGCTTCTCAAACACATCATGTGTAGAGCAAGATATCATCACCTTCAGAATCATAGCAAAGAGGAAAAGCAATGAAATAGGCCCAAGACCCTGGCACCAAAGGCAAAGGCAGTACAAAGAAGGAGGGGGTATAAACATAAGAAGAAAGGGAAGCTGGGATGGGGAACAGAAAGGGGGGATGAACAATACAGTATCAAGTGTAATCCTCCCAGGAACTTGTTTTTTCTTACCTCATAAATGAAGATTAAATAGATTGCCTAAAACTCTAACTAAGGATTTTCTTCCCACATACATTTTCCAATATTCATCATTCCTCTAATCTTAGGAGATATAATACTAGGATATACACAGGCAGACCTCAGAATGGAGTCCTGGTTTAAATCCTCACACATGTCTCTATCCATTGTAAATCATCACAAGCATCTTAAGTTAAATCTGGATTCTGCCTTCATATATTTAAAGGGTGCAGAGACTGTGTGCAGTTAACTGAACCATAGTGCACAGGTGATGATGGTCATCACTCAGAAAAGTTGGTACATTAGCAACTGAAAAGGTTCAGAATGGTCTTGAAGTCATAACAGACTAAATAACTGACGTTGTTATTAGCAGCCTATGTAGTTATGGAAAATGCTTCATTTAGGCATCCCTGTCTCACACCTTCTTTTCATGTCTGTTTTACCTTTTATGGATAGCGGTCTATGTAAGCAGAAAGTGATGATTCTCACCCTTATTTTTGCCGGTTATATACCTTTGGACAATAGACATTCCTCCTGTGAGCCCTGTTCTTCAAAGCAATGTCTATGAACCTACAACTTAGTCTTTACCTGAGAGCTTGTTTGAAATGCGAGCTCCAGGCCCATGCCATACCCACTGATTTGCTCCCACATATGAAGGCATGAGTGTGCACCTGTAGTCCTAACACTGGGAGACTGAAAGAGGCAGATCCCCAGAGATCACTGACCACCCAGCCTAGACAAATAGGGAGCTCCATGAGAGGCTCTTACTCAAAAAGTAAGGTGGGTGGAAGCCAAGGATGTAGCTGAATAGGAAGTAGAAAGCTTGTCTGGAATAGAGGAACCCCTTGGTTTAACCTCTAGTAACACCACACACACACACACACACACACACAGAGAGAGAGAGAGAGAGAGAGAGAGAGAGAGAGAGAGAGAGACAGAGACAGAGACAGAGACAGAGACAGAGACAGAGACATAGAGACTGACTGATTGAGAAAAATACCCACAACGATCTCCAGTACTCAAAAGCACGGCCACACATTTCCATATGAATATATATATAAAGATCCCCAGGTGACTCATGGACATGTTGGATTTTGAAAAGCCCAGCTCTAACTTCAGTTACCTCCACTGATAAATGTAAGCTCATCCAAATAACTGACCTAGTACCTGAAAGTGCTCAGTGAAGCATTATTTCTCAGACCTCCTCCTCTCAGACCTCCTCCTCTCATGCAGTAACAGTAACTTGGGAACATCTGGAGAAGACCCAAGTGCTCTTGTGGTATAAGACCAGGTGAGGTTCTGGCCTTAAGCAGCCCTAGAATGCAGTAGTGCCAAAGAGAAACAGATCTGGAGATAAGGGTGTCCCCTTCTGCTGCTCTACTCTGTGTAGCAGTAAACTGTTCAACTGCTCTTTACTCCCTGGCTGGGGAGGCCCAATTCTACCTGCCCCAATGCTCTAAAGTCCTTGAAAGAAAGGCACAAGTACACAGCATTATTTTAATATACCTTAACTAGCTTAATGGTGGGCCACTCCTTAACCTCCTCATGGCTAACACACACCCTCCAATATTCTTGAGCTATTACTTTCTAATATCTATATTTTATCTCTGCTCCCCTAGATCCAGTCAAAGGAGTGGACCCTGGGGCCACTTTTTCATGATTCTTACACAGTTAGTTCTTTGTCTTGTACAGCTCTCATATTTGTATCCTCTTCCTTTCCAACTAATCTCCTTCTGCATTTTCTCTCCAGGAATCCTCAAAGTCCCATCTCTATCCCCCTGTCCTGCCATTGGTCACTGGCTCTTTGTTGATCAGTCCAAAAAAAATTGTTGGCAGGGATCTGAAGCAAACCTGTGAATTCCTGTGTAAGCACAAATCAAATCCCCAGCACCTCATCCCTTTTGTCCAATAAAAAAAAGTTCTTTTCTCTGACATAAATTAAATACAACCATAATAATAATATAAATTATAAAGTATGATATATAATTAACATTTGATTACATTTGTCAATTTAAATAAAGTACTCTACCATGTATCCTGATTGAAAAAAATTTATAATTCTATACCTGAATTATGTTCTGACTTTAACTTGTATTACCATCTGAAAACCATTGTTTCAAATGTATGTCATTTTCCTCAAAAGCTAAACAACTTAAGTTTGATTATTAGACAATAACCAGCCTTCAACAGTCCCCTGTTCCTCAAAACATTGGAGCTTCTGTCTTCAGCTTTCTGGCTCAGGATCATCTGAGAGACCTTAAATGAAGCAGGAACTATGAAAGACTAGCTTACTCTATCATGACAGAGTTCAGCTGTTGACTATCCAGCATGTGTGTCCCTTCCTGGACAGCATTCTTTGTCTGCAGATGAATTAGGGCAATTCTTATCCAGTGGCTACTTTGCCACAATTTGAGCAACTCATTATAGAGGTTATGATGCTCAATATCTTCTTTGAATTATAAGGAAGGTACTGTCAGGAGCAGGCATGTCTTGTAATCAAATGATCTTTACTAATGAATTAACATTAAATGTCATATTCTGTGAATTTTTAATGTTTTTGAAGACTATCTATCTATATAAAGTGTATCTAAACTATTAAACCTTGACTACTCTTAACTATTGCTATTTGAATAATATTAAAGACACTTTATTATAATTAAAACAGAATCTAATATAACCATGAGTTTACTATGGCCCTTAAATTGCATTACTTAATCATCCTAAACAGTTTGTAAGAGCAACAACAGAAGGACTGGGTCAAATCCTCGTATTCTTAAATGAGTTTCATAGACACAATACCTAAGAGTAACACTATTAATTTCAAATTTTGTATCACTATACAAATTTTATACCAATAAAAAAAACTCAGTCTGTATCAATATATGAATTCTACACCAATGTAAGAAATTATAACATTTATTTTGCATCAATTATAAAGATCTTTACCAATGTATGATTATGGCTATATAATGTTTTGTTGAAGAATAAATTTAGTAGTCCACCCCATCTATTTCTTCCCTGTTTAAAATTATAACAATTTCCAAGTTATCCCTTTGAATGACTATCTATAATTTATCAAATAACCACAACCAGACACACCCAAGGGATCTGGATAATGACTCTACAACTTTTTCCTTCTGAATAGAAGGGATATAATTTTTTTAAAGGGTGAGAAATGGTAGGGAAATTAGAAAACGTGGTTAGACTTAAGAAAGCTAGCTTTAGCATCTATTGTCCAATCTGTGTAGGCTTATAAGGTTCAGGGTTTGGCTGAAGTCTTTCTGAAAAAAATTGGATGAAGCGAGTTCATCTGGAATCATCAGCTATTCCTGAAGTTGTTTTGGAAGCAATTCTCTGGAAACAGTCATAGGATGTAGGGGGCTGGAACTGCAGGTCATATTAGCGTCCACAAGAATGAATCTCACCAAAGGTACAATCTGCAATATACGAATCTCACAACCAAAATTTTAGCACTATGAAGATATTTGTATGGATTGTGCAAGATGCACAGATCAGTTAATGATGAATATTTGCTCCTTATTTGAACAGGTAAAAGACAGCTATCCTTTTGACTTAATTCGATCAATAACAAATTGTAATAAATCTTCATGCATGCCATGTGAAAAATGGTACGGTGGATCATAAGGATTCCACAACCAAGAAGATTTATTGTCTAATTTTAGCTAAAGTTTTGACTAGAAACATTTTCATATCTAAGCCATTTATAGGTGGTTCCTATGCTGAGGACTCAGCTGATCAATTTACCTGTCCTGTTTGATTTCTTACATTTTTCTTTCCTGTAGCCAAGATCTTCGGGGGGCCTTCTCCTGTCACATCTGATCTATAACACTCGTGGTCCAAAGCCTTTTCTTCTTTTCTATAACATAAATACAAAGCCTCTCTCCCAAAATAGCATATTCTTGGTCCAGTAACTTGATATCATCAAAGGTATTAATTGATTCAATTTAGTAGCTTGACCTTTCTCCCAGAAGAATTTTAATATAACCACAAAATTCATAACCACATGAATTTTGATAATTAAAACAATTCAATGATCCTCCACCATTTCTGCCCCAATCTACATGACAACAAGGTTTATGTTATTTGTTAATGTATATACTTAAATTCTCCCTTCTTTGAAAATTAAGATCTCTTAACATAACTTGAGTTAACTTAAATTTCTACAACCTGTCTAAAATACAGTAATTAAAACAATTTAAAGCAATTAAAGCAATCTAAACAAATATTATTATCTAATGAGATAGTGGACCCTCACTACCTCCTGCCCCAACCTACATGAGATCAAGTCCTAAATTACTACTATCTATCTACTTTCTCTTTATATAACTTGAATTAACATAAGTTTCTACTGTCTGTCAGAGATAAGGTCCTTCTTCTATCTCTTGCTCCTGACCTACAATTTGATCAAGAGCCTCAGTTTATTCATCTATGTATTTAATTTGGATCACATTCTCCTCTACTTACCCTATAAGCCTATTTTCAGGCTTTAAATTGGTCATTCCAGGCTAAGCAACTTCAGAAATCCCATGTAGACCACATCCAAAGATTCCGAATATTGCCCTGGCAAGACTTTAAATTTTCTTTTAATGCATTTTTCTCATTCATTCTATTCTTTCTATCTCCATGTGTTTGATTCCTACATGTGATATCAAAGGTCTGGATTTCTTCATTCCATGTATACTTAAAAACACTTAAAGAGTTATTATTATGCTTCTTTCTATCATTAAAACAATTAGATTAATTTTATTTGTATCTATTCTTTACCTGTTTGTGAGAGGCATGCAGCTTCTGTTGTATGTCTCTGCCTTTTGAGTAGCCTATCTCTTTGTACAGCAGGGGCTCCCAGTACCACTAAGCACAAACTCGTAGTCTAAAAGTAAGTTTTTGAACCACATCGAAACACTATTTGTATCAGTAAATTGTTAAATGACTCTTTACCCCACTCCACCCACCCCTGACCCGATGCTCTGCAACCCCTGAATGAAAGACAGAAATATGCAGCATTATTTTTAATATGCCTTAACTAGCTCAAGGGCTGGGCTACTCCTGAACCTCTACATGGCTCACACACTCCTCTTTAATATTCTTGAGTTATTACTTTCTAAAATCTATACTTTATCTCTGCTACCCTAGACTCAATCAGGGGAGTGGCCCCTGAGGCTGTTTTTCTCTTATTCTTACTTACATGGTTGGTTCTCTGCCTTCCACTGCTCTCGTGTTTGTATCCCCTTCCTTGCTTCTGCCCTAGTGAATCTCCTTCTTCTCCTGCCTCCCCTCTTCAGGAATCTTGAAAGTCCCACCTCTATCCCTTTGCCAGGCTATTGACCACTGACTCTTTAGTAACCAGTCAAAAAGACAAACTATTGGCAGGGACCTGCAGAGAACATGTGAATTCCCATCTAAGCACAAATCAATCCTCAACAACTCTGTGTTTGCAAGTTTATTTTTATTCTCTCAACTGCTAGGCCATTGTAAGGAATCAATAGTGCTGTGTGTTTTGACATTGATTTTTATATGCAAGCTTAAATTGAAGACTGTATTTGGCTTATATGGAATTATTTTCTTTATGTGATACTTATTAATAACTGAGTATAAAGGTAATGCATGCTTATCATGAACTAGTTAGAAAACACATGCCACTGATGCTGACATTCGCATATTTTACTAGTTTTATTGTGAACGAAAATAAAATTTTACTGGTAACTCTTTTTTAAACCAATCTGAACATTATGTAACTTGAAGAAAATTAGATGAATCCCTATTGTTCTGATTCTACCAAAATTTAGCTACCCCTAGGTGAATGACTTTGTTCTAATTTTGTTCACTGTTTAAATCATTCTTCTTGAGTCTCTGTTGTAGACAATTTCTTAGTATGGAATCTCCAGAAGAAGGGATGACTGAACCAAGAGATTTTTGATACCTTTCCTGTCAAACAATATGTCAACTTCCAGCAAGACTTATGTTTGCCCATTTGTTACAATGGATATCACTATTCATAGAAATGAAAATGATACATCGATTGAGGAATTAGCCAGGTAGAAGCCTCAGAGCCCTCTCCAAGAGCACGTCCTTGTGCCCAGTTGCCAGGAGCTCTCGGAATCCCACTCCTTCGTGTCTGCTCCACTGGGTAGACATGACTGATGAAATCATTGTCCAGCAGTGACAAGTTTAACTAGCTGGGCTTCTCTCCTCAGTGGGGATTGGAAGGTAGACTCTCCTGCACCCTTTGCTGAGGTGATAATTCTCCCTCGATCTGTAGCTGTCTATGACCTCAGACACTGCTTGTCACTTTAACAAACAAGACATTTCACAGGAAGTTCTAAGAATTTTAAGATCTATAAACCACAGAACTGCTCCAAAGCAAATGTGTAACACACATCAGAGATGAACATCTCCCCCAAGAGGTTATGTTCTTACCTAGTGACTATTCTGGCCTGTTGGATCCTCAGTTTTCTGTGTAAAACAATCAATCAATCAATGGAAAATTCTGATAAACATGGGGGAAACTACTTAATTTATAAGCGAGGACAGGAAGCTGCTGAGATGAGAAAGGCTAAAGCTTTGCACCCACGTGTTTCAGACTGGAAGGTTTACACAATCTCTGTTGGGTGAGATCCACACGGATAAGATAAGATGACAGAAAGAGTGGAGGTGTTCAGAGGAAGATTGCCACCTACATAGGGACCTATGGAAAATAAATGTCCTAAATATAGAATGTGTCTAGCTTAGGTAAATAGGACAAGTGAGCAAAGACAGACAATAAGCCTTAAGGATGTCTGGGAACTTGGTGAAACCACAAGAACAATGACCATGGGAGAAGGGCGCAGGCAGGCTCATGCCCTGCCCACACACTCCACATGCCCTTTGCCAGCTGGCTGGAATTCTGAATTTTAAATCTTTCATTTGCAAGCCAGGCATGGTCATTACTTACAAGAGTGTTTTGAGGATTAAATAATATTACATAGTCAGCTGAGAACCAATGTCTCTACTGTGTACTGAGTGGGATTGGGGTTCAAAGATGCTTTTTCCAGTTCACCTGAGTGTGAGCAGTGAGTGCAGTTAGATACATGGGTGGAGGAAATGTTGACTTAGGGACGATATAAAGTCCTTGTCAGACAATCACTAAAACACTTCCTGCAATAACTGCAAAAATTCAAGGACATGATAGGAAAAAAAATGGTTAAGAGGGATTGGTAGTTCTGAGGGTGTCTCCATCACCTGGTACCAGCAGTTCTCAGCCTGGGTCATGACCCCTTTCTGGTCACCTGCCAGATATTTACCTTACAATTCATGACAATAGCAAAATTACAGCTATGAAGTGACAACAAAATGATTCTATTGTTGGGAGTTACCATTACACAAGGAGCTGTATTAAAGGGTTGCAACACTAAGAAGGTTAAGAACCACTGTTCTACACAGTTCTGAACAGAGTATTTAACAGTTCATATTTGAGTAGTTTTATAAACAAGTAGATAAACGTGTCAAGATGTGTTCACCTATTGGGGCCACTATCACAAAACAAATCACCTCTGGCCAGGTGGCTTATAAATGTTGAGTTTCAGAATCTAATGACTTTGGTTGCTGTATGGCAGTCTTCCAGTAGGGTCCTTCTATGGTGGAAGGGTAAAGGGCTCTGTATAGTGATTTTTATTAGGACATGAATTCCCCTCAAAAGGGCTCTCTCCTTGTGGCCCAATTCCATTTACTACTCCTATTACTTTAGGGGATAGACATTTATATATGAACACATAGGAAGTTAAATAGTGAACAAACATTTAGTAGATAGCAGATAGCCTCTCACCAAAGATTAAAAAATGGACATTATCAACCAGTGAAGGCATGATTTCTGGGCAAAGAATGGATAAACAGTGTGAGTGTTGAAACAATCTATATAAGTCCGATGATCTGGTCAAGCCAGCAGATGTACAAGGACTATCATGTAAGCAACATTTCACAAGCATCCATATAAAGTAGCCGAACAATATACTTTCTGGGTGTGTTAATAGCACAGGATTTACAATAAATAAAATACAAACTGCTGTTTCCTGCCAGCAGGAACTTCGCAGCCTTCTTAGAAGTATACAATACAAGGGGAAACAAATTGACTATAAATCAGGTCAAAAATGTAAGTTTGATAGTTATTTGAATTTTCAAAAATAAGAATACCAACACAGAAGACTGGGACAGTCGTGCCACATTTAGTTCCCTCACCTTACAAAAGTGTAGAGCAAATGTTCATTTTGAACTTTTCATCTAACCTGTCTTCATTATTGAGATTTCGCCTAGTACTGATAAAATATTTGTTCTTAAATACCCTTTTTGATGCAGCATGAGCTATGATAGAAAACCCAATCAATGGGTAGATAACATCGGCATCTAATAGTATGGAAACATCGATGTTTTCCAAAACTCTGTTTGGTCCTTTATGACTTTTCATTGAAATTTCCACCCTTTCTGTGACTGTATTATGGGTTTCTTACTCCCTGCATGATTTTTTTGTTTTGTTTTGTTTTGTGAGGTTTTTAACATTACATCGGTATTACTCTTTGGGAATTTCCCATCATGCATCTTGATCATACTCATTTCCCAATCCTCCATATCTGAGACACACTTGTGAGCCCCCCACAAATAAAAAGGTAAAAATAAAAGTAAGAATTTTTCTAACTCTAATGTGTTATCCATATATTCACTGGAGCGTGGTAAAACTCTCAATGGCCTGCAGGTTAAATAGAGCTGTATGTCCTTCCCTTTCCATACAGCAGCTAGAGGTCATCAACTGTGGAGAGACACACTTTTGACACACATAAGACATGACAGGGGATGTGAAAAAGGCATCCTCTGGTCTGGGCACTGAAACTTTGTTAGTGTCTGTGGGCCATGCCGCCCTCTGGGACCATGCTGATCTGAGTGTCCTGTACTGCCACTAGAGGCCATGTTGATATCTGTAGTCCAACCTGCTTCCAAGGGCCCCATCTGAATCCATGATCCCACTGAAGCTTGGAGCAATGTTCATGGTCTGAGATGTTGCCAGAAACAAACTGGATATCTGTGATCCATTCTCCCACTGATTTGCAGGGCAAGGAGGCTGCTTTTGTTCTGCTATCAATGACTGCAGACGCACCATTGAGAGGAAAGGGTATGGAAGGTGGTTTCAATGTGCTTGACAGGAGCAAAATTAGCCTACATCTCAGATCCCTTCCTTGATTCTGTTCCAATAGAATGCAATTTCATTCATTCTCACCCCTAGGCAGAGTCTCATTGTGGAACAACATCCCGTGACTGTTGTACCTGGGTTCTTGTTCTGTTATAAAATTTATTTTACCGTCCTTTCAAGTTGAAAACTTTAAATGTACAGAATAAAATCCAGTCATTCAAAAATGACCAAATGATAGCTTCTGCTTTCTACACCTGGTCTTGTCTTCCATTTCTTCTTATCAAAACAAAAACAACTCATCAACCTGCCGACTAAAGGCTGCCCCTCTCTTATATTTATGCAGCTTGGGAATCCAGTGTGGTCTGAGAATCTTAAGCATCTCAAGCAATGAAAGACAAATGGGCACATGGGATTTTATAAAATTAGAAACATATTCATGAAACAACATGATTAACAAACTAAAAACAATCATAGAATTGGAGAAAAATATGAAACCTCCATAAAGGTGTTTACAGACATTGTATATTCTAATCATCCCAAACTAGAAACAATCATTGTTTTATAGGTGACTTGGTAAATCTACTATAGTATACATAGAAAATTCGATGTTATTCAACACCAAAAAGAAATGGGCTATCAAGCCATGAAAAGGTACAGAGAGAATTTAATTGCTTATCATTACAGGACAAGGGACTGATAACTAGACAAGCTAGATAATTCCTATAATTCAGAAAAAAAATTATCTTTTTAAGTTGGAAGATTTTAATAGACATTTCTTCAAATATAGACTGTTTACCATTCCACACATGAGAAAATAATATCACTAGCCATTAAGGAAATGCAAACCAAAATTATAATAAGGTACCACTTTATATTCAATAGATTTACTGTTGTCAAAAACAGAAAAATATGTTCTAGCAAGCATATATGTAAATTAGATCCCTTATATTACTGGTGGCATTGGAAAATGTTACTATGCAATGAAAATTTCTCCTGTAAGGATTCTTCAGGAAATTAAATACAGAATTTCCAAATAATTTAACAATTTCATTTCTGGGTATAAATATATGTTTATATTTATATTTATTTATAACAATATATAACATATATATCAGAAATGATTATACATAAACATACATACACACACACACACACACACATATATATATGCACCTCATTTATGCTGGGCATCTCCTCCAGAAGTAGCTAATCCTCTCTGGAAATGTCCTCTCAAACACAGACACAGAAGTATATCTCCTCGGTGACTCTAAATCCTGTCATGTTGACACTGAAAAGTAATGATAACCCTAAAGGTTTCCTGCTGAATAAACTAAGCCAGTCACAAAAGGGCAAAAGCCACATGTTTGCTATTATATGAGGTTCCTGGATTAAGCAGATTTGTAGAAACAGAAACCAAACAATAGTCGCCAAGAGCTGGGAGAAAGGAAAGCAAAAGGTAGTGTATAATGGGTATGATGTTTTAGTCGGGGATCATCAGAATATTCTGGAGGTGAATGGCAGAGGTGCTTGCATACCACTGTGAGTGCTCCTAGTGCTACATGTAAACTAACTTAAAAGGTGCATTTTAGCTCTACGCAATTTATCATAAAAGTAGCCTTCTAAGGGCAGTTTTTCTCACTTGCAGATTTTTCCTGCTCCTTTCAGCTCTGCAGTAGCCCTTACAGAAGAAACCTTGGTTTCATGACATTGGTGCCAGGCCCTGGTTCACACGCTGTCATCACTAAGAGTGTATCCACCTCAGGCAGCTCTGTCCATACTGTCTTCTTTCTTAGGATTATTGTTCCCAAAGAAGTTGCCATTTTCCTCTGATGGGTTGTCCCCCTACCTCAGCAATGCGTACTCTAAGGTCACCTGCCTTCTTTTGGTAGGAGTCTTCCTACAAGCTTTGGTTTTTAAAGTCTCTTCACCCTCTCCTGCAGCAGCACCTCCTGCTGGGAACCCAGCCAGTCAGCATGTAGATACCTCCCACAAGAGAGAACCCTCTGGCTCTACAGGGCATACAGATGCAGTCAGCACTTCCTTGAGTTCTTTCTTAGTCAATATACCATGCAGCCATCTTATTTTCTCCTTCACTTACCCATTTTGTCTAAGGGATAGGCAGCTAGCGGGGAATTTATCTCATCAATATTTTTGCGGGATGGGAGCTTTCCTCTTAGCCTACCTGAGTTTCATCCTCTCCAGCATCTGACAATGAAGGACATACTTGGTTCATGGGGAACAAGAGCTAGACTTCATTTTTCTTCATTCATAAATCCTGAGTCTCTCTTTCTCTTGATCCCACTAGCAGGAAAGTCTCTCCACTCCTTTTCCAGATGCAGAAAACAGCTGACATCTCATGAGACATGCCCCAAAAGCATGATCAAGTCATCTGTGCACTGCTTAATAGTTGAATAAAAAAATTGGAACTATCTAAGGCACGTGTATGTTAATATGACTTGCAAACGTGATCTGGGTTGGGCCACGTGGTATATTTGATTACATTTCCCTCTCTACGGGTGACTCAAAGTATTTTTAGCACTGTGGTTAATGGATTCATTTTTCTCCTGATCCGTTCATTGTTTAAATTCATGCTGCAGTCTTGTTTGCAGTCTTGATTTTCTGGTTCTAGCTGCCTTTTTGTCTTACATTATTCAGTGTTATCCAGTGTCTTTTATCTTTTCTGAGAATCAACATCGTCTGTTTCCTCTAATTCCTTTTACTAGAGCCCTTCATCCCATGCGTGTCATCACCTCCAGTCCTGCTGCTCATTCTGTAAGTTGGCATCCATGAGCTCTTCTCCCTGGAGGAGTCACTGGTTCCCATCCCAGGTGTCCCTTTTGTCCGAATCTTCTTAAGTATGTTCTAAGAAGGGACATGTGAGTGATAACCTCTGAGTTGTCTGCCTGGGTCTTTACTGTGCCTCCCAGTTGGTGAACAGTTTGTCCAGATATGAAATTCTGGGTTAAGAACATTTTCCCTGAAGACCAAAGTGCAGATGCTTCAGTTCTTCTTAGAAGGGGGAACAAAAATATTCACAGGAGGAAATATGAAGACAAATTTGAAGCAGAGAGTGAACAAAGCATGTATGTGTATACATACATCCATGTAGGTATGTATGTATGAAATTTTTCTCAGGAAGTTTAGAAATGTTATTTGTAATGTGACCAGTGACTGGCACGTCGGAACCATATACAAGGTTATTTGAAATCCTAGGAGATAAATATAAACTTAAACTAAAAATAAAAAAGAAAGACAAAAAAGAATAGATGGAAGTCTTTTCTATTGTTTTCTGATTATCTCATGTGTATTATGTTAGCTCTCATTTCCCCCCTTCCCTGGTGTTGTTGTTGTTTTTCCATTTTATTTTTCTGGCTCTTATTATTGGTACAAGCTTTCCTCAAATATTTTCTAGTTCTTAATTTTTTGTCTTTGGAACTCAGAGTGGGGGTGACATTGATCCCTAGTGAAACCTGCATGTCTAAATAGGGCTTATTAATTGTGGGGCTTCTCTGTAGAATGAGCCATCAATATACTGGCCTATGGGCTAGAGAACAAAAATGTAAATAGCAGTACTCTTACTGACAGCCTTAATTCTCTAACAACTAGCTCAATTTCTAAGGGAATGTTCTCTAATAATCAGTCTTTCCTGGGACATAAACTCCTGATCAGCTGGAATCATGTCGATTAGAAGGGAATAGGTGAGCAACTCCTGTAGACATCTTTAATTAAGCCATGCTTTCTACCACAGATCTACCTGTCTTTCCTGGTGCCTAGGTCTGTCCTCACAACTGGTCGCTGGTCTCATGTTCTAAACCATGAACTCTTCCATAGTTTGATCCTCTGCCCCATGCCAACAGCTTCCAGCTTCAAGAGAATTCTGAATGTTCTCAGCAATCAATAACAACCCTCCCCTCCCATGCACTCCCATGTTTGTTATGAAAGCACATCTTTTTCTCTAGTATTGTCAATTTAATTAGTGTCTCAGGAGAACAGTGAAGTAAACATTTTATTCCTGCTATTTCATTTTCCCTTCAAGTATCTATTTAATTTCCAAGTGGTTTTGGTCATTTTTCTATGGCTGAGTTCTTGTCTTTTCAAATCAAGATGTAGCTTTTAAAATCCTAACTGTGATGAATTTATCTGGGCTTTTTATCACTACATTGATGTTTACAAGCCTTCTATGGACTTAGATTGTCTCTCCTTTTTTGTAGAATACAAACTCTATACATGTCAATTAACCTAACCTTGTCGATTATGTCCTTCAAAACCCTTTGAAATGTTTATCTTTAGACTGTTTGTGTTACAAATGCTGAAAGAATGTTATTAAAATATCCCACTGTGGATTTAGCATCTTCCCTACAAACTCTTTGGTACTTTTTAATCTTCTGTATTTGTTCACAGAATTTTTTATTTTGTGGACACCATTCTTATCAGTACCCAAACTACTTTACCCTATCAATGGTTTTTTTGAATGTTTTTACTGTTGTTTCATTTACTTGCTAGGTTTTCTGGACCCTTTATTTTACATTTTACTTTATTACTGTTTAAACTCTGGTTCTCATTAAATAGTTAAGTAAAATTTGTTTCATAGAATATGACAATCTTTTGGTGAACAAAATTAAATATTTTAATATTTACTGTGATAGCTTCTTTTTATGCTGTTTTTCTTCATGTTAATGATTAGCATATTTTGTTCTTTTTGCCTCTCCTTACCCTTGGGTTCTAATCATCTCTCTTCGTGTTCCATTTTGCCATGTTAATTTGGAAGTTCAAAATAACTGACTTCCATTTTTCCAGGCTTACTTTTTGCTCCCAAACATATCAGTATTTTTCTGCTATATATAAAAGTTAAGAGTGTCAGCTATTTCCTCTGTCTATTATAATATTTTCTGCCCACTCTTCTGCAAAGATCACTGAACCTCACTAAGAGGAGTCAATTTAATTCTGTGTCTATTTAGCAGATTAGTGTGTTCTTTCCTAAACTTGTATGGCCACATATTCTAAGCCCACTAACAACAACTTTCCTATTCTAGAGTGGGTCTTAAACCCAATCAGAAAATGGTTGGTTACTCCTATAACTTATGTGCCACTTTTGCACCAATGGCCATGTCTTATCAGCCCATTCATTGTTGAAGCTCACAGGGCAAAACTGATGATGCCTGGTCTCCTCAGGCTGGATAGCACCTTCCAGCACTCTACAAGTTGCCTGGTAAGAATGAAGCTTCCAGGTTGGTTTTTTATATATACTATCTTTAGCAATAGAGACTTATCATCAAGTCTGAAGGATAACCAAGAGCATTGGCTAAAACCTAGTCTGTAGTATTTGTGGGTCTGTGAGAACTCATTAACCAACAGCCTTCAGGGAAGTAAGCCATCCCTGACCTCATACTTTATATTTGCTAGCTTTGAATGTCTAGAGGGGGGAATGGTCACCCTATGATCGAGAAACTATTTAAACTATTTTTATATGTGTGTATATACTTTAGGGAAAAAAGTAGTAGATTTTTACTGGACTTTTTCAGAAGATCTGTACTATCAGTCATCCCTCACCATATTCCTTCCCTTCCCCCCTACCTTCCCATTCCCACCCTACTTAACCCTTTCTATTTCTATGCCTTTGTAACAATGCATTCTATCTCCCTTCTCGTGAAATACACCCATGGCCCTTTACTAATAGCCTGACTTATTTGTCTGTTCCAAACAAAACACTTATATCTAGAGATGCAAAGCTCATACCCACAGATGAGAGAAAACATGAAGAGATTTTCCTTTCAGATCTGGCTTACTTTACTCAAAATGCTTGTTTTCAGCTCTAACCATTTACCCTCAAAATTGCATAATTTCATTTTTCTTAACAGGCAAATAAAAGCCCATTGTGTAAATACATTACATATTTTATTATTCATTTCCATGTCTTAACTATTGTGAATTGAATGGTAGTGACTATAAATGACAGGTACCTCTCTATTAGGATATATAATCCTTAGTGTATATGCCCAAGACTGGTATAGCTGGACCATATGGTAGGTTCATTCTTTTTAGGCAGTTGCCACACTGAATTCCACAGTGGCTGCATAAGTCTACACTCTATCAGTAGTGAATAAATTTCTCCCTTTCCCCACATCAGCATTTAATCATCTTGGCTTTTCTGTCTTATTATCAAAAAACTTACATTTTAAAGATATTATATACAATTTCCCTTTTTCAAGTAAAAGAACTTTCTGAATTAGATTAGCTAGAAATGTATAGGCTAATTGCTGACTGGAAGTCAGCTTTCAGGCTGAAAAGAAAACAATATTTACAAAATATGATAATGACAACTTCCTGTTCTGTCAGCTCTACAATGAAAGTAAAGTATCTAGTGGACAATTATACAGATAATATTTGCACTCTAATGATCGGCATTAATAGTACTTAATAGCATTGGAAACTAAGAATCCCAGTACATCTCATTCTTGGCAACATCTATTTCTTTAAAAAGATGCTAGTAAGGCTGAGAAACTTCAATTGTGACACTTTGCGGAAAAATAAAAAACGAGGTGCTGTCAGCAAGAGCTGATGCACAGACAGGCGAGCGTATGATGCTGACCAATGGCCAGAAGAGCAGTTCCATCATCAGTCAGCCACATCGAAAGCCCCACATCAAGTCAGATCCAATATAGGTATGTGCTTGACAGGCAATAAATGGAGACCTAGGTTCATGCTCCATTAAGCTTAATTCGCTCTAGAGCTCACCATTTAACAGAACACATAGTGTTCACTCAGGTAACCAGAGGCCCAGAAACCAACCTTTCAGCTAGTACACTAAAAATACATATTTTATCAAGTTTAGGGCTGTCAGCCACAAGTAAATAAAACAATTTTCACTCCCAACCAACTTTAGAAATTCCCTGTCAAGTTTGACATATGAAATGGAGCCCTGTAGGAAACACCAGAGTACTGATCACCAACCAGATGAGAATGATCTATTACAGCAAATTGCATCCTTAAAAAGCCAATATGCAAAGAGCCACATCCATTGAGAACCTCAAGGAGCCTCTGTTGTCTTAAGAAGTTCAAAGTTCTTGACAGACACTGATGGATCCTCATGAAAGATGTTCAGGTACTCTGTCTCTCTGTCTGTCTATGTTCCTCACACTCCCTCTGGCACTTGAGAAATTCTAATATGCAACTGTGTCTTTTCTACTTTCTCTAGTCACATTTTAGACTTTTCTGTATGTGGTTCTATTCTGGGATCTAACAGCCACGTTGAGCTCTCTGATGATCGTACTGAAAAGACCGTACTTTCTATGGGGTAGAATGTAAGAAACCAATTGGATTCCATATCCAAAGCAGAAATGGATACACACAAAGAGAAGAGAGAAGGATTAGAGGAGAGACGGGGGCCTGGAGGAAGTAGTTAGCCATGATGCTATGAACCAAGTCAAATACAGCCATGACTGATAAGCAAGAATAATATAAAACCATATAACTGTATGTAATTATAAAACCAGTAAGATGGATATCCTGAAGCACATCAAAAAAGCCAAAGACTTAAAATATATCAGAAACAAAGAGAAAGCAGGAAGAAGGCAGATACCTTTGGGTCTAGATTATTTTCTCAAGGGCCAGCTTGGCTGGTTAGTAGGAGATAAACATCTGTCACTATATAGAAGGCCCCAGGGCAAGGTCCTTGCCATCTTTTGCATTCCATGCATCACGTGAGGCTTCTCGGAATCATTGGGGTCCTGGCAGTAGGAAAAGAGGTGCAATTTCCTCATCCAAAATCAAGAATGCCAAATCATCTTTCTTGTTATCTAGAGGACTCCATCCAGGAAAACTGCCATGGCTAGGGACAGACACTCCTGGTATTTGCCACACATTGAGAAGAGGAGCTGAATTAAACAATGTTACTGATGTAGGGAGATTGATTTTGAATTTTGTTGTATAGCATACATCCCTAGGTCTCCTCAGTAAGATCATATTCCTCTTGCTAGCATTTTGTCCCTTGAGATGGATGCCTATACTGTACATTTTTGCTCATGGTGGACAGCATCCTATTTTAAGTAGTTAGCATCACACCTGTATTTTACTATCCACGTGCTTTAATTAAACAACCATGTCCCCCACACTCACATACAGTTTTCCTCTTCTGTAACTCAGTCTCTAAGCCTTATTTCCCTTCTGACACTTAGATTGGGTTGAAATAATAATGGTCCAGGACTAAATGGGTTAAATGTCTCCAAGTGAAATTTTGGGATCAATCATATGTGTACAAAATTTAAGGCTACTTATTCAGTTCCATTTTGTAACCTTGTAGCCTTTTCCCTTAAAATGCTACTCATTGCTGCAGTTAAACCAGGTGCCATTTGACCTATACATCCCTTCAGAGAAAAGTTGGGTTTGTTTTAATCATCATCACCCCAAGAATTATAAATAATCATTTCCTGACTGAAGAAGCTATTTACTATGGAAATATAAAATTGCTTTATGTGTGAATATTCCCCCAAAATGTTACTGTTTTTAAGTCTCATTAACCACTGACCAGAATTCCATTAACTGAAAATATATTTCCCTTTGAGTTCAACAACAAAAATTAGTGGAGTTTTGCATTTTGCTTTACTAAAATTTTGCTGCTAATTATTTCAAGAGGTGGCATTTTGACAACTCTGGGTGCCAATGCCTCAAGATAAGTTGACCTATTTCTTGGAATCATGGAAATTGGTTTTGTTCCACCACAGGACCATTTCTCAAGAATAGGGTCCAAGCCTTGTACTAAAACATCTAATTCTTGAGGAGTTCAGTTTCCACATTTGTTCCAACCTATTTTGTTCTTAATTACTGACCATAATTAATAAAGTCATAGGCTAGCCTGTTTGTCTCGCAAGTTTCTTAGGTGAGTCTGCTTCTTCCTCTAATTTTACTATCAGGAAAAAAGCTCTGTATCTTCCAGGAAACTGTAAAAAGTGAACTCTGAAGCTGTGTAATGGCTAAGAGATAAAACATTCATGGAGTGAATTAAACTCTGCATTCTTGTTCATGTGCCGTAAAATGGAGCCAATACAGTACCAAACTCATAAGCTATAATGACATTTAAATGAATTGATTTTCTTCCTTTCCAGTTGGCGCTACAATAATTACATATTATAACTCCAGAATTCTATGAGTTTTAAGATCACAACAACCCACCAGTGTGTATAACATCAAATGGTAGACAAACTAATGTCTCCCCAGGGAAACTCACATCCTAATCTCTGGAGCTTAAGAAAAGGAAATTAAGGTTGCTGCTTCAGTTGAGGCTGCTAATCAGCAGGCCTTACGCTGGAGAATTTATGTCTATGTGGGTCTTCACAGTGGAATAAGGAATAAAAGGGGGATAGGGAAATCATGAAAGAGACAAAAACTCAATTTCTTTGTTTATTTGACTGCAGTAACAAAGTACCTTATACTGAACACGTTCAACTCAGAAATATATTTCTTTTTTTCCTTTTATTAGATTTTTTATTTACATTTCTAATGCTGTTCTCTTTCCTGGTTTCCCCTCCAGAAAACCCCTATTCCATTCCTCTCCCCCTGCTTCGATGAAGGTGCTTCGTTCCTGATTTCCAGAGTGGTTGTATCAATTTACAACCTCACCAACAGTGGAGGAATGTTCCTCTTTCTCTGCATCGCATCCTCACCAGCATCTGCTATCATCTGAATTTTTGATCTTAGCCATTCTGACTGGTGTGAGGTGGAATCTCAGGAATGTTTTGATTTACATTTTCCTGGTGACTAGGGATGTTGAGAATTTCATAGGTACTTTTTGGGCATTCAGTATTCCTCAATTGAAAATTCTTTGCTTTGTACCCCATTTTTAATAGGATTGTCTGATTCTCTGGAGTCTAATTTCTTGAGTTCTTTCTATATATTGGATATTAGGCCTCTATCACATGTGGGGTTGGTAAAGATCCATTCCCAGTCTGTTGGCTGCTATTTTGTTTTCTTGACAGTGTTCTTAGCCTTAGAGAAACTTTGCAGTTTCATGAAGTTCCATTTGTCAATTGTTGATCTTAGAGCATAAGCAGTTGGTGTTCTGTTCAGGAAATTTTCCCCTGTGCCTTTGTGTTCTAAGCTCTTCTCCAATTTTTCTTCTAATAATTTCAGTGTACCTGGTTTTATGTGAAGATCTTTGATCCACTTGCACTTTAGCTTTGTACAAGGAGGTAAGAAAGGATCAATTTGCATTCTTCTGAATGCTAACTGCCAGTTGAACCAACACCATTTGTTAAAGAGACTGTTGTTTTTCCATTGAATGGTTTTAGCTTCTTTGTCAAAGATCAAGTGACCATAGGTTTGAGGGTTCATTTCTGGGTCTTCAATTCTATTCCATTGATCTACCTACCTATCTCTGTACAAATACCATGTAGGTTTTGTCACAATTGCTTTATAATACAGCTTGAGGTCAGGTATGGTTATTCCTGCAGAAGTTTTCTGTTGTTGAGAATAGATTTCGCGATCTAAGATTTTTTGTTATTCTAGATGAATTTGCAAAGTGTTATTTCCAACTTTATGAAGAATTTAGTTGGATTTTTTATAGAAATTACATTGAATCTGTAGGTTACTTTTGGTAAAATGGCCATTTTTACAATGTTGATCTTTCCAGTCCATGAGCATGGGAAATCTTTCCATCTTCGGAGATCTTCTTCAATTTTTTCCTTCAGATATTTGACCTTCACTTGCTTAGTTAGGGTCAGACCAAGGTATTTCATATTGTTTGTGACTATTGTGGGGGTGGGTATCTTTTTTCTAATTTTTTTCTCAGCAAGTTTATCCTTTGAGTAGAGGATTTGTTTGAGTTAATTTTATATCCAGCCACTTTGCTGGAGTTTTTTATCAGCTGTAAAAGTTCTCTAGTGGAATTTTTGGGATCACTTAAGTATACTATCATATCATTGGCAAATAGTGATATTTTTGCTTCTTCCTTTCTGATTTATATTTCTTGGACTTCTTTTTGTTGTCTAATTGCTCTGGCCAGGACTTACAGTACGATATTGAATAGGTAAGGAGAAAATGGGCAGCCTTGTCTAGTCCCTAATTTTAATGGAATTGCCTCAAGTTTCTCACTGTTTAGTCTGATGCTGGCTACCACTTTGTTGTATATTGATTTTACTATGTTTAGGTATGAGCCTTAAATTCCTGATCTTTCTAAGACTTTTAACATGAAGTGTTGTTGAATTTTGTCAAATGCTTTCTCAGAATCTAGTGAGATGATCATGTGTTTTGGGTGTTTTTTTTTTTTTTTTTTAGTTTGTTTATATGTTGGATTACATTGATAATTTCTGTATATTAAACCATACCCGCATCCCTGAGATGAAGCCTACTTGATCATGGTGAATGATCATTTTGATGTGTTCTTGGATTCGGTTTGCAAGAATTTTATTGAGTATTTTTGCATCAATTCATGAGAAAAATTGGTCTGAAGTTCTTTCTTTGTAGTGTTTTTGTGTGTTTTAGGTAAGAACATTATTATAAGTTCGAAGAACTTGTTGTGTAGTGTTCCTTCTGTTTATATTTTGTGAAGTAGTTTAGAGAGTATTAATATTAGGTCTTCTATGAAATTCTGATAGAATTCAGCACTGAACCCAAATGGTTCTGTGCTTTCTTTGGTTGGGAGGATTTTGATGACTGCTTCTATTTCTTTAGGTGTGGTAGGACTGTTTAGATGGTTTATCTAATCCTGATTTAACGTTGATATCTGGTTTCTGTCGGGAAATTTGTCCATTTCCTCCAGATTTTCAAGTTTCGCTGAGTATAAGCTTTTGTAGTAGAATCTGATGATTTCTTGAATTTCCTCAGTTTCTGTTTTCATGTCTCCCCTTTCATTTCTGATTTAGTTAATTTGGATACTCTCTCTGTGCCCTCTAGTTAGTCTGGCTAAGGGTGTATCAATCTTGTTTATTTTTTCAAAGAACCAGCTCCTGGTTTGGTTGATTCTTTGTATAATTCTTTTTGTTTCTACTTGGTTGATTTCTGCTCTGAGTTTGATTATTTCCTGTCATCTACTCATCTTGGGTGTATCTGCTTCCATTTGTTCTAGAGTTTTCAGCTGTGCTGTCAAACTGCTAGTGTATGCTCTCTCCAGTTTTCTTCTTGGAGGCACTCAGAGCTATGAGTTTTCCTTGTAGTACTGCTTTTGTTGCATATCCCATAGGTTTGGGTATGTTGTGCTTTCATTTTCATTAAAGTCTTAAAAATCCTTAATTTCACCCTACATCAGATAGAGGCCTAATATCCAAGGTATACAAATAACTCAAAAAGCTAGACACCAGAGAATTAAACAACCCTATTAAAAAATGGGGTACAGTCTTAAACAAAAAGTTCTCAATCAAGGAATATCGAATGGCTGAGAAACATCTAAGGAAGTGCTCAACATCCTTAGCCATCAGGGAAATGCAAATCAAAACAACCCTGAGATTCTACCTCACACCAGTCAGATTGGCCAAGATCCAAAATTCAGATGACAGTAGATGCTGGCGAGGATGTGGAAAAAGAGGAACACTTCTCCACTGTTGGTGGGGTTGTAAACTGATACAACCACTCTGGAAATTAGTCTGGCGGTTCCTCAGAAAAATGGACATAGTACTAACTTAATACCCAGTTATTCCACTTCTGGGCATTTACCCCAGAGATGCTCCAACATACAACAAAGATACATGTACCACAATGTTCATTGCAGCTCTATTTATAATAGCCAGAAGCTGGAAAGAACCCAGATGTCCTTCAGTAGATGAATGGATACAAAAATTGTGGTACATTTACACAATGTAGTACTACTCAGCCACCAGAAACAATGACTTAATGAAATTCTTAAGAAAATGGATGCATCTAGAGAAAACATCCTGAGTGAGATAACCCAGTCGCAAAAGAACAGACATAATATGCAGTCACTGATAAAGGGATACTAACCCCAGAAAGCTCTGAACACCCCAGAAACAACTCACAGACTGTGTGAAGTTCAACAAAAAAAGAATATATTTTAATTAAAATAGAACTGTATCACATCCCCCTTTCCTCCCTACAGCCCCTCCTAGTCTATCTCCTATCCCCTCAAATTAATAGCCTCTTTTCCTATGTTGTTGTTACATATATACATATGTGTATGTATATGTACCCACAAATACTTAATTACAACCTTAAAAATGTATTTGTATATTTTTATGCAAAAATGCTGAAAATTTGTACATTTATCTGTGTTTTTTAAAATAAAGTTAAAAAAATTCTTAATTTCTTTCTTTATTTCTTCCTTGACCATGTTATCATGGAGGAGAGCATTGTTCAGCTTCCATGTGTATGTGGGCTTTTTGTTGTCTCTGTTGTTATTAAAGACTGGCCTTAATCCATGCTGATCTGATAGGATGCATGGGAGTATTTCGATCATCTTATATCTGTTGAGGCTTGTTTTGTGACCAACTATATGGTCAATTTAGGAGATGGTACTGTGCGGTGCTAAGAAGAAGGTATATTCTTTTGTTTTAGGATGAAATGTCCTGTAGATGTCTTTTAATTCCAATTGGTTCATAACCTCTGCTAGTTTTGCTGTGTCCCTGTTCAGTTTCTGCTTCCATGATCTGTCCATTGATGAAAGTGGGGTGTTGAAGTCTCCCACTATTATTGTATGTGGTGCAATATATGCTTTAGCTTTAGTAAGCTTTTTTTTTTTTTTTTTGAATTTGGTTGTATTTGGAACATTGATGTTCAGGACTGAGAGTTCGTCTTGATAGAATTTCCTGTGGTGAGTAAAAAGTGTCCTTCCTTATATTTTTTGATAACTTTAGGTTGAAAATCTATTTTATTTGATATTAGAATAGCTATTCCAGCTTGTTTCCTGGGCACATTTACTTGGAAGTTTTTTTTCCCCAGTCTTTTACTCTGAGGTAGTGTCTGTCTTTGTCTCTGAGATGAGTTTCATGTATGCAGCAAAATGCTGGATCCTGTTTACATATTCAATCTGATAGTCTATGTCTCTTTATTGGGGAATTGATTTCATTGACATTATGAGATATTAAGGAATAGTGATCGCTGTTCCCTGTTATTTTGTTGTTAGAGGTAGAATTGTGTTTGTGTGCTTTTCTTCTTTGTTGCATGATTATTTTCTTGATTTTCCTAGGGTTTAGGTTCCCTCCTTGTGTTACATTTTACATCTATTATCCTTTGTAGGGCTGGACTTGTGGTCAGATATTGTGTAAGTTTTCTTTTGTCCTAATATATCTTGGTCTCTCCATCTATGGTGATTGAGAGTTTTGCTGAATATAGTAACCTGGGCTGGCATTTGTGTTCTCTTAGAATCTGTGTGATGTCTATCCAGGATCTTCTGGCTTTCATAGTCTCTGTTGAGAAGTCTGTTGTAATTCTAATTGGTCTGCCTTCATATATTACTTGTCCTTTTTCCCTTACTGCTTTTAGTATTATTTCTTTGTTTTGAACATTTGATGTTTTGACTATTATGTGTCAGGAAGAATTTCTTTTCTGGTCTAATCTCTTTCAAGTTCTGTAGGTTCCTTTTATGTTCATGGTCATCTCGTTCTTAAGGGTAAGGAATATTTCTGCTATGATTTTGTTGAAGATATTTACTGTGCCCTTTAGTTGATATTCTTCACCCTCTTTAACACTTATTATTATTAGGTTTGGTCTTCTCATTGTGTCCTGGATCTCCTGGACAGTTTGGGTTAGGAGCTTTTTGGTTTTTGCATCTTCTCTGTTTTGTCTATGTTTTCTATGTTGTCTTCTGCCCCTGATTTCCTCTCTTCCATCTCTTGTAGTCTGTTGGCGATGCTTGGATCTATGATTCCTGATTTCTTTCTTAGATTTTCTATCTCCAGGGTTGTCTCTTTTTGTGCTCTTTATTGTTTTTATTTCCATTTTCAATTTCTTTACCTGTTTTGGCTGTGTTTTCCTGTAGTTCTTTGAGTGATTTATCTGCATTCTCCTATAATTGTTTAAGAGAGTTATTAATGTGCTTCTTGAAGTTTTCCATCATAATCATGAAGTATAATTTTTTTTGTGTTTTACAAATATTTATTGTATGTTCACTTTGTACCAGGAGTCATGTTAAATTCACAAATACATGTACTAAATCTCCAAGGGAATTTATAATATTTGTTATAAGTAAATAATTCCAATAATTTTGTTAATAAGAAATAAGAATATACAGGTATATATTTTTGAAAATTAACTAAGTTTGGTCAAAAGAATTACAGTTTAATTCAATTTCTATATACATGGTAATCTAATATTTCCATAATGCTGTCTTCAAAGAAACATTAATACATCTGTCCACAGTTTTGTTCTTATATCTAGACTCACATACATCCACTGGCTTTGATAATACCTCAGTTCACTTGATACTGGTTTTATCATATTTCCACACGCACTCACTTCTTGTGAGCACTAGACTACAAGTCCATACATCAGAAATGTGTGATTATTATTCTTATGATTCTCTCTCTCTCTCTCTCTCTCTCTCTCTCTCTCTCTCTCTCTCTCTCTCTCTCTCTCCCTCTCTCTCTTTCAAGCAATCAGTCCTGTTGTGCTTCTATATCTATTGCACATGTTTCTCATTGTAAAATATGTCCCTCAGCTTCCTTATACACTATTCCATATATTGAAACACATATCATAGTATCTGACTTTTCTAAAGTGATATTCACAACTTTTTTTTAACGACTTTATTTTGCAAAACAAAGATAAATGTAAAGATTTTAAACATTTTTTGCTTAAAATTATACATTTTTGTCAGTACTGTTTTTTCAGACATTAAAATAAATTTTACATAAAACCATGTGAATATGTTTTTTAGTCAGTACTTGATTTTTTTCAAGGGCTTGACAGTATGCATTGAAAACGTACTAGTTGCAATAAGCGTAAAGTACATGCAAAACAAAACGCAACATGGAAATAGTCAAAGTCTTCTTGTTTTGTGAATATATGTATATTTTTTGTTTTCTTTATTTCTTGGACTTCATACAGTCTGTGAGTTGTTTCTGGGGGAGTGCAAGCCTCTGGGGTTAGCATCCCACTATCAGTGACTGCATATTATGTCTGTTCTTTTGTGACTGGGTTATCTCACTCAGGATGATATTCACTAGATGCAGCCATTTTCTTAAGAATTTGGTTAAGTCATTGTTTCTGGTGGCTGAGTAGTATTCCATTGTGTATATGTACCACAATTTTTGTATCCATTCGTCTTCTGAAGGACATCTGGGTTCTTTCCAGCTTCTGGCTATTATAAATAGAGCCGCTATGAACATTGTGGTGCATATATCTTTGTTGTGTATTAAAGTGTCTCTGGGGTATATGCCCAGAAGTGGAATAGCTGGGTCTTCAGGTAGTACTATATCCAATTTTCTGAGGTATCGCCAGACAGATTTCCAGAGTGGTTGTATTAGCTTGCAACCCCACCAACAGTGGAGAAGTGTTCCTCTTTCTCCGCAGCCTGACCAGCATCTGCTGTCATCTGAGTTTTGGATCTTGGCCAATCTGACTAGTGTGAGGTGGAATCTTAGGGTTGTTTTGATTTGCATTTCCCTGATGGCTAAGGATGTCGAGCACTTCCTCAGATGTTTTTCGGCCATTCAGTGTTCCTCAACTGAAAATGATTTGTTTAGCTCTGTACCCCATTTTTTAATAGGGTTATTTGATTCTCTGGTGTCTAGCTTTTTGAGTTCCTTGTACACCTTAGATATTAGGCCTCTATCTGATGTGGTGTTGGTAAAGATCTTTTCCCATTCTGTTGGTTGCCATTTTGTTTTCTATTTTTTTTTGGGGGGGGGGGGTTTCTGTGGTCTTTATTCTCTTTCCCAATATAAAATATATATTTGATGTACCATAGAGATTAATTTGTCAAATTTAATACAGTACACAGTCAAATAAAAGTTGAAATTAATAACAGTGTTGAAAGTTTATTTCTATTTTCGTTAGGAATATCAGCATTATTCTAGATTTTTAAAAATTTTTTTTTTTTTTTTTTTTTTGTCTTCAAAACAAGATTTATTTTTTTTTAACATGAAAATACATGGAAAATACATTGGTCTCTTATCTGTTACAAATAAGACTCAAATTATTAATCATAACAAGAAGTGTTTCTTGAGATATTTCCATCTACACAAAAGACTAAAATCTTATTTTTTTTTAAAGATTTTAAACATTTTTTGCTTAAAATTATACATTTTTGTCAGTACTGTTTTTTCAGACATTAAAATAAATTTTACATAGAACCATGTGAATATGTATTTTAGTCAGTACTTGATTTTTTTCAAGGGCTTGACAGTATGCATTGAAAACGTACTAGTTGCAATAAGCGTAAAGTACATGCAAAACAAAACGCAACATGGAAATAGTCAAAGTCTTCTTGTTTTGTGAATATATGTATAGTTTTTGTTTTCTTTATTTCTTGGACTTCATACAGTCTGAGAGTTGTTTCTGGGGGAGTGCAAGCCTCTGGGGTTAGCATCCCACTATCAGTGACTGCATATTAGGTCTGTTCTTTTGTGACTGGGTTATCTCACTCAGGATGATCTTCTCTAGATGCAGCCATTTTCTTAAGAATTTGGTTAAGTCATTGTTTCTGGTGGCTGAGTAGTATTCCATTGTGTATATGTACCACAATTTTTGTATCCATTCGTCTTCTGAAGGACATCTGGGTTCCTTCCAGCTTCTGGCTATTATAAATAGAGCCGCTATGAACATTGTGGTGCATATATCTTTGTTGTGTATTAAAGTGTCTCTGGGGTATATGCCCAGAAGTGGAATAGCTGGGTCTTCAGGTAGTACTATATCCAATTTTCTGAGGTATCGCCAGACAGATTTCCAGAGTGGTTGTATTAGCTTGCAACCCCACCAACAGTGGAGAAGTGTTCCTCTTTCTCCGCAGCCTGACCAGCATCTGCTGTCATTTGAGTTTTGGATCTTGGCCAATCTGACTGGTGTGAGGTGGAATCTTAGGGTTGTTTTGATTTGCATTTCCCTGATGGCTAAGGATGTCGAGCACTTCCTCAGATGTTTCTCGGACATTCGGTGTTCCTCAACTGAAAATGATTTGTTTAGCTCTGTACCCCATTTTTTAATAGGGTTATTTGATTCTCTGGTGTCTAGCTTTTTGAGTTCCTTGTACACCTTGGATATTAGGCCTCTATCTGATGTGGTGATGGTAAAGATCTTTTCCCATTCTGTTGGTTGCCGTTTTGTTTTCTTGACTATGTCCTTAGCCTTACAGAAACTTTGCAATCTCATTAAGTCCCATTTGTTAATCTTTGACCTTAGAGCTTGAGCCATTGGTGTTTTGTTCAGGAAATTTTCTCCTGTGCCTATGTGTTCTAAGGTTTTCCCTACTTTCTCATCTAATAGTTCCAGTGTATCTGGTTTAATGTGGAGATCTTTAATCCACTTACACTTGAGCTTTGTACAAAAAGATAAGAACGGGTCTATTTTCATTCTTTTGCATGTTAAGTGCCAGTTGGACCAGCACCATTTGTTGAATAGGCTGTCCTTTTTCCATTGAATGTTTACTGCTCCTTTGTCAAAAATCAGGTGACCATATACATGAGGGCTCATTTCTGGATCTTCTATTCTATTCCATTGATCCACTTGCCTATTTCTGTACCAGTACCATACAGTTTTCAGCACAATTGCCTTGTAATATAGCTTGAGGTCAGGGATAGTGATTCCCGCAGATGTTTTTTTGTTGTTGAGGATGGATTTCGCTATTCTAGGTCTTTTGTTATTCCATATGAAATTGCACATTGATCTTTCCAATTCCATGAAGAACTGGGTTGGAATTTTGATGGGGATTGCATTGAATCTGTAGATTGCTTTTGGTAGGATGGCCATTTTTAAGATGTTGATCTTTCCAATCCATGAGCATGGGAGATCTTTCCATTTTCTGAGATCCTCCTCAATTTCTTTCTTTAGAGGTTTGAAGTTCTTTTCATACAGGTCCTTCACTTCCTTAGTTAGAGTCACACCAAGGTATTTCATAGTTTTTGTAACGATTGTGAAGGGTACCTTTTTTCTAATTTCTTTCTCCACATGTTTGTCCTTTGAGTATAGGAAGGCTACTGATTTGTTTGAGTTAATTTTTTATCCGGCCACTTTGCTGAACTTGTTTATCAGCAGTAGGAGTTCTCTGGTGGAATTTTTGGGGTCACTCAAGTACACTATCATGTCATCGGCAAAGAGTGATGTTTTTATCTCTTCCTTTCCGATTTGTATCCCCTTGATCTCCTTTTGCTGTCTAATTGCTCCAGCCAGGACTTCCAGTACTATGTTGAATAGGTAGGGAGAGAGTGGGCAGCCTTGTCGAGTCCCTGATTTTAGTGGGATTGCTTCAAGTTTCTCGCCATTAAGTTTGATGTTGGCTGTTGGTTTACTGTATATTGCTTTTATTATGTTTAAATATGGGCCTTGGATTCCTGTTCTTTCCAGGACTTTTAACATGAAGGGGTGTTGGATTTTGTCGAATACTTTCTCAGCGTCTAGTGAGATGACCATATGATTTTGGTCTTTAAGTTTGTTTATATGGTGGATTACATTGATGGATTTTCTTATGTTAAATCATCCCTGCATCCCAGGGATGAAGCCTACTTGGTCATGATGAATGATGGTTTTGATGTGTTCTTGGATTCGGTTTGCAAGGATTTTGTTGAGTATTTTTGCATCAATGTTCATAAGTGAGATTGGTCTGAAGTTCTCTTTCCTTGTAGGGTCTTTGTGTGGCTTAGGTACGAGGGTTATTGTAGCCTCAAAAAATGAGTTGGGTAATATTCCATCTGATTCTATCTTTTGGAATAGTTTGGCGAATATTGGTGTTATATCCCCAATAAATGTCTGATAAAATTCTGCACTGAACCCGTCTGGACCTGGGCTTTTTTTGGTTGGGAGGCTTTTGATGACTTCTTCTATTTCTTTAGGTGTTATAGGGTTATTTAGATGGTTTACTTGGTCCTGTTTCAACTTCTGGACCTTTTATCTGTCTAGGAATTCGTCCATTTCCTCCAGATTTTCCAATTTTGTGGAGTATAAGTTTTTGTAGTAGGATCTGATGATTTCTTGAATTTCCTTAGTTTCAGTTGTTATGTCACCACTTTCCTTTCTGCTTTTGTTAATTTGGATACTCTCTCTTTGCCCTTTAGTGAGTCTGGATAGGGGTTTATCAATCTTGTTGATTTTCTCAAAGAACCAACTCTTTGTTTTGTTGATTTTTTCAATGGTTTTTTTTGTTTCTATTTGGTCTATTTCTGCCCTAATTTTGATTATTTCTTGCCGTCTACTCTTTTTGGGTATATCTGCTTCCTTTTGTTCTAGGGCTTTTAGCTGTGCTGTCAGGTTGCTGATGTGAGCTCTCTCCAGTTTCTTCTTGGAAGCACTTAGGGCTATGAGTTTTCCTCTAAATACTGCTTTCATTGCATCCCATAGGTTTGGGTATGTTGTGTTATCATTTTCGTTGAATTCTGGAAAGTCCTTAATTTCTTTCTTTATTTCTTCTTTGACCCTGTTATCCTTTAACAGAGCGTTGTTTAGTTTCCATGTGTATGTGGGCATTTTGTTGTCTTTGTTGTTGTTAAAGACCAGCCGTAGACCATGGTGATCTGAGAGGATGCATGGGAGTATTTCAATCTTCTTATATCGATGAAGGCTCGTTCTGTGTCCAATTATGTGGTCAATTTTCGAGAAGGTGCCATGGGGTGGTGAGAAGAAGGTGTATTCTTTTACTTTAGGATAGTACGTTCTGTATATATCTATTAATTCTAGTTGGTTCAAAGTCTCTGCTAGTTTTGCAGTGTCCTTGTTCAGTTTCTGTTTCCCTGATCTGTCCATTGGTGAGAGTGGGGTATTAAAGTCTCCCACTATTATTGTGTGGGGTAAAATGTATTTTTTGAGCTTTAGTAGAGTTTCTTTTATGAATGTGGGTGATTTTTTATTTGGAGCATATATGTTAAGGATTGAGAGTTCCTCCTGACAGATTTCCCCGGTAATGAGTAAAAAGTGTCCTTCTTTATCTTTTTTGATAACTTTTGGTTGGAAATTTACTTTATTCGATATTAGAATAGCCACTCCAGCTTGCTTCTTGGAGCTGTTTGCTTGGAAGTTTTTTCCCACCCTTTTACTCTGAGATAGTGTCGGTCTCTGTCTCTGAGATGAGTTTCCTGTATGCAGCAAAAGGCTGGATTTTGTTTATGTATCCAGTCTGATAGTCTATGTCTCTTTATTGGGGAGTTGAGACCATTTATGTTAATAGATATCAAGGAATAATTGTTTCTGTTTCCTGCCATTTTTGCTTTTTTGGGTTGAGTTGCGTCTGTGTTTTTTTCTTCTTTTAGTTTTCTTGTTTAGGAGTTTTCTTGTTTTTACTAGGCTGTATTTTCCCTCCTTGTATTGGGTTTTCCACCTATAATTCGTTGTAGTGCTGGGTTTGTGGTCAGATACTGTGTGAATTTTGATTTGTCTTGAAATATCTTTGTCTCTCCATCGATGGTGATTGATAGTTTTGCTGGGTATAGCAGCTTGGGCTGGCACTTGTGCTCTCTTAAGGAGTGCATGATGTCTGTCCAGGCTCTTCTAGCTTTCACAGTCTCTGTTGAGAAATCGGGTGTGAGTCTGATTGGTCTGCCCTTATATGTTACCTGACCTTTTTCCTTACTGCTTTTAGTATTCTTTCTTTACTTTGGGCACTTGATGTTTTTACTATTATGTGTCGGGAGGTATTTCTTTTCTGGTCCAACCTATTTGGAGTTCTGAAGGCTTCTTTTATGCTCGTGGTCATCTCATTCTTGAGGGTAGGGAAGTTTTCTTCTATGATTTTGTTGAAGATATTTACTGTGCCTCTTAGTTAATACTCTTCTCCCTCTTCTATTCCTATTATCCTTAGGTTTGGTCTTCTCATTGTGTCTTGTATTTCCTGGACATTTTGGGTTAGGAGCTTTTTGTTTTTGGCATCTTCTCTGGCTGTTTTGTCTATGTTTGCAATGTTGTCTTCTGCCCCCGAGATTCTCTCCTCGATCTCTTGTAATCTGTTGGAAATGCTTGCTTCTGTGACTCCTGATTTCTTTTTTTGGTGTTCTGACTCTAGGGTTATCTCTTTTAGCGCTTTCTTTATTGTGTCAATTTCTGTTTTAATTTCCCTCTTCCATTCCTTTATTTCTTTGGTTCTGTTTTCGTCTCGTTCTTTGAGTTCTTTGAGTGTTTTTCTTGTTTCTTCTTTAAAAGCTTCTGAATCTTTTTGCTTTTCCTCCCTTTCTTGTTTAAGTAACTCTATCAGCGTCTTGAGGCATGATTTCAGGTCTGAGTCTTCTTTCTCTGGATTGTTTGGAATTCCGATGTTTGCTACTATCGGAGAGCTGGGTTCTGGTGTTGCTAGATTGTCTTGGTTTCCTTGGGATATACTCTTTCTCTTTCCTCTTGCCATTTTGTTGTCAGTGATATGTTCTTGCCTTTCCCTTGTATCTGGTCTGTGTCCCTGGTACACTTTCCGTGTGCACTCCGCAGAGATCTCTCTACTCCCCGGCAGCCCAGGTTCCGGGTGGCAGCTGGGCCAGGCTCTGCTCTGCGTACTGAAGTCGCCTCCGGGTGGGAACAGACGTTCCTAAGATCTGTTCCTGGTCACAGATGCTCAGCCTCTCCGAGCCACCTTTCCGGCTGGCTGGTGGGCCAGGCTCCGCTCTGCGTCCTGAAGTCGTCTCCGGGTAGGAACTGAAGTTCCTAAGATCTGTTCCCGGACCCTGGATCGGGGAGGACAGGGCAGGTCAGGGCAGGGGGTGCCCTTTCCGTGTGCACTCCGCAGAGATCCCTCTGCTCCCCCGCAGCCTAGGTCTCCCACTCACCAGTTGCTCAGCCTGTATGAGCCGCCTTTCCGGCTGGCAGTTGGGCCAGGCTCCGCTCTGCATCCTGAAGTCATCTCCAGGTGGGAACAGAAGTTCTTAAGATCTGTTCCAGGTCACAGTTGCTCAGCCTGTACGAGCCGCCTTTCCGGCTGGCGGTTGGGCCAGGCTCTGCACTGTGTCCTGGAGTCGTCTCCGGGTGGGAACAGAAGTTCCTAAGATCTGTTCCCGGTCACTGGATCGGGGAGGACAGGGCAGGTCAGGGCAGGGGGTGCCCTTTCCGTGTGCACTCCGCAGAGATCCCTCTGCTCCCCCGCAGCCTAGGTCTCCCACTCACCAGTTGCTCAGCCTGTACGAGCCGCCTTTCCGGCTGGCTGTCATGAAGTATGATTTTTAATCTAAATTTTGTTTTTCTGGTTTGTTGGAAAATCCCCTACTTACTGTGTTGGAAGAACTGGGTTCTAATGTTACCAGGTTGTTTTGGTTTCCATTGCCTGGGTTCTTGTGCTTTTCTCTTGCCATCTTGTTAACTCTGATTATAGATGATCTTGTTATCTCTGACTTGTACATGTCTCTCCTGTGGGTCTGAGGGCCCATGGGTTCAGGAGGTAGATTGCTTCTGGGTGTTTAGCTCTTTGTGAATAGGCAGTTAGTTCTGATGGCAGTGACTCAGTTCTGTCTTCGTGAGCTCATGTGTAAGAGCTCTTGTGAGGCTGTACTGGGAGCTCAGCCTTCTACCAACAGGTCCTAAGTCCTAATGGCAGAGACCCAGCTCGCTCGCTCTCTCTCTCTCTCTGGGCCAGAAAGGACCCTTTTCCAAAGAGTACCATGCTCTCTCCACTCTGAGAACTCCTGGCATTCCCTCACCAGATAACCTGTGGGCTTGTTTGACAGGTTTTCTGTGGACTCTGATGGAAGAGTGATTGTGAGTGTGTGTTCTGGGAACTCTGCCTTCTGCCTTAAATTTTTATTGACCATTTATATTTCTTATTCTAGAACTGTCTGTTGAGTCCAGTAGCCTATTCATCAATTGGAAATTTTATTCTTTAGTGTTTTATTTTTACAATAGTTGCAATATCGGGCCCTTGTCTGAAGTACAGCTAGTTTTCTTCCATTGTGTAAGTTAAGCCATTGTGTTTTCAGTGGGGTTTACAGCTGCAGCAAAAATTAAACAGTTTATAAACTTAAAAATGTTTAACCTTGATACATTTGATGCATTAGAATCAACAAAAGTATAATGTACTTCTTTCATATATAAAACTTGGCTTCCAGGATTGGAAAGTCGGCTGCTGGTAAAATTTTTACCATGCAAGCATGATGACCTAAATTTATATCCCTACCACCTATATAAAAAAACCTGGTCAAGTGCTGATATCTGTAACTCCAGCGCTGGCAGATCCCTGACATTCTTTGACCATCCACTCCATCCAAATAAACTATAAATTATTTTTAGGTTCACTGATTGACACTGTCTCAAAAATAAGAAACAATTAAGAAAAGGTACTTGACATCAACCTCTGGCTTCCACATTAAATGGAGGCGTGAGCGCGCGCGCACACACACACACACACACACACACACACACACACACACTCACACACAATCAATCAACATCCCTTTGAAGAATACAAATTATACTATGGAGAGAGGTTGTAGGCAGTATTGGACTATAGAAAATATATGTTTTTCTATCACTGTGACCAGGTAAAGAGGAATCTAGACCAACTGTGGCTATACTAAATGTTCTCAGCTTCATTTAAAAAAATCTAAGAGCTACTCATGATCATATGCTGATCTTCAATAAGAATCAATATCTCTGAGTTTGCCAGTAATTCACCTAAGGGTATCCCAGAATTTCAAATACTTTAGAGCATCAAAGTTTACAATTCTATCAGCACAGCCTTGTCTCATAAAAGTGATGAATGAATCACAGTAGATTTTTAAATAGCAAGAAGAACCCTGGGGGCAATGCTTAAAGGACAAAAAATAACACTAACCAAGGAAAGAAAGATCACCCAGGGCAGGATACAAATCTTAGCTCCTCATTTATCTTTCAAAAGCTCTTGTCTGCACTGCCTGGAGCCATCCAGTACCCATGTTAAAAGAAAGACCACCTTCTGATCATTTCACTGGCTGTTTAAGAGTGACTGAGTTAAATTCCATCTTTGTCAAAGGAGAGCATTGCTCTAACTCAGACATCATTCTTCTTGATGAAGGTTTTATCTGTAAACTTTTGGCTACTGCTATTAGAATATGAGGTTGAAAGATATGTGAAAATCTTTTGACAGCATGCTGACTTCTCTTATTTCCTTGTATGGCTTTTGTCCGGTTTTTTTTTTTTTTTTAATATTTATTACCTTTTCAAATTCTATTTCTTCAAGAGACAGCTTCTTGTCCTAAAGTAGCAGAATTTTCAACACAAAAGTTCCTGGAAGATTTTGGAAGATCCTGGAAGAGGGATGTAGCCTGTGTGCCTTAGTTATTTTTAGTTTCCTAACAAATACTTGCAAGGGCACAGTAAAAGTAGGGAACCAAGAAGTAATAATAATAAGGCAACTCAAGATCTTCTTGTCTTAAATGCAACATAAAAATCAGTGCCTTGGAGTCTCCATAACCTTTATCTCTAAACCTTTATGAAATAGGAAGATTGGAGAGTAGCCATATGAAGACAAAAAAATCACAGGGAACTATCCACTCAAGATTTTAGTGTCTGAAACCCATGGAGCTGCTTTGCCCTTTCCTGGTGAACAAACAGCTCAGCATCTAGTCTGGGTTATATCTGTCCTGAAAGACAGCTACGCTCTCTCTATAGGGAGATTGACAGCTGCTCTACGGATTATACAGATGTTCTGAAACCGTATAAAGACTGGCACTAGAGAGGGGATATACATATATGCTGGTGTGGGGGAGGCTAGTATGAGAGGGTGAGGGGTGCGAGTTTAGGGGTAGCTGTGAGGATGGGAGTGAGGATAAAGGTGTGAGTGGAGGTATAGGTGTGTATTTGAGTGTGTGCATGGGAAGAAAAGAACTATACTGTGTAAAGATGCATCACCTAGGTGCCTGTTACGGTGTGCACGTGTAGGACTGTGGTGTCCCCATTAAATCTCAGCCATTATCCTATTCCCATATGTGGCTATTTAACCCTCAAGTCCTAAATAAATTTAAACTGATATCATATAATCATGTATCCTTCCTTTTGCCTGGCATCCTATTCTGAAAGGTCTTTCTCCGCTAATTTTAGCACCTGTACCTGATGTGTGAGTGGATGTCAGGTCCTTTCCACATGTCCATGTTCTCACAGCACCGTGAGTATCACATGGGTCCCTTTGTTCAGGAAAACTGGGGTTAAGTGGCTGGACAGGGTATCATAGCTTTTCTTATCACTAGATACCACTTTCTAACTCTTGTCTTTTGATGTCTAGGCCTTGTTTATATTTTCTCTTAACCAATCAAGCCATTATGACCCCCCACGTTAAATTATTGTAAAAAAATAATAATAATACTGTATTTAAAGCCATAATCTTCCAGGATACAATTTTGTTTTCCTCAGGCATACTCTAAGTCACAGTATTTCATGTCCTATGTCATCAACTGTCTCTATCTTCCGGAAATAAACTGAGCTGTAACAGTAAACCTTTCTCATGAGTTATAAATATTCTTGCTCAAAAATGTCTGGCCATGAGCTGATGCAGGAACTGTGGGAGCGAGTCATCTATCTTTTTAGCAGGTGTTCAGAACGACAATCCCAGTGTGAAGGTTTGCCCTCCGTGGCCCAGGAAGCCTCTGCTGGCATCCATTTTGCCAACTACTGTATGCCCGAATAATTGACAGAGTTAAGTGAATGCAGGTCCCTCTTTTCACTTTGTTCCTCTCGAGTGCTTCAGCGTTATGAGGCAATTTATCTTGCTTTTGTGCGATGGTGCATAGGTTTCTTGAAAGGGAGATTTTAGGTTTCTCTTTCTGCTCAGAAATAGGCAGTTCTCGGGTTCTCAACATTCAAAGTCTTGGTGGGACAGTTAGACCAGCCACATAAGCAGGCTCAGGAAAGTCCCCTTCTGTTGCTTTTTCCATCTTCCTTTCCTTTGGACACAGAACCCACTGCAAAGGCTTGTGGATTCTTCTAAGGATGTTTCCTCCGTGGAGCTTACATTCAGCTCTCTAACAAAAACAAAAAAAAAGTCACTGTCATGAGTGGCTCCTGGAAACCAATCATGACTATTTCAGAAAAACACACTGTGGGATCAGCAGCCTTGACACAGAACACCCCTGTAGAAATGAACACTTGATAACCACTTGGAACACGCTTTAAATGGAAATCAATTGACATGACCTCACAGGGACACTGTTGTTGCATATTTTAGATTAGAACGCCCCATGGCAGCAAACAACATGGCTCTATGCTACCTTTGCATGTCTGCCTCCAACCAGTGAGCTTCCATTTCTCCTGAGCATTCAAATATATGCTCAGTAAAACTATGGCCAAAATGAAGGGCTACTTAGCTGGAAGGAAGTTAGGCATCCTAATAAGAAAGCCAATTAGAATTTACTCTCCACTATCCCTGGTGGTCAGGACATAACTCGTGGGTTAATCAGATATTCTGAACCCTTGTTTACCGTAGCAATGACACTGTATTGTAGAGTTGATGGATTAACAATAGTTAATGCAAAGCCAAGAAGAGCACTGTTCCTTCTGTTACCTAGTAAGGGATCTGGCAGGTGCTTCCTACTCAGGACTGAGAAGAGTTGTTTGTGTCTATTGGCTATACAAATCATGTACATTAGGCAAGTCTGGCTAATAGAATACCAGAAAGAGAATTTGTCACAGCACTCAAGTGCTAATTCAAAGAAGCTAATGGTCTCATCTATTTTATGACTTAAAGTAAACATAGTAAAATTGGAGGACCTTCCCCTTTCTAAACTAAAACAGCTAAGTAGGAGTAAAGGGGAAAACATATGTTTTGATAATGCATTAGTGGGGGAAGCTTTAAACTTTAGAGAGCTTGAAATGTATTTCGGTATTTTTAATCCTGCAACAATTTACACTTTAAAACAGATAGCCTAGAAAATATAAAAAAAAAAATATGTTGACAAATGGGGAATCAGGGAGTATCTATATCACAGTTCTTTAAGGAGGTTTATGCCACAGACCCCAGCCTGTATGACACCAGGGCGTACTTGCCAGGTAAACCTAAATATTTTTTAGAAGAGCCCAAAACCATGACCTTCCTGGTCAGTTACTTGTTAATTTTTCTAAACCCCAACTCCTCTATGTCATTGAAAATAAAAACCATGTCTTGGAACTTCTGCAACCACAGCTTTATGCAAAATGTCCATTTACAAAGAATAATTACTGTTTCTTCTGTTTGCTCTTCACTGGGAGCTTAAGGTAGAGAGTCGTGCACCTTAAATACAGAAAATCATGGTTTCTACTCCAGTTCGCTGGCGGTCGTGGTCTGGGGGGAAGAGGACTGTAGGTGTTGAGGACACCAGGAGAACATATCCCACAGAACCAAGTAAGCAGGGCTCATAGGAACTCACAGACTGAAGTGACAGTCACAAAGCCTGTGTGGGTCTGAGCTAGGTCCTCTGCATCTATGTTATGTTGTGTAGCCTGGTGTCCTGGGACTCCAGTTGAGATGTTGCTGACTCTTTTGCCTACTCTTGGGAACCTTTGCCTCCTCCTGGCTTGCCTCCCCCTCCCCCTTGATAGGAGGGTTTGTGCCTGGTCTTGTTGTAACTTGCTATGCCATGTTCAGTTGACATCCCAGGAGGCCTGCTCTTTTCTGAAGGGAAATGGAGGAGCCATGGACCTGGGGAATGTGGGGGCAGTGCTGGGGGTGGACTAGTTCCAAATCCTTTTTGCCTGGGAGAGGGAAGTGGAAAGAGAGGAAAGTGTGGTAGACATGTATGAGAGATGGATACACTTTTAAAAATAAAATAAGGGGAGAGAGCAACTAAGAAAAGGCACTCAACACTGCCCTCTGGTCTGTACTTGCTCACACACACAATGCAACACAACACGCACACATATCCACACAAGGGGGGGGGGGGCTACTCACATGCAGTAATATTTGGAATATAAGAAACAATTCTCTTCCTGTCTTAATTTCCACTGAAGCTCTGCATTGCCACATTGTGCTACACTGGTTTGTAGCCTTTTGTTGCTGTTGTTGTTGCTACTTCTACTGTTTAATACGCTGCCTAAACATGACCTGAACAAGAGCAACACAAATAGACATACAACATGTATGGAGGGCAGCTCAGGAGGCCTCGACCACACACAGAGAACTAGGAGCAGCTAAGGAAAGCTGAGAGAGAGAGAAATAGTTTCCTCCAGTAAAGAGCACAGCAGTTGGTTATCCATTAAGTGTGTGTGTGTGTCTGTCTGTCTGTCTGTCTGTCTGTCTGTGTCTCTCTGTGTGTGTATCTGTGTGTGTGTCTGTCTGTGTGTGTCTCTGTGTGTGTGTATCTGTGTGTCTGTCTGTCTGTGTATGTCTCTGTCTCTGTCTCTCTCTCTCTCTCTCTCTCTCTCTCTCTCTCTCTCTGTGTGTGTGTGTGTGTGTGTGTGTGTGTGTGTGTGTGTGTAGCATTACGGATACTAAGCAGGTTGTATTTACATGCTTATGACTATATACTGAATATATACATATATTAGAGAGATAGTGTAGGTACAGATAGATAGAAATAGATGCACATAAACAAAGAAAAATCAAGAATTTGAGTGAGAGCAAAGGGGTACATGAAATGTAGAGTTTGGAGGGATGAAAGAGAACTGGAAACAAAAATTCAATTTCTCAATATCTTCTCGCAGCTAAATGTACCTTATCTTATCTCAGATGAGTGGAATCACCGTAGAGTCTCAGATTTTCTCTGCTACGGAGTTCCGGGTCTGTTTACCAGGGGCATGCGGGTGGACAGAAAACAGAAGTGAGATTTGCTGCATTCAAAGTCAAGAATTTGAACCATCTAGTGAACTTTAGAAACATTTTTAAAAATACAATGCATAACCTTTTTCCTTGTGTCTTTCTCTCTTTAAGCTGCCTGCCTCGTCCTTGGCTGTATGATTTTTCCTGATGGCTGGGATTCAGACGAAGTAAAACGGATGTGCGGAGAGAAGACAGACAAGTACACTCTCGGGGCCTGCTCGGTCCGCTGGGCGTACATCCTGGCTATCATCGGAATCTTGGATGCCCTGATCCTCTCGTTTCTAGCGTTTGTGCTTGGGAACCGACAAGACAGTTTGATGGCAGAGGAACTGAAGGCAGAAAACAAAGGTAAGATTACTCAAGACGCTCTTACCGGGTGACTCAAGCACAAAAATTAACCCCAAACAGAATAAAGCGGAGGAGGACCTCTCACTCTTGCCCTGCAAGGCCTCCTTGTCCTGCATTCGCGTGTACACGTCTGTTAATGATCTTGATTCTAAGACTTCTCCGCAGACTCACGATGTTTGCAAGACTAAAGTATAGCATTACAGTTTCCTATCTTTCTGAGCCCTCTTCTTCCTGGGGCTCTCTTTCATTGTGACTGTTTAAGTAGTTTTTCTTCTCTACTGCCTTAACTGTCAGGAGTTAATGACTAAGGGACAACAATGGGGAGAGGGGTGTCTATTGGATTGAATGGGATGTGCTTCCTTTCTGTAGATGTGGATATTTTTCCAAAGTAAAATAAATGCCTGTCATGTGATTCAGACCCATCTGGGAGGGGGGATTCCCACCCCACGAAGCTTTGGAGATTATAGAAGCGCCCTGGTTGGCTGGACTTCTCAATGTGTTATGTTGATAAGCAACTCCTCAGATTTCCTTTCAAAAGGAAATTATCTACTGAAATACAAGAAAACTTCAAGAAAGAACAGGACGTTGACTGGTGATTAATACCTTAGTTATAACAGAGTAGGTGACTCAGAGTTAGTCTGTCATTTTTCAAGGTGAATCTTGTAATTTTTCTTCCACACTCTTTCTTAAACCTATTCTTTAGGGTAGAATCTTAATGCCAAAAATTTGTTATAGCCTTAGATTTGTGTAATGCATTTAATGCTTATATTACGGGGTTGAGGATTTCTTGGTGGTGTGTTGGTGGTTGTGGTGGTTGATTTTTGAGATACTGTCTTCCTCTAAAGCTCAGATCGACCTCAAACTCTTGAGCCTTCTCTCCTGATGCAGCCTCCTGTCGTCAAAGTTCCTCCTGTCCACCATGCCTGGCCCTTCCTGTTCTCTCCAGTCTTCATGCTTTGCCCTTCCACTGGGGCCTTCAGTGGAAGGGCTCCTCCCCAATCCTCCCTGCTGTTTGCTCCTAAGAAGGAGCTAAATCCATATATATATATATATATATATATATATATATATATATATATATACACATTATCCTGTATGTGAACATCTTATGTAACAGCCACAAAGCCAGCTTCACAGGTGGCTGTCATTGTCCATGCATGTAAAGCAGGACCGTGAAAAGGCAAATGGAGTGGTTAGGAGGACAGCAGACACTCCGGAACTTTCATTCCCTGGCTTGTAGGCACAGCAGACATTAGTCTAGTTAACCCCATCAAGAATGTTCTAAGCACAAAAATTACTTTCACAGGGAATGCCGCTAAAACTTCCAAAACACAAAACTACCTTTCCCCCAGGGCTGACCTTTCTAGATTTAAAAAACACTCCATATAAAGGTAACAGTTATAGTTTTGTTTATGGTCCAGGTTTAGGACTTCTGTGCATTCATTCATTATTTTTATAACCTTACTTAGTTTAAAAAAACACTTTGCAAAAAAAAAAATACAAAATTACACACCCAAATTAGTCAGACCCCAAGTCTATATAACTTACTGAACATAGAATTAGCACTCTAGAAGCTGTGAAGCTTCAAGTTAGATTTTACACTTTTTGTACTGAATATGTTATGTATATATCTACCACTGGAAAAACAATCCAGGACACGATTAAAACTAGGTAAGAATAGCTTTTTATTCCTTTTCATAACTACGTCTACTACATGTCTTCAGTACTTTCGAATTTCCTTGTTTTTAGCTTGTCTTCGGTCTTCTGTTTCATATGCCCATATACTAGCCAGGCGCTCATTAATTAAATGCTCCGGAGCGCTCATCTGTCTCGTGGTCTGCTGGATATACTCTGCTTTCTGTCTTCTTCCCTTCACACTATATGGTGAGGGTTGCTCAAATTTGCCTAATTACCTTGCTGGAGGGAACTGCCAACTACTTTGTTCTGCACACATGCCAGTCCTTGAAGCCTCTGGGACGGCCTGAGATGGGACAGAATGTCACTTGTTCCCTTTAGTGTTCAAGGTTACACTGAAAACTGACTTCTCGGATATTCTTTGACCACACATACAAGAACTTCAGAAAAATGCGGTTGAAGTCTGTAGCAGGTCGTCTGCCACAGATGAGTGGACCAAGGAGGCCCAGAAAGCATCGGACTGTGTGGTGAAACATTTCCAGTCCAAGCTCTTACTCTGAGACTCTGAGAAGAAAAAAAACACCTTTGCTATGTACACTTGCCAGGCGCTGTACTATATAAATCAGATCAGGATTTCTAAGCTTTGTATGAAATTTAACCAAACCTACGTAGTTCTGAGAAACGACCCAAGATTTACTGTTGCTGTACAAAGCAGCCTTTGTTGTCTGGTGTCATTTAATAATTTGTTCAAGGCTGACACTTCTGAACTCAGATTATCTGAGGCCAATCAATGATTCTGTATGTGACATGCATGAGCCTAATTTGCAACTATGAAGCTGATTACTTATTAATAGGCATCCTTACAATTGCGTAGATATGTTAATATCACTGTTGAGTAATTAAAATATTTTCCAGTATTAATTTTTACAAATAAAACTACCAAAATATCTCTTGGGGGACAAATCTTTGTTTTGGCTCCATGGTAATACATTGATAAAGTGACAAATGTGGTCAGTCCTTGCTCAGTATTTTAGAAGAATTTACAACAGGATGTTTTCTGGTGCTAATGATCCAGGTGGTACTACATCTGAAGCCATGACTCAAAAGAGTAAAGAATTTATACATTCCTAGATTAATTATATCACTGCACATGGTAACATCTATAGTCTTTCAGCTTTGTGGCCCACCAGCTGTATCAACAACATGCATCTTAGAAGTAGCAGATCTGTAATAAGAAACAAGATATGATCATGACACAAGACAGACCATAAGGACAGTATCTTCTTTAGGAGATACTATAATTAACTCTACAACACATCCCTGCTTTATGTGGAAGAGCCGTCATATAAAACCAGGTTTTCTATGAATCATTATAGCAAGAATATTGCTTAGATACATGAATCCTTCTTAGCAGCCACCCTAAAAATATAAAACAAAAATCACTACTGCATCAATTGAAGAATCTATCTGGGAAAAGAACTTGGTTCTAATTGTTGACCATATTCTACTCATGGGATCTGAAGATAAAGGGGAATGTGAGATGCTACTGAGTCATAAATTAATCATCACTCAGATGCTACTCCATGTGAAGACAAAGAGGGGTATGTAACTAAAAGTCCCCCTTCCCAGCTACAACTGTCTCCCAAGAAACATTTCTAGAGCATCAGCCCCAGGCCCACATCAGCCCATGCTCCCGTATTTCTTAAGGCTCTTCTTTCCCAGGAACACAAATAGTACAGGAAAGACACATCACCTGGAACAGATTGTAAAGTGTGGAGTAGAAAAAAATATGACATCAAAAGCACATTCCTATACCCTCAGACAAAAAACAAAACAAAACAAAAGTAGCCACCTTTCTGTGTTCTGTGTTCTGCTTTTGCCTGAAATCAAGAGAGGCATCCGTTCTACAAAAGATCCGAGTGCTCTCACAGAGGGCTCTGCAGTAGAGCTCAGTGGAGGTGACACAGTGATTTTCAATGGGAAAAAAAAAAAGGTTCCACTGAAAAACAAAGAGAAAAAAAGTCTGTTTAAATCCCGTGAACCTTGTACAGATTGGCCCATTTTAGATTAAAAAAAAAGTCAGCCCTTCCTCCCTGCTCTGACCTAGAGGACACAGGCCTGCAGGCTGTGTGGTCCCTGGCCCAAGGACAGTGCTAGGCAGGTGTTTCTTCTTTTTGGGAGTGCAGCAGCATGCTTGCTAAATGAGCCAACAGCAGTCAGCATTTAACCTTGATATGCTGTTTAATTGCATATTTTAACACACTGAACTGTGAAGTCAATTTAATTATGTAAAATTAAAGTTTCACCCAGATAAAAAGGATTGGAAATGAAAGCTTCAATTTCGATTTCTTTCATTAACTGTGAAAGGATAAATAATTACATTTTTCAGAGCTCCTATGCCACAAATATTTCTTCCCTTGTCAGACATCACTTATAAAAGAGGTCTTTTTCTAAGTGTGTGTGTGTGTGGTCACTTATCAGATAATTGGGTCCTCTCATAAGTAGCTTTAAAGTCACTTTGTCTTTAAGCACTTAAACAGCAAATGAGGAAACTTGATCCAGACGTCACTCAAGCTACTGTTTATTTATTAAGTGGTTTAACCACTTTTTAATACTGTAATCGGAGAGGGAGAAGAAATTTACCTCCTTACCTAGTTGAGAAATCCCTCTGGAATTCTGACTTCAGAGATCATACCATGCTATGGTCACACCGTGAATAGCAGTGTGGTGTGCTGTACAAGAACCTGCATGTGGCTTCAGGCTGCCCAGCAATGCTACTGGGCACTACCTGAGACCAACACCTTAATAACAATTAGCCCTTCTAGTCTGTAAAATAGCCTCTGAGGACTCACAGATCTGATGGGAGTAAGGGTTTTTGAGCTCACAGCCATGTGTGTGTTAAGTTCCAGAGCTTGTTAGCATGTGAGAGTGTCTAGGAAAAGGAAAATTCAGAGGTGTTGGGGGATGAGGCTCTTTTTTCTCTCTAGTGTGTGCTCTCCCTTTTTTCCACTCACCACTTCCCTGCTCACTCCCACCCCCAAAAGCAGAGTGAGTCAGAGTTAATAGATTATGCTGACATGACAGACACACCCTCGTGCCTATGACACCATGTGGTAAGCATGTGGGCACCAGGACAGTGAGTTGGGTATTAGGATACATACTTTGTCTCTGATCTCAGTGCCAGCAGATGCCTTTGGTCCAGTCTCTGAGCATCTCAGGGTCTCAGCCTCATCTCATTAAAAGGGGAATGGCAGTACCCAGTCTGCCTCTTACACTGACTAAAAGAGTTCGACCAAAGCTTGAGGATAGAACCATTGATCAACAATGGGGCTGGCATAAGCTATAGTGTGACCGAACATTTGCCATGGTCGAAACCACAAAGTAAAGTAAGTTATCATCACCTTAATTCTTCAGAGCCCAAACTTTGGTACAAGGAGGTTAAAGATATTGTCTAAATATTCACAGGTAGGAAAGAACAGGTTTGTTTGTTTATATTAATCATTCTATTTGATGGCATCCCAAATGATATCCCACTTCCCTGTTATCCCCTCAACAAACCCCCATCTCACATCTGCCCTCTCCCTCCCCTTTGCCTCTTTGCCTCTTTGAGGGTGCTATCCCACCCACACACCGTCTCCCACCCCAGCATCCCCCTACACTAGGGCACCAAACCTCCACTGGACCAAGGGCTTTCCCTCCCATTGATGTCAGACAAGGCCATTCTCTGCTACATATGTATCTGGAGCCATAGGTCCCTCCTTGTACACTCTTCGGTTGGTAGTCTAGTCCCTGGGAACACTGAGAGCTCTGGCCAGCAGATGTTGTTCCTCCTATGGGGTTGCAAAACCCTCCCCTCCTCCAGTCCTTCCCCCAGCTCCCCCAACGGGGTCCCTGAACTCAGTCTGATGATTGGCTCTAACCATCCACATCTGCATTGTCCAAACCTCCCAAGGAAGAGCCATACCAGGTTCCTGTCAGCAAGTGCCTCTTGGCAACCACATCAGTGTCAGGTTTGGTGTCTGCAGAAAGGATGGATCCCCAGGTGGTGCAATCCCATGATGGCCCTTCCTTCAGTCTCTGCTTCAGTTTTTGTCCCTGTTTTTCCTTTGGGCGGGATCATTTCTGGGTTAAAAACTTTCAGATGAGTGGTTGGCCCCATCCCTAGACCAGGGGCCATGCCTAACTACTGGAGCTTGTCTCTGCAGACTCAACCTCCCTTTCTCTGCAAATTTCAGCTAAAGTCATCCCCGTTGGGTTCTGGGAGCCTTGTCTTTCCCTGGAGCCTGGGCCCCTCCTGTGGCTATCCCCAGTTCCTAGTTCCCTACTGCTACATATTCAATTTCCTGGCCCTCTGTATCTCTCTCCTGGCCCCTCCAGTACCAGATACCCTGTGTTTCCTCTCCCTCCTCTCTCATCCCAAGTACCCCTTCCCTTCACCTCCTACAGTCATCCTGTTCCCCCTCAATGCAGGAAATTATCCACATCCTGGTCTTCCTTCCATTTGCCTGAGAATTTTATGAAGTCGTTTTTAATACCTGAGCAATACAACATTGTGTAAATATACCACATTTCCTGTATCCATTCTTCTGTTGAGGGACATCTGGGTTGTTTCCAGCTTCTGGCTATTATAAATAAGGCTGCTATAAACATAGTGCAGCATGTGTCCTTGTTATACATTGGAGCATCTTTTGGATATATTCCCAGTAGTGGTGTTGCTGGGTCTTCAGGTAGAACTATTTCCAATTTTCTCAGAAACCACTTTTTTTACCAGCTTTGAATCTCACTAGCAATGGAGGAGTGTTCCTCATTTTTCACATCCTTGTCAGCATCTGCTGTCACCTGCATTTTTGATCTGAGTTATTCTGATTGATGTGAGATAGAATCTCAGGGTTGTTTTGGTTTGCATTTCCCTGATGACTAAAGATGTCGAACATTTCTTTAAGTGCTTCTTGGTGATTCAAAATTCCTCAGTTGAGCATTCTCTGTTTAGCTCTGTACCCCACTTTTAATAGGGGTATTTGTGTCTCTGGAGTCTAACTTCTTGAGTTTTTTTCTATATTTTGGATATTAGTCCTCTATTTGATGTAGGGTTGGTAAAGATATTTTCCCAATCTGTTGGTTGCCATTTTGTCTTAGTAACAGTGTCCTTTGCCTTGCAGAAGATTTTCAATTTTATGAGGTTTCATTTGTCAATTCTTGATATTATAACATAAGACACTGGTATTCTGTTCAAAAAATTTTCTCCAGTTCCCATATGTTCAGGGATCTTCCCCCAGTTTCTCTTCTATTAGTTTCATTGTATCTGATATTATATGAAGGCCCTTGATCCACTTGGACTTGATCTTAGTACACGGAGATAAGAGTAGGTCAGTTTGTATTCATCTACATGCTGACCACCAGTTGAACCAGCACCATTTCTTGAATATGCTGGGGTTTTTTTCTAAGGTCAAGTGATTGTAGATATTTGAGTTCATTTTTGGGTTTTCAATTCTATTCCATTGATCTACCTGCCAGTCTCTGTACCAATACCATACAATTTTATCACTATTGCTCAATAACACAGCTTATATGGTGATCCCCCCAGAAGTTCTCTTATTATTGGGAATAGTTTTTCTTATTCGGGTTTTTTTTATTATTACAAATTAATTTGCAAATTGTTCTTTCTAACTCTATGATGAATTAAGTTGGAATTTTGATTAAGACTGCATTGAATCTGTAGATTGCTTTTGGCAAGATGGCCATTTTTACTATATTAATCCTATCGATACATGAGCATGGGAGATCTTTCCATCTTCTTTTTTTGTGAATATATGTATATTTTTTGTTTTCTTTATTTCTTGGACTTCATACAGTCTGTGAGTTGTTTCTGGGGGAGTGCAAGCCTCTGGGGTTAGCATTCCACTATCAGTGACTGCATATTATGTCTGTTCTTTTGTGACTGGGTTATCTCACTCAGGATGATCTTCTCTAGATGCAGCCATTTTCTTAAGAATTTGGTTAAGTCATTGTTTCTGGTGGCTGAGTAGTATTCCATTGTGTATATGTACCACAATTTTTGTATCCATTCGTCTTCTGAAGGACATCTGGGTTCCTTCCAGCTTCTGGCTATTATAAATAGAGCCGCTATGAACATTGTGGTGCATATATCTTTGTTGTGTATTAAAGTGTCTCTGGGGTATATACCAAGAAGTGGAATAGCTGGGTCTTCAGGTAGTACTATATCCAATTTTCTGAGGTATCACCAGACTGATTTCCAGAGTGGTTGTATTAGCTTGCAACCCCACCAACAGTGGAGAAGTGTTCCTCTTTCTCCGCAGCCTCGCCAGCATCTGCTGTCATCTGAGTTTTGGATCTTGGCCAATCTGACTGGTGTGAGGTAGAATCTTAAGGTTGTTTTGACTTGCATTTCCCTGATGACTAAGGATGTCGAGCACTTCCTCAGATGTTTCTCGGCCATTCGGTGTTCCTCAACTGAAAACGATTTGTTTAGCTCTGTACCCCATTTTTTAATAGGGTTATTTGATTCTCTGGTGTCTAGCTTTTTGAGTTCCTTGTACACCTTGGATATTAGGCCTCTATCTGATGTGGTGTTGGTAAAGATCTTTTCCCATTCTGTTGGTTGCCGTTTTGTTTTCTTGACGAAGTCCTTAGCCTTACAGAAACTTTGCAATCTCATTAAGTCCCATTTGTTAATCTTTGACCTTAGAGCTTGAGCCATTGGTGTTTTGTTCAGGAAATTTTCTCCTGTGCCTATGTGTTCTAAGGTTTTCCCTACTTTCTCATCTAATAGTTTCAGTGTATCTGGTTTAATGTGGAGATCTTTAATCCACTTAAACTTGAGCTTTGTACAAGGAGATAAGAACGGGTCTATTTTCATTCTTTTGCATGTTGAGTGCCAGTTGGACCAGCACCATTTGTTGAATAGGCTGTCCTTTTTCCATTGAATGTTTACTGCTCCTTTGTCAAAAATCAGGTGACCATATACATGAGGGCTCATTTCTGGATCTTCTATTCCATTGATCCACTTGCCTATTTCTGTACCAGTACCATACAGTTTTCAGCACAATTGCCTTGTAATATAGCTTGAGGTCAGGGATAGTGATTCCCGCAGATGTTTTTTTGTTGTTGAATGGATTTAGCTATTCTAGGTCTTTTGTTATTCCATATGAAATTGCACATTGATCTTTCCAATTCCATGAAGAACTGGGTTGGAATTTTGATGGGGATTGCATTGAATCTGTAGATTGCTTTTGGTAGGATGGCCATTTTTAAGATGTTGATCTTTCCAATCCATGAGCATGGGAGATCTTTCCATTTTCTGAGATCCTCCTCAATTTCTTTCTTTAGAGGTTTGAAGTTCTTGTCATACAGGTCCTTCACTTGCTTAGTTAGAGTCACACCAAGGTATTTCATAGTTTTTGTAACGATTGTGAAGGGTACCTTTTCCCTAATTTCTTTCTCCACACGTTTGTCCTTTGAGTATAGGAAGGCTACTGATTTGTTTGAGTTAATTTTGTATCCGGCCACTTTGCTGAACTTGTTTATCAGCTGTAGGAGTTCTCTGGTGGAATTTTTGGGGTCACTCAAGTACACTATCATGTCATCGGCAAAGAGTGATGTTTTTATCTCTTCCTTTCCGATTTGTATCCCCTTGATCTCCTTTTGCTGTCTAATTGCTCCAGCCAGGACTTCCAGTACTATGTTGAATAGGTAGGGAGAGAGTGGGCAGCCTTGTCCAGTCCCTGATTTTAGTAGTATTGCTTCAAGTTTCTCGCCATTAAGTTTGATGTTGGCTGTTGGTTTGCTGTATATTGCTTTTATTATGTTTAAATATGGGCCTTGGATTCCTGTTCTTTTCAGGACTTTTAACATGAAGGGGTGTTGGATTTTGTCGAATGCTTTCTCAGCATCTAGTGAGATGACCATGTGATTTTGGTCTTTAAGTTTGTTTATATGGTGGATTACATTGATGGATTTCCTTATGTTAAGCCATCCCTGCATCCCAGGGATGAAGCCTACTTGGTCATGATGAATGATGGTTTTGATGTGTTCTTGGATTCGGTTTGCAAGGATTTTGTTGAGTATTTTTGCATCAATGTTCATAAGTGAGATTGGTCTGAAATTCTCTTTCCTTGTAGGGTCATTGTGTGGCTTAGGTACGAGGGTTATTGTAGCCTCAAAAAATGAGTTGGGTAATATTCCATCTGATTCTATCTTTTGGAATAGTTTGGCGAATATTGGTGTTATATCCCCAATAAATGTCTGATAAAATTCTGCACTGAACCCGTCTGGACCTGGGCTTTTTTTGGTTGGGAGGCTTTTGATGACTTCTTCTATTTCTTTAGGTGTTATAGGGTTATTTAGGTGGTTTACTTGGTCCTGGTTAAACTTTGGGACCTTGTATCTGTCTAGGAATTCGTCCATTTCCTCCAGATTTTCCAATTTTGTGGAGTTTAAGTTTTTGTAGTAGGATCTGATGATTTCTTGAATTTCCTTAGTTTCAGTTGTTATGTCACCACTTTCCTTTCTGCTTTTGTTAATTTGGATACTCTCTCTTTGCCCTTTAGTTAGTCTGGCTAGGGGTTTATCAATCTTGTTGATTTTCTCAAAGAACCAACTCTTTGTTTTGTTGATTTTTTCAATGGTTCTTTTTGTTTCTATTTGGTCTATTTCTGCCCTAATTTTGATTATTTCTTGCCGTCTACTCTTTTTGGGTATATCTGCTTCCTTTTGTTCTAGGGCTTTTAGCTGTGCTGTCAGGTTGCTGATGTGAGCTCTCTCCAGTTTCTTCTTGGAAGCACTTAGGGCTATGAGTTTTTCTCTCAATACCGCTTTCATTGCATCTCATAGGTTTGGGTATGTTGTGTTATCGTTTTCGTTGAATTCTAGAAAGTCCTTAATTTCTTTCTTTATTTCTTCTTTGACCCTGCTATCCTTTAACAGAGCGTTGTTTAGTTTCCATGTGTATGTGGGCATTTTGTTGTCTTTGTTGTTGTTAAAGACCAGCCGTAGACCATGGTGATCTGAGAGGATGCATGGGAGTATTTCAATCTTCTTATATCGATGGAGGCTCGTTCTGTGTCCAATTATGTGGTCAATTTTCGAGAAGGTGCCATGGGGTGGTGAGAAGAAGGTGTATTCTTTTACTTTGGGATAGTATGTTCTGTATATATCTATTAATTCTAGTTGGTTCAAAGTCTCTGCTAGTTTTGCAGTGTCCTTGTTCAGTTTCTGTTTCCCTGATCTGTCCATTGGTGAGAGTGGGGTATTAAAGTCTCCCACTATTATTGTGTGGGGTGAAATGTATTTTTTGAGCTTTAGTAGAGTTTCTTTTATGATTGTGGGTGATTTTTTATTTGGAGCATATATGTTAAGGATTGAGAGTTCCTCCTGACAGATTTCCCCAGTAACGAGTAAAAAGTGTCCTTCTTTATCTTTTTTGATAACTTTTGGTTGGAAATTTACTTTATTCGATATTAGAATAGCCACTCCAGCTTGCTTCTTAGAGCTGTTTGCTTGGAAGTTTTTTTCCCACCCTTTTACTCTGAGATAGTGTCTGTCTCTGTCTCTGAGATGAGTTTCCTGTATGCAGCAAAAGGCTGGATTTTGTTTATGTATCCAGTCTGATAGTCTATGTCTCTTTATTGGGGAGTTGAGACCATTTATGTTAATAGATATCAAGGAATAATTGTTTCTGTTTCCTGCCATTTTTGCTTTTTTGGGTTGAGTTGTGTCTGTGTTTTTTTCTTCTTTTAGTTTTCTTGTTTAGGAGTTTTCTTGTTTTTACTAGGCTGTATTTTCCCTCCTTGTATTGGGTTTTCCACCTATAATTCGTTGTAGTGCTGGGTTTGTGGTCAGATATTGTGTGAATTTTGATTTGTCTTGAAATATCTTTGTCTCTCCATCGATGGTGATTGATAGTTTTGCTGGGTATAGCAGCTTGGGCTGGCACTTGTGCTCTCTTAAGGAGTGCATGATGTCTGTCCAGGCTCTTCTAGCTTTCATAGTCTCTGTTGAGAAATCGGGTGTGAGTCTGATTGGTCTGCCTTTATATGTTACCTGACCTTTTTCCCTTACTGCTTTTAGTATTCTTTCTTTACTTTGGGCACTTGATGTTTTTACTATTATGTGTCGGGAGGTATTTCTTTTCTGGTCCAACCTATTTGGAGTTCTGAAGGCTTCTTTTATGCTCGTGGTCATCTCATTCTTGAGGGTAGGGAAGTTTTCTTCTATGATTTTGTTGAAGATATTTACTGTGCCTCTTAGTTGATACTCTTCTCCCTCTTCTATTCCTATTATCCTTAGGTTCGGTCTTCTCATTGTGTCTTGTATTTCCTGGACATTTTGGGTTAGGAGCTTTTTGTTTTTTGCATCTTCTCTGGCTGTTTTGTCTATGTTTGCAATGTTGTCTTCTGCCCCCGAGATTCTCTCCTCGATCTCTTGTAATCTGTTGGAAATGCTTGCTTCTGTGACTCCTGATTTCTTTTTTTGGTGTTCTGACTCTAGGGTTATCTCTTTTAGCGCTTTCTTTATTGTGTCAATTTCTGTTTTAATTTCCCTCTTCCATTCCTTTATTTCTTTGGTTCTGTTTTCGTCTCGTTCTTTGAGTTCTTTGAGTGTTTTTCTTGTTTCTTCTTTAAAAGCTTCTGAATCTTTTTGCTTTTCCTCCCTTTCTTGTTTAAGTAACTCTATCAGCGTCTTGAGGCATGATTTCAGGTCTGAGTCTTCTTTCTCTGGATTGTTTGGAATTCCGATGTTTGCTACTATCGGAGAGCTGGGTTCTGGTGTTGCTAGATTGTCTTGGTTTCCTTGGGATATACTCTTTCTCTTTCCTCTTGCCATTTTGTTGTCAGTGATATGTTCTTGCCTTTCCCTTGTATCTGGTCTGTGTCCCTGGTACACTTTCCGTGTGCACTCCGCAGAGATCTCTCTACTCCCCGGCAGCCCAGGTTCCGGGTGGCAGCTGGGCCAGGCTCCGCTCTGCGTCCTGAAGTCGCCTCCGAGTGGGAACAGACGTTCCTAAGATCTGTTCCTGGTCACAGATGCTCAGCCTCTCCGATCCACCTTTCTGGCTGGCAGGTGGGCCAGGCTCCGCTCTGCGTCCTGAAGTCATCTCCGGGTGGGAACAGAAGTTCCTAAGATCTGTTCCTGGTCACTGGATCGGGGAGGACAGGGCAGGTCAGGGCAGGGGGTGCCCTTTCCGTGTGCACTCCGCAGAGATCCCTCTGCTCCCCAGCAGCCTAGGTCTCCCACTCACCAGTTGCTCAGCCTGTATGAGCCACCTTTTTGGCTGGCAGTTGGGCCAGGCTCTGCTCTGTGTCTTGAAGTCGTCTCCGGGTGGGAACAGAAGTTCCTAAGATCTGTTCCCGGTCACTGGATCAGGGAGGACAGGGCAGGTCAGGGGAGGGGGTGCCCTTTCCGTGTGCACTCCGCAGAGATCCCTCTGCTTTCCAGCAGCCTAGGTGTCCCACTCACCAGTTGCTCAGCCTGTATGAGCCACCTTTCCGGCTGGCAGTTCGGCCAGGCTCTGCTCTGCGTCCTGAAGTCGTCTCCGGGTCGAGTTTCATTTTTTTATTTTTATTTTTTTTATTCAATCAAATTTATTGCACCTTACCTAGGCACTCATTGATCTATCTTTTTTTCTTTTTTTTTTGAAACGTTATTTTAGAAAACAAAGATAAAAGAAAAAATTTTCAACATTTTT